>NW_024080692.1:52500-237527 GCF_003009895.1 Hyaena hyaena
TTCATTACATGACCAGGAAAGCCATTAATATTAGAATGCATAATAAATGTTCAAAAATGAAAATGAATGGCCAGAAATATTATTAGAGTCCTCAGACTCTTACAAGTTCCAAATGAATCCTTGATAACTGTCAGACTAAATTTTAAAAATATCCATGGTGGAAATGCTCAAGTTTCAGATTAAATTATCAAATTTAGCTTAGCCATAAGCCAAAAAGCCAGAAAGATAAAGCATGGAGAAATGAGCAGGCAACGGTTACACGTAGAGATATCAGACAACACCGTAAATCAAGTTTCTGAAGACTGGATTCAGAATAACAAAATGTCTTGTCCATTTTAAAACCCCATGTCATTGCTTTGACTAGATTTCCTGCAGCTTCTAACATTGCCATTTTGTGTTAAAATGCAATAAGCCTGACTTCTTTTTAAAACTTCTTTGCTTATTCTTATAAATATCATGAAGCAAGTAAATCATAATACAACAAGTTGCATAACTAGCCTGGTATCAGAAAAGCATGTTAAAGATTCAGGAGCACACAAACCAAATAGCCAGCCAAAATGCAGGGCCTGTTTTTCTGAGAGTCTCCACTTTGAAAACATAAGGCAAATAGTTAGTGTCCAACAGGTAAAAAATGTATTTCTATGACTATAAATGATTTCAAGGAAACTCCAGAGATCTCTGAACGTTATTGAAAAGGACGGGAGGAGAGCCCCAGAGTGGTAAAAATCAACACTCCACCCCCCAAAAAATTCAACTAGTATTTCAAGATTTTCTTTTAAAGAAAATGCATAGCAACTCTTATTTAAAGAAATGTCCAATAATTTCAAAGTCTTTTTTCCTGCTTTCAAGAATTCTGATATTTCTTTTTAACCTCCGTCATTAAAGTAGCGTGATGTATTCTGTGCAATCGCTCCAGTTAAAAGATAAAAATAGAACCACAACCTGATTGAAATCCTAAGATATATAGTATTATGGTCATGTATGAAAATGTAAGCTTAAATAACGGGAGACAATAAATTTCACTAATTTATATCCCTTCTCAAATTTTAAATTAAACACAGAAGACTACGTTCATTAAAAACTTGATAAACTATTACAAACAGTAGTTCAGAACTGGACAGAACGTTCCCACATTTTATTAAGAGAGGGGGTGAAGTGTGATTGTTTTTGGGGTTTTGGGGGGTTGTTTTGTTTTGTTTTTCATAGTCTTCATCTGAGGTAGCAGCACATAGGAGTTTCCTTGACACGGTTCAGTAATTCTGGGACTTCAGCTCCTTTCAGATCCAGTTAAACATGCTTTTAAATAGATGGATGTGGCCTATTAATAGACCTCATTTCCTTACTAAGGGCTTCGAATGAAATTATGTGCCTTCCCTCGAATGTTTAAAAAGGTCTTCAAGATATTTTTTCATGAGTTCACATATTTAAAAGGAAGGCCAAGTCTGATAGTACACACCAGAGATAAATTCTTGGAGGGGATTAGCAAGTGAGGGACTATATTTTGTGACCTCTTTACTACTAACATATGTTCAAGAAGAAACTGGTGGTGAGTTCCCACTTCTCTCCTTGGCCAATTTCTTTCCCTTTCCTCTCCTCCACACATGGGCACCTTTAAGGGGAGGGGGGCGGGGTAAACTACACCTTCATCTACCCCTTCTCCATTCAGGTGCTCTGCTTCCTGATGAGATTTTCTCTCCTCAGCTCCTGCAAACAAATCCTTTGCTTATATTTCACATTAATGTCTTCTTTCTTTGCCACTTGTTAAGTTAGCTTATTTATGAAACTTTTATTGTTTTTAATAAGCTCATATCAACATATTAAATATGTGTATGGCATTTCAAAAATGAAATTGAGAAACAAAAGTTGATCATCAGTATCTTCCTGCTCCTCACTGATACCTTAGTCCTGAAGAAAAGCAGAATGCTTAGAAATCTTGACCACAGGCCTGATGGCTTCCCCCCCACCCCCACCCCCGGGCCTTTACATTGCTATTTAATTGATATAACCTAACTCTACATCAAATCAAAGCGAGCAGTTTCTGGGAACACATTTATTTTACATGTGTGCTTGACTAGTGGTGAATCCGGTCTTTCAAATCTTTTTTCGCTAAGATTATCCCACTAAATATGGAATCCGTAGTGTGGAAGGAAGCAAGTAATACCTTGTGATTTGAACAGAGGGGAAAAGAAAGGGAAAAAAAAAAAAAAAAAAGCTTGCCTGGAATTGGTAAGACCTGACAGTAATTTGGACGGTATCTTCCTCTCCGTCAAAAAAACAACAAATACCTTTTGATACAACACGGTCAACTTGAAAAAGAAGAAAGAAAAAAAAAAAACACGGCGATCGAGTCGAGAACACGAACAACAACTCATTTATAACCAGTGACGAACAAAACGTAGGAAGTTTTTAAAGGAATGTGATTGTTGTCGGAAGGAATGGGGTCCCCCAGCGCAGCGTTCAGCTCGGCTTGCAGTCAAAGCCATGGCCGAGGGGCGCGGCCGGCGCCGCTGCCAGCCTGGTGGGCACAGACCAGCCAGAAAGTGAATTCTGCATACTGCACAGATCATCGCTCGGTTCAGGGCAGTCAGTTTGCATCTGGGATCACGGATCGTGCTTGATGAAACCGTCAGCCCTCATTTGTGTCTAGCTGTTTTCCTCTGTCCAGCTGTAAACAAGGCCGGCTTTGGGGGGGGGGGGGGTCCGCCTCCCCTCACATGTGCGGGTACACCTCACAGTCAGACCTCGCCAGGGGCCTCTGCGCACACCCAACGGCTCAGTCTTCCGGACGGCGGATCCAGACCACAACCCGGCAAGTCACAAAGCGAGGCCACTTAGGAATGACAGAGTCAGGGCCTCCTTTCAGAAACATACCTTAGATTCCTACACACTCTGGCAGCCCGCATCTCTCCCATGAAAAATTCAGGTGTTCCTGATAGGAACAACCGTGTTTTTTCGTTGTTGTGTTGTGTTGTGTTGTGTTGTGTTGTGTTGTGTTGTGTTGTGTTTTCCAGCCGACTAGCTCAGCGGATTCATCTTGCTGGGGAGGAGGAAGTGGTGGAGATTGTTTGAGTTGTTTCGCTGCTATGGGGCTTTGCTTGGGTCCCCCAAAAAACAAAACAAAACAGAACCAAAAAAAAAAAAAAAAAAACCAGACACAGATAGAAATACTGTCAATCTGGGCCACCTCCAGGAACCTAATCATGCCTGAATTGCCCGGAGGAGTGTAACGATGGTAAACGGGAACAGGTAGGTTGACTTCTGTTCTCCTCCACCTCGGCTGCACTGTTGCCTTTAACAATAAAGGCAAAGACTGTTTTTGAAGGACCAGCATCTCAATAATACAAGGCAGGGAGTGTTACTGAAGCCATTTTCCTGGGCGAGTGACATGAAGGTAACATTAAGTATTCACTGCATTGAGTTCTCCTAGCCAGCTGGTCCGTCCCTGTTAAGACTTTCATTTATGCAGCTTGAGCTGGGAACCTTTTTTGTTCTCCCCGTCTATTACTTTGTCTATTTAAGGGATAACAGCCAAAGTGAAACAGCTTGCAATTTGCACCTGTCTGCTCTAAACATTCCGTGTTGGATTATATGGAGAGCAAACTCTTCCTTGCTAATGAGAACAAGACTGGGTACGGCTGAATGCAGTTTTGCTGGGGGGCTTATGAGGATAGTTTGGTGGGCATTCCCCCACCCCCTGTTCTAAATAATCTGATAGGGACCACCCATTCTCATGTTTTAGCATTCCTAGAGTAAAAAAAATACAATTCAAAAAAAAATGTCATGAAGTTGTGTATTCCTTAAAGAAAAATTTAAATGTCATGTAACTAAGAATTAAATCAGCATTCAGTCTGAGTTGCCTCAGATGAGAGAGAAAACATTTAAATGCTAGGTTATTTCCAAATTGTTGGAAGCAGAAAATACCTGGAGAGACCCTTGATTTGTAAACTTGGCCATGAAAAAAAAAAAGCTGATAAATAATTTTGGGATGTACAAGACTGTTTTAGGAAATAATATTGAGTGTCTGCAAGTGAACTGATGTTCTCTGCTTATATTACCTTTGAAATTTTAATGGACTGGATGGAAAATAAAAATTCGAGTGAGTTCAAAATCATATCCAGATAGATGTATATGTGATAGCATCATGCAAAGCACAGAGCACATTCTCCACAAATGCAAAAGTATCAGCCCATGGTTCTCTCCAACCTTTTCTGGAAGTCCTCTGCATCCCCCTTAGCTCTGAGGAATTCTATCAGTGGGCTACCATCTATTTTGAAAGAACTTAAATTAAATGAAAGAACTTGAAGTGAGGCTTATGACATGTTCCCAAACCTTATGGAATTTTTAAAAATCATCATAATAATGTTCAGACAACTTCCCAAAAAGCTTTGAAGATTATCCAAAATTTAGTTAAAAATATATGTATATATTAAATATATATGTATGTATACATATACATATATACACATATGCAGAATATATACTGAATATGTATGAAAATAGGATGTAATATACTGAATATAAACAATATATATACACACATATATATTTAGAATATACTGAATATATATAGAAACAGAATATATATATATATATATATATGCATGCTATTAATCAAAGGATTGGTGTGACATTTGGATTCCAGAAACCCCTCACATTGGCACCTTCTGTTGCAGTGATAACTGATAACGGCGACGAGCCTAATGAAGTCGAGGTGGTCACAAATACGGTCTCACTCATAATTCCTATAGTTTGCTGTGGCTGGTGGCCCACATCTCGCCTGACAGATAACGCCCCGGCTTGTCAGGGATGGACCCTCTCATGTGACTTTAGGAGTTCTGTCAGCCATGGCTGAGTCTGGTCAGGTCACAGGGTTGAGCCATGTGTAATTCAGAACAGAGGAGGTCCCACGGTCTCTCCACAAAAAACAATTACACTACTTATTTCGCTCGAGCCCTTGCCCCAAACTCACAAGCCTCACATTTTCAGGGCAGTCAACCTAATTCTGCCCCTGGGCGATAAGCCACATGAAAATATGTGGTGCTGTGTTTATAAATCTAATCAAAAATAGAAACAGTGGACAGGCTCAGTGAGGCCCTATTATGGATCATGGGAATCCTTGGAAATTCTGAAGGCACTTCTGTTTGACTTCCGTAGACTCTCTTTTGCTATTACATTGTCTGCTACACTCGTTAATCATCCTCTTTACTCGTGAGTGCTACCACAGAGGCTAAATTTCTACTCATTTCTATACTTTTCGTCCATGGATGATATTACGAGGAATAAAGCTTAAAAGGCCACTTTTAAAGGAAAAAATCAAAGAGGGGACTCCAGTTACATCAATCTTACCTCTCTATCCATGTTCTCGGCCCCTTGCCAGTGGCAATGCACAGATTTAAACCGTCCCCCTAAAAAAGACAAATAATATTTAAAAACTGGAATCAATTGGTCTGACCATGAAGTATATTAAGCAATTTGGGGCTGGAGAGCTAGGATGTTACTTAATGGTCCCTTAAACACTCGGTGTCAAGCCAGCAGGATTTGATTTGAGGTCCTGTTTTTATTTTTGTTGCTCTTGTTTGCTCAGAGCCAGACTTCTAATAAACTGAGAGGCAGTGAATATTCACAAAATGTTTTACAAAGGTAACGTCTAGGAACACTCCAGACTTCATCAAGACAGTCTAACCTTCCTGTCATATGCCAAAAGGTGACTAATTCAGACTGCACAGGAATTACACTAAAAATGCACTGTTGAGGCTTTCTTTAGCTGTACTATGTTATCTTTTTTTAAAAAAAATAGGATCTGGGGTCGCAACTGTCATAAATAGATAATATCTGATAAAGTCCATTATAAGTATGAGCACTTAGGCACCAAGCAGACTAAATTCTGAGCATGTCATCCGGCACAGATAGCTAGGACACAAATTTTCATGAAAGGCAGTGTCTTCAGTACTCTTAAAACTCCTTAGAGCCATGTGGTGATAAATTAGCAGGTTTAATCTGCAAGCGATTACATTTGATATTATTTCAGTTGATAAAGATACTACACTAGAACACAACCTGGGACCAGAGGATGATAAAAATATGTGGAAATAATAACAAATGGGAATTTTTTAAATGAGCAATGTCATCCCAACATTTATTAGATTATTATAAGCATTCGCCAAAAGAGCCTTTTAAACTTGGAATTTGCCCTTTCAAAATGGTTATCAGTATTTGGCAGTAAAACAAAGTACATCATGTATGAATGATTTATGGAACACATTCTTTTTTATTTGGAGTCTGGAGTTCTCAATCGTAGTTTTAAAAAGTCACTTCACAATGCGCATATGAGCTCTTACAGAGCTCACAATGTTGAAAAATGAAAGAGTTTAGTCCTTCTCATGTTAATTTCAAAATATCCTGGTTGATGTGAGTCCCATGAGAGATTCAAAGATTGTATTGCTTGCTTTCTAAAATAAGGGAAGTGCATATAAAATTTTTCAAGGGAAAAGAGTGCACATCAAAATGAAGACATTTTAGCCAAATAGCAGAAGTTGGATTTGCTTATTTTTGCCACTGCACAGTGACTGCAATGTCATTCAAAAGCACATATTTCCGAGAATGAGTGTGGAGTGGCAACATTATTCTAATCGATACGATTTGTCCTTAAAATATCTGCGATTTGCAAATTGTCTCTTGTTATCGTCATCATAAATGCATTTTGCGGGCATATAATCCAAAATGTACAAGCCAAAACCACACAGGGTGCCTCTACTCACATCGATATAGTGCTCAGAAAACTTTCCAATAAGGCAGACTGCTTCTCTCCCTTCACAGAAGGCTGCAGTTTAGACATCATTTTGCACAGATACTTAGAATACAATAGGAGTACAGTACGAGTCCGGGGCATCATGAAATAAGGTCAGAATCCTTACATTGTCCCATGTAAAATTATGCAGTTTAGTTTGGAAAGTGGTTTGATAGGACCGAGTGGTGTATCCTATAAAAAGCAGCCTTATCTAGAGTAGTAAAGCTGTATATTACCCTGTCTCATCAGAAAAGGGTGTAGCCTAGAACCCCTCCTTGCTTGGGAATCTCTGGGAGCTTAGATCAAGCATTATTTGCAATCAATCTCCATGTATCCATAAGCTGGAATGTGGGAGTCGGGTCCCTTACAGTTGGGTCAGATCCCTTACAATCTGCAGAATAGAGGCACTGAAGAACAATCGTCGCCCTCCCCACCCCTCCCCACCCCCTGCACCAGAGACCTAATCGTGACCATGTGACCAGGCTGTAGGACATAAAAAAAGATGTGGGCAAAGTGTCATTGCTAACCTAAATAGCGACACACAAGTGCATGTTCCCAGTGCAATTTCTAGGAATTTAATTCAGACCTCCAAGATGGGAAGGAATTGTTAAAAGGTCAGTTTCTAAGTGCTGTGGCAAAGGAGGGGAGGGGGGAATAGAGAAATAGGTGTGAGGCAGCTTCCAGGGGCCAGAGATGCTGAATCAGCGAGAAAGATCCGCGGGCGGCACAGTGGACTCTGAGGACCAGGCAGTATTAGGAGTTAAATAGAAAACACGAGTTGGAAAAACACTAGGAGCACAGAATGGTAAATGAAAGTGAGACTAAGTTTGTAGAACAACCAGCAGAATCTGTCAGCAGATAATCATTTCAACAAGTTGGCGATTAATGAGCAGCCACCACACCCTCTAGAAAATTGATCACTTGTGTAACTGGCAAAAAATGGAGCCAATCGAAGGACTGATGTATTCGCTGAACTGTATCTACATTTTCATGAATGTCCAAAATAGCTTCCTTTTTAAAAGGAAAGGAGAATAAATAACAGTTATGAATACTATACATTTACCAAAAACCTTGGCTTAGGCCTTTCAGGAGCGTTGGAATTAATGAACTAATGGACACCATTACAGACTTCCCATGACAACTACAAATTTGGACCGCGGTGTATAGCACGTCAGTTGAAATGCAAGGCAACTACCATAGCAATCGTTTTTAAAAGCCAGCCTCAAACTTGGAAGCAGGTTTCTAACTGCTCTCTCACCTGCTTCCAATTGATTTGTTGGCCATGTTCTGTTGAGCCTAGGTTAATATCCACCTGCTAATTTGCATAGTCACCTTGTTTTCTTGGATTGTTTGTTTAAAGGCTGATTTTAAAATGGCTCTCCCTGAAATTGTTGACCTTGTATTGCAAATTAAATCCTGGAATTGCCAAATCTCTGACAACTGGTTCATTGCTTCCAGAGAAGGGAATTAACATGGCTACAGCTGTCATTCCACTGCATTTTTCTTCTCAAGCAGACCAGCAAGGGCAAAGACGGTGTTAGACAGAGGTCGCAAGCCAGATTCTGTCTGCAAACATGTTTTGTTTGACCTCCACGGTGATTGAAAACATATTGAGCCTCTATTTAAAAATAGGAAGATTGCCGTAAAATTCTGACTCCTGGCTTCTCTTGAAAAATTAAAAAATTTGGCAAGCGGGGGTCACCTTGCACAGTGAGCGGTAGAACCGTGCTCTCTAGGGAGAGTGCTTTCCTGGTCTACACTTCACACTCTCCCCATTGCAAACCACAGACCCAAAGTAAGTTCTGTAAGGGCAGAGCTAGTTTAATTCATTGTTACAGCCTCAGAACCTAGAACAGAGCCTGGCGGGTAGTGGGTGCTTGTAAATATTTAATGTCGGATAAAATGATCTCTGGGATGGGACAGAAAGGTAACTTGAATGGGTGGCTTTAAGATAATAGGCATGTTTATACGGGCGCCTGGGTGGCTCAGTCAGTTAAGCCCTTGACTTTGATCCAGGTCATGATCTCACAGTCCGTGAGTTCAAGCCCCGTGTCAGGCTCTGTGCTGATAGCTCAGAGCTTGGAGCCTGCTTCAGACTCTGTGTCTCCCTCTCTCTCTGTCCCTCCCCGGCTCATACTCTGTCTCTGTCTCTGTCTCTCTCTCTGTCTAAAAAATTAATAAACATTAAAAAATTATTTTAAAAGTCTGTGTCAGGGGCGCCTGGGTGGCTTAGTCGGTTAAGCGTCCGACTTTAGCTTAGGTCATGATCTCGCGGTTCATGGGTTAAAGCCCCGCGTCGGGCTCTGTGCTGACTGCCAGCTCAGAGCCTGGAGCCTGTTTCAGTCTGTGACTCCCTCTCTCTCTGACCCTCCCCTGCTCACACTCTCTCTCT
The DNA here is from genome assembly GCF_003009895.1 of Hyaena hyaena. Classification (NCBI taxonomy): domain Eukaryota; kingdom Metazoa; phylum Chordata; class Mammalia; order Carnivora; family Hyaenidae; genus Hyaena; species Hyaena hyaena. The sequence continues at coordinate 61,680 of NW_024080692.1, forward strand.
CTCTCCTAGAAATTAAAAAAATTTAAAAAAAAAGTCTGTGTCAAATAAATTCTGCCAGTGTTAAGGCATTAAGAGACAAAGTACCTACCTATCATTCTGCTTGTCCTGCTGTTTTCCTTATAAAGAAATATTTCTTTGTAACTAAACCTAAAACACACTATTGCTTTAAATAGTCAGCATAACAGTGTGGAACCTACTTGTGTCTCCAGCTCGAAAGGCATTCAGATTTCTTGCACATGAGGAAGGTGCTTAACCTCAGAAAGTCTCTAATTACTCTGCATGACTGAGAACATTTAAACACTTTGCATGGCAGACTTCTAGCTTCCGCTAAGAGTACAGAAAGCTGGAAAGATGTTGTTCTCAAACATAAAGCAAGGTATCTCCTGAATATCTACAAATTCACAACTTTTGTTTAACCCATGACAGCTGAAGTCATGGCATATTCTACTAACCCAAAATCTAGGGAAAGGCAGGTGCTCCGAAGGAGTAATAGGATTCAGGTACGTGCTTACTGAGGCATACGCAAGCCCCCACAGAAGCCGGTAAAAATTTGGCTATAAATTGCTAACAAGCCTCTAACATCTGAATGTGACCTAGTATGAGAGTATAGAACTCAAGGGATTGAAGGATTATCAAACACAAGGGGAATTCACACCCATTCACAGACTTCCATGGAGAACCATGGACTTCCTGGATTCTCAGAAGAAAGACCGGTAACAAGGCAGGAGTTCAGAGCAGTGGTTCTATATGGGGAGCAATTATACCTTCAAGAGGATATTTGGCAACATCTGGGGACAATTTTTTAAATTTATTTATTTATTTTGAGAGAGAGAGAAAAAGTGGGAGGGTAGTAGAGGGCCAGAGGGAGAGAGAGAGAATCCCAAGAAGGCTCCACACTGCCAGCACAGAGCTGGACACGGGGCTCAAACCCACGAACCATGAGATCGTGACCTGAGCCGAAGTCCGATGCTTAACCGACTGAGCCATCCAGGCGCCCCAACATTTTTAACTGCCATATCTGGGCAGGTGCTATTTGTTCCCAGTGGCTAGAGGCCAGGAATATTGCTAACCATTGGCTGTGCATAGACCAGCACCCTATTACAAAGAATTGCCCAATCCGAAGGACAGTAGAGCTGCAGTTGAGAACTACTGGTCCAGAGAAATCCTCCTTTGTGATGGAACAAGGCCGCTGCAGAATAGCTCTAAGCCCCACCTGGATACTCCACCTTTTTCTCCTCTTAGACACAAAAGCCTTACTTCCTGGGAAATGGCAGCAAAAACTGTTGCCCCCCTCCCCCACCTCCCAGCAAGGTTACGACTCACTGGAGCTGGGAGAAGAGAACACAAAAATACCCTCCAGCCCTGGGCTAGGGGCCAGAAAACATCCTGGCCCAGACTACTAGAAGTGTCTTATTGAAGAAAGAGAGACAGGATCTGAGATGGCCTGACCCTTGGGACCCAGAGCCACAGCAGCTTCCAGAGGGGACTACTCACTCCCCTCACCATCAGGCTACCAGGCACTGAGCAGCAGGGAGCACCAATGCCCAGCTGGGAGAGGAGACAGGCTATGAACAGAGGTGCTCCCTCACGTGCCATCACAAAGGAGAGACTTCAACTTGAAACTTGAGCAGACATTGAGGAAATTTCAAAAACTGCCAACCATTCTAAGCATAAGTCAAGGCCATAGGAACCCCAAGCCTGTGGGGTGCTGAAGATATAACTAACAACAGCAAAATACAAACCAGTTTAAGTACTGGCTAGACCCACCAAGCCTCCCGCATGGAAAGACTAGCAAAATAAAAGATACGCCAGTGCTGGCTGTGAATAACATTTACCTCACTCTCTACTGTCCCGCCCAGGATGACCTGCTTTCAAATAATGTGAGGTGGCCAATAAGGAAGCGAGGGAAAATAAAATAAAACACTCTATCAAAAAGATAAAATGATCAATAGAATTGGACTCGGATGCAACCAAGATGTTGGACCTGTCAGATAGAGAATTTAAAATAATTAGATACAGTGACACCACTAAGATGGCAACATAGATCATCCCTGGCTTCAGTCCCCATCAGGAAAAGAACAACTACCAATACCCTTAGGCAAGACACCATTGTGAAAATCCTAAAACCCAGGGGTTGAGGCCAAAGTACACCGCTGACAACAGAGACTGTGGATGCCATTAGAAAAATAAGAGGAGGGGCCCCTGAGTGGCTCAGTCAGTTAAGCGTCTGACTTTGACTGGGTCATAATCCCCTGGTTCATGAGTTCAAGTCCCACATGGGACTCATTGCTATCAGTACAAAGCCCGCTTCGCATCCTCTGTTCCCCCTTCTCCCTGGCCCTCCCCCATGTGTTCTCTCTTTCTCTCTCTCTCTCAATACTTAAATAAGTATTTTTTAAAAAATAAGAGGAGTATTTCATTGACTTCATCAACCCTCCGCCAGGTCAGCATAATGCCTAACAAGAGAGGGATTTCCTGGGCCTGCAGTTTCTCCAGTGGGAAAAAGAGAATCACTGTGGACATCAACTTTTTAAACATTGAGGGATGCTTCCTAGGAGGCTCACTTACGTCTCACCTAAACAGCATCCCTGAGGGAACATGTAGAGCTCAAAAACTGGGGAAATTGGATAGAGATGGAGAAGAGGACAGGCCTTATAGTAACCATTGCCCAGGTCTCAGTGGACTGTGTTCCCTATTGTCGCAGCACCTGAGCAGATATCCAAGCTGGCAGCTCTGTTTCTACGCAGGGCTGAGTGGGTGGCTCCATCTGGTCAGGGATCTCAGTTGGCAGTTCTGCCTGATTTGAATCCCCTGACGAAGGGCTGTGCTACCATTGCGCATACCCTGTGGCCCACCTGGGCAAGGGTGCAAGCTGGCAGGCCCCCCCAACCAAGAAGCACGGCCACAGATGCTTAGCAGGAACAAAGCACATTCTCTGACCTCCCTGGGTGGGGAGCCAAGCCAATAGCCTTGACCAATTGTTGAGCTTAGCCTCTGCCCCACATAATCAAGGACCCTGAATGATAGCCCCAAGGAGACTGAGAGCCTTACCTACAGTAATACCCAGCCACAGAACCCAGCCTACAATCTCACTCAACAGTGAAGCCCAGCCTATGGTCCCACTTGGTTAGCCAGGCAGAGTCCAGCCAATGACTCTGGCTAATCATGGAGCATAACCTATGGCCCCGCCCAACCAGGCACTGCAGACCGTGACCTTGCCCAATTATAAAGTACAGCTTCCAGCCCCACATAATTGGAGGTTCCTTCTGACCAGAGAACCTGACCAGCATCCATGCCCAACAGCAGAGCATAGCCAATGACCTCCTAGATCACAAAGCCCAGCCTATAGCCACACCTAACTAAGAGTACAGTATGTGGCCCCAGCTGATCACAGAGCACTGCCTGGGGTGCCATCCAACCATACAAACAGGCCTATGACCCTGTCTGAACAGAGTACCAGTGGCACCATTCAGTAGAAAAGCATAGGCCCCACACAACCAAGATTCTGGAGCACAACCCACAGCCTTGCCTAGTCATGGATTCCTACCAGTAGCACTAGGCTATAAGGGATTAGAGCCTGTAACTAGCCCAATCAGAGGTTATGCAGAGCCCAGATAGCGGCCCCACCTAACTGTAGAAGTAGCTAGCAGCTACATCCAACCAGGGAGCCCACCGAGTAGCCTGGCTTGAATACAGAGCTCAACTCATGAAACCCAGCCAGCGGCACCCCTCCCCCAACCCCTCCCCCGACCATAGACAGTAGGCTTGCCAAACTAAAGAATGAAAAAGTAAGCCTTGCATGCCCATGTATACTAGCACCTGACCAGTCTAGTACCCCAACCTGAGGTGACAGGTGAAGAGCTTTCCCTGCTAAAATAAACCTTTAAAGTCTGGAAGAAGAGATTCATTTTTCAAATATGCAGATAACTAATGTAAAAATACAAAGGTCATGGAGAATCAGGTCAACACCATGCCACCAAAGGAACCTTATAAAGCTCTAAGAACTGACCCTAAAGAAATAGAGATCTATGAACTGTCAGACAAAGAATTCAGAATATTCCCCTAACAGAAGTTTAGGAGACTATATAGCACAAAGACAACTAACTGAAATTAGGAAAACAATGCATGAATAAAATGAGAAACACAATAACAAAATAGAAACCATCAAAACCAAGCAAACAAACAATGGGGGAAAAATGAGAAATCTTAGAGCTCAAGAATATCATGACTGCACTGAAGAGTTCAATGGAAAATGTCAATAGCAAAATCTACCAAGCAGAATAAAGAATTGTTGAACTCAAAGACAGATCACTTGAAATTATCCTGTTAAAAAAGAAAAAAGGAAAAAACATGACAGAGTGAAGGAAGCCTGTAGGGCTAATGAGAAACCAGCACAAGGAGCCATGGATGCACTATGGAAATCAGGAAGCAGAAGAGAAAAGGACAGAAAGTTTATTTAAAGAAATAATGGAGAAAAACTTAAACATGGAGACAGAAATGGACATCCAGTTTCCTGAGGCTCAAAACATCCTGAATAAGTTGAAAGGTCTACACTGACACACTATAATTAAATTGTCAAAAGACGGTGACAATTTTGAAACAAAAAGGAAAAAACAAGACATCATCTGTGAGGGAACCCCCATAAAACTACTGTGCAATTTCTCGGCAGGCCTTTGGAAAAAACTTTGCAGGCCAGGAGAAAGTAGGATGAAATACTCAAAATATTTAAAGGAAAGCAAAACCTGTCAGCCAAGAATACTATACCTGAGAGAGCTTTCCTTTAGAAATGAAGGAGAGATGAAAATGTTTCTCAAAAAACAAAAACTAGAGAGTTCATTACTACTAGATCTGCAATCGAGGAAATGCTAAAGGGTATTCTATAAACTGAAATGAAAACATGCTAATTACATCATACAACTTGAATATGTGAAGTTCTTTATAAAGGTAAACACACAGCTGAAATCAGGTTTTCTAATATTGCAATGGTGACACGTAAGTCACAGCTCTAGTTTAAAAGTTAAAAAATGATGTATTAAAAATTACTATAATAATTTGTTATTGGATACCACGATAATAAAAATTATATAACTGGAACACCAAAAACCTAAAATGCAAGAGGGAAAATGAAAATATAAAATTTATGTATTCTATCAAAGTTAAATTGTTGCTAGCTTAAAATAAGATGTTATAACTGTGAGGTATTTTATATGAACCTTACAGTAATTGCAAAAGAAAAATCTGTAGTAGACCCATAAAAAATTACAATAAAGGAGTCAAAGAATACCACCATAAAATGTCATCAATCTCAAAGGAAGTCAGCAAGGGAGGAAGGAAGAAACAAAAAGTCGATATAACAAAAATAACAACTAACAAAATGGCAATAGTAAGTCCTTACCTCTCGAAAATAAAATTCAACACAAATGGATTAAATTCTATAACCCACAGATATAGGCTGTGTAAGTGGATGTAAAAAAATAAGATCCAACATCCTGCTACATACAAGAGACTCACTGTGGTTTGAAAGACATGCATAGATTTGAAAGTGAAGGGATAGAAAAAATATTCCAAAAAATTAGTAAACAAGGTGCCTGGTGGGTCACTTGGTTAAGCACCGACTCTTAGTTTTGGCTCATGTCATGAGCTCGCAGGTAGGTGAGTTTGAGCCCCACATGGGGCTCTCCACTGGCAGTGTGGGGCCTACTTGGTATTGTCTCTCTCTCTGCTCCTCCTCCACTCACGCTGTCTCTGTCACTCTCAAAATAAATAAATAAAACAAGAACTTTAAAAAAAGAAAAAGAAAATGGTAACCTAAAGAAAGCCAGAGTAGCTATATTTATATCAGGAAAAAAAAATAGCCATTAACCTAAAAATGCTCACAAAAGACAAAGAGGACAGACAGTCAATTCATCAAGAAGATATGAAAAATATGAATATTTATGCAGCCAACATCAGGGCATCTAAATATGAAGCAAATACTAACTGAACTGAAAGGAAAAATAAACATCAATACAATAATAGTTGAGAACTTTAAGACTCCCCCTCAACAACAGATAAATCATTCAGACAGAATTAATATGAGAAGAGTGGATTTGAGCAACACTGTGGACCAAATGAGCCTAACAGACAAGTACAGAACATTGTATTTAACAGAACAGAATACACATTCTTCCCAAACCTACATAAAACACTTTTTAGGACAGATCATAGATTAAGCTATAAAACAAGTCTCAACACATCCAAGAAATAAGAATTATATCAAGTATCCTTTTTTTTTTTTTTAATGATTTTTATTTATTTCTAGGAGAGAGAGAGAGAGAGCGTGAGCAGGGGAGGGTCAGAGAGAGAGGGAGTCACAGACTGAAACAGGCTCCAGGCTCTGAGCTGGCAGTCAGCACAGAGCCCGACGCGGGGCTTGAACCCACGAACCGTGAGATCATGACCCAAGCGAAAGTCGGACGTTTAACCGACTAAGCCACCCAGGCGCCCCATCAAGTATCCTTTCTATCCAATATGTTGACTCTAGAAATCAATACCGGGAGGAAAGCTAGAAATTTCACAAACATAAAAATTAGACAACACACTTCTAAATAATCTATGGATCAGAGAAGAAATGAAAGGAAATTAAATATCTTAAGACAAATGAAAAGGAAGCACATCATAACCAAAAGTTATGAGACACAACAAAAGCAATAATAAGACAGTAGTTTACATCTATAAAATTATTCCTCAAGAAAAAAGAAAGATCTCAAATAAACAGCTTAATATTACACCCAAAGGAAGTGAAAAGGAAGAGCAAACCAAACCCAAAGTTACCAGAAAGAAAGAAATAATAAAGGTTAGAGCAGAAATAAATGAAATAGAGAAAACTATGGAAAGGATCATCAAACTATTAGTTGGTTCTTTGAAAAGGTAAACAAAACTGACAAATTGTTAGCTAGACTAACCAAGAAGAAAAGGGAGAAAAGAGAGGACTCAAATAAATAAAATTACAATGAAAAAGGAGACATTGTAGCAGATACCACAAAAATACAAGACTATAAAAGACTATTATAAACAGTTCTATGTCAATCAAATTGGAACACCAATTTGAAAAAAAAAAATGAATGAATTCCTAGAAACATACAACCTACCAAGACTGAAGAAATGAAAACGGACCAATAATTGATATGAAGACTCAATCTATAATCAAAAACCTTCCAACAAAGGGGCTCCTGGGTGGGTCAGTTGCTTAGGTGTCTGGCTCTTGATTTCAGCTCAGGTCATGTTCTCACAGTTCATGAGCTCAAGTCGCCCATCAGGCTCCATGCTAACAGCACAGAACCTGCATGGGATTCTCTGTCTCCCTCTCTCTGCCCACCCCCTTCTATCTCTCTCTCAAAACTAAATAAATAAACATTAAAAAAAAAACAAAACCTTCCAATAAGGAAACCCCAGGACCCAATGGTCTCACTGGTGAATTCTATAAAACATTTAAAGAAGAATTAATGTCAATCATTCTCAAACTCTTCCCAAAAAACTGAAGAGAAGGGAACATCCCCAAAATCCTTTTATAAGGCCAGCATTTCTCTGATATCAAAACTAGATAAGGGCACTATAAGAAAATAGAAGGCCAACATTCCTAATGAAATAGATGCAAAAATTCTCAACAACATACTAGCAAACTCTATTCAACAGCGCATTTAAGAATCATATACCAAGACCCAAATGAGTTTCATCTCTGAAATGCAAGGATGGTTCAACATATGCAAATTAATAAAAGAGGTACATCACATTAAACGCGTGAATTATAAGAATCATATGATGGTTTTAACAGATGCAGAAATCAGACCACACACATGTATCAAGCATATCACATAATGGAAGTCCTAAGAAGAAATGAGAAATATAAAGAGAGAAACCATCTGAAAAAATAATGGCCCAACAACTGAGTATCAAAATACATGTACTAAGCTGTGAAGGGATAGTAGAAGAAATAAAAAATTCAACAGTTATAACTAGAAATTTTATTATTTTTTTAATGTTTATTTTTGAGGCAGAGAGAGACAGAGCATGAGCAGGGGAGGGGCAGAGAGAGAGAGAATCTGAAGAGGCTCCAGGCACTGAGCTGTCAGCACAGAGCCGGATGCAGGACTCAAACCCATGAACCTTGAGATCACGACCTGAGCCAAAGTTGGACATTTAACCAACTGAGCAACCCAGGCACCCCAAACTAGAAATGTTATATCCTACTCTGAATAATTGATAGGACAAATAGAAAGAAAATCAAAGGGAATATAGAAGGATGACATCACTAACCAACTCAATTTACTTGAGTTTTATGAGAAGACCCAACTCAGCAACAGCAGAATAAACATTTTTTCGTACAAGCAGAGTGATCTCTGAGATGCACCATATGCTAGGCCATAAAATAAGTATCAATAAATGTTAAGAACTCAAATGATTCTCAGGGATGTTCTTTGACACCAAGTGAATTGAATTAGACATAAAAACGACAAAAAATTGGAAAATCCATAAATATTTGAAAATGAAACAACCCATTTTAAATAACTCATGGTTCAAAGAAGAAACCACAAGGGAACTTAGAAAATATTTTTAACTGAACTAAAATAATAACCTAAGATATCAGAACATCAGGGAAGGAGCAAACACATTGTGTAAAGGGAAATTTGTAGGCTCAGATACCTGAGTTAGAAAAGAAGGTCTTGGATCATTAATCTAAACTTCCACTTTAAAAGAAAAAAGAACAACAAATATAATCCAAAGCAAGAAAGAGGAAAGAAAAATTAAAACCAGAGTATAAATCAATTAAAAAATGAAAAAAGAAATATAATAGAGAAATTCATTGAAACCAGAATTTGGTTATTTTAAAAGATCAACAAAACTGATAAAACAAACTAGACTGACCAAGAAAAAAAGAGAAAAGACATAAATCATTAAAATCCAGTATGAAAGTGAAACATCACTATAGGCCAATAATAAAAGTTTAAAAGATTATAAGGAGACACTGTGATTGACTTTTTCCCAATAAATTAGAAATCTTAAATGGCCAAATATCTACATGTTACCACACCTCATTCAAGAAAAAAAAATTTCTCTTGGGGCGTGTGAATGGCTCACTCGGTTAAGCATCAGACCTCGGCTCAGGTCACTATCTCAGGGTTGGTGAGTTCGAGTTCCACATCGGGCTCTGTGCTGACTGCTCAGAGCCTGAAGCCTGCTTCAGATTCTGTGTCTCCCTCTCTCTCTCTGTCCCTCCCTTAATTGTTCACGCACTCTCTCTCGCTCTCGCTCTCTCTCTCTCTCAAGACAGATTCTTTTCTAGAGCCTTTGAAGGGAGCATGGCTCTCCTGAAACCTTAACTCCAGACTTCTGGAAAAACTGTAAGAAACTAAGCCCAGATCTGTGAGAGAATAAATGTTTGACACCAATAAACTTGCAGCGTGTTGTCATGGCAACCCTAGGAAACTATTACAAATCCTTCCTTACCTACCACTGTAAATAAAAATAACCTCAAAATGGACTGTAGACCTAAATTAAGAGCTGAAACTATAAAAATTCTAGAAAAAAAAAAAAAGCCCACAAAACATTTTTGTGACCTTGGTTATCTTATTTGCAATTAGATATGACACCAAAAGAAAAAATGGAAAACTTCAGCTCTGTAAAATATACTGGGGTGCCTGGGTGGCTCAGCTGGTTAAGCATCTGACTCTTAGTTTCTGCTCAGGTCATGATGTCACAGTTTGTGAGATCAAGTCTCGCATCGGGCTCTACACTGACAGCACAGAGCCTGTTCGGGGTTTTCTCTCTCTCCCCCCCTCTCTCTGACCCTTTCATGCTCTCTCTTTCACTCTCTCAAAATAAATAAATAAACTTAAGAAAATAAAATTAACTTTACCAGTTTTCCATTGCTGCATAACATGTCATCACAAACTTAGCAGCTTAAAACAATACCCACTTATTACTATACTTCACAACTTTGGCATGGTGTTGGTGGGTTCTCTGCTTAGACTGAAGTCAAGATGTCAGCTGGCTGTATTCTCATCTGGTGGTCTTTTTCCAAGCCCATTCACATTACTGTCAGAATTCAGTTATTTGCACCTGTAGGACTAAACTCCTGAATTCTCGCCAGCTATCTGTTGGGACCCATTTTCAGCTGCTAGTGACAGCCTCGACTCACCATGTGGCCCTCCTGTCTTCAAGCCAGCAAGGGTACTTTAAATATTTCTCATATTTCAAATCGTTCTGACTTTCCCTTTCACCCCCAGCCACAGAAAGCTCTTTGCTCTTAAAGGGTACGTGTGATTAGATTTGCCTACCTGGGTAATCTCTGCATCTTAAGGGCAACTGACTTGAGGCTTTAACCAGTACAAAAACTTTTCACAGCAGTGCCTGTATTAATGTTTGATTGAATCTCAAAGGGGCAGGAATCTTAGGATGGGAACAGGAAACATTTTTAAAATCTGTCTACCACAAAACACCATTAGGAGGGAAATCACAAGCCACAGAGTGGCAGAAAACATTTTCAAATCATGTCTCTAATAAATGGCTCATATCCAGAATATATAAAGAACACTAGCAAGTCAATAATAAGATGACAAGCAGCCCAATTAAAAGTGGACAAAGTATATGAATAGAGATTGTACCAAGGAAACAATCTATGAATGGCCAATAAAAACACATGAAAAGATGATCAACATCATGAGTCAGTGACACTTCCAGGCATTTTCCCAAATGAAATATAAATTTATGTGTGCATAAAAATCCATACACAAATGCTTCTAGTGGATTAATTTGATCACAAACAATGGGAAATAACTCTAACTTCAGTGAGCAGATAAACAAATTGGTACCTCCCTACAATGACGTACAACTCCACAATAAAAGCAATAAATCTGAAATGTGCCTGCTAAGCAGAAGACTACAGACTCAGAATAGTGCTCACCAGAAACTGAGGAGTTACGAAAATGGTGAGATATTGGTCGAAGGATACAAACGTCCAGTTAATATTTTTTTAAGTGTCTATTTTTGAGAGAGAGCGTGCAAATGGGGGAAGGGCAGAGAGAGTTGGAGACAGGATCCAAAGCAGTCTCTGCTCTGATGGCAGAGTCCCACATGGACTCAACTCATGAACTCTGAGGTCAGGACCTGAGACGAAGTCGGCCGCTTAACTGACTGAGCAAACAGTTAAACCAGCAGCAGCAAAGATGAATGGATATCTGAGGATAAATGAAAATTCTTTAAGACAAATAAGAGAGGTTTAGGACATTAACAAAAGGCAACGATAATGATATAACTTTAATTTGTTAATGTTTATTTATTTTTGAGAGAGAGAGACAGACAGACAGAGTGTGAGTTGGAGAGGGCCAGAGAGAGAGGGAGACACAGAATCTGACACAAGCTCCAGGCTTTGAGCTGTCAGCACAGAGCCCGACATGGGGCTTGAACCCACAAACTGTGAGATCATGACCTGAGCCAAAGTCCGGCGCTCTATGAACTGAGCCACCCAGGCACCCTTAATGATATAACTTTAAATGCTTATGTCAATCAGAGATTAACATAAATTGACAAAAACTGTGTGGAAGCTAAATGCAATAGTAGTTGATACCCTCTATTTTTCATTTTCAAATAATAGGCACTAGCTCTTCATTACTGTTGATCATTGGTAACACAAATGATAAATTTTTTATTTTTTTAACGTTTATATGAGAGAGAGAGAGACGCAGATCATAAACAGGGGAGAGGCAGAGAGAGAGGGAGACACAGAATCCAAAGCAGGCTCCAGGCTCTGAGCTGTCAGCACAGAACCTGACATAGAGCCTGACGCTGGGCTTGAACTCTGAAACGTGAGATCATGACCTGAGCTGAAGTCAGACGCTTAACCAACTGAGCCACCCAAGTGCCCTTCTATTGCATCTGTTTTAAATGTTGGCAACAAATTGACCAATTAAAATTCATATGTAGAGCTAATAATAATAATAATAATTAATAATAATAATATGAGTCAAACAAAACCCCTAGTGTGCAGCCTCTGTTCTCCCCAACTCTCCTTCCATTTTGTTACCCTTACACGTTTCTCACCCACTGATACTTATCCCTGTTAAACGAGTGGGGATGCCTTGAATACTTTCCTATGTTTAGAAAGAGTTTATACATGAAAATTATCTTTCTTTGAAGGACTGGAAGAGCTCATTTATAAGCTAATCTGAATCTGATTCTCTCTTTGAGGGCTGAGGGGAAAAGATATATTTTTGGCTGTTTATCAATTTCTTTTTTTTTAATTTTTAAGGTTTATTCATTTTTGAGAGGAGGGAAGAGACAGAGCGTGAGCAGGGAAGGGCTAGCGAGAGAAGAGACACAGAATCCGAAGACAGGCTCCAGCCTTTGAGCTGTCAGCACAAAGCCTGATGCAGGGCTCGAAACCACAAACTGTGAAATCATGACCTGAGCTGAAGTCAGACGTTTAACCAACTGGCGCCCTTGTAACATTCCTTTTTTCATTTAGTCTCTTATTTCTCTTTCATTTCCCTTAGGGAAACTTAGTGTTTTATCCTAATGAGTTGTATGTTTATGATTAAATAAATCTATATTTTGTTGAACACCCTATACTCATCTGCTGCAACAAAAAGTATATACAAATTGAAATGATACCTTTTCTACATTCTGTATGCCTATAATGCTCTACTAACTTTTTTCCCTTCTCACTTGAGTTATAATTGGCTTGCAATTGAGCAAAAGCATCTAATACAGAACAAACATTGATAAGTAATTATCCAACACAAAGTGTAACATTTTATTGTAAAAATGCCTCTAAGTGAAGTGAATGTTACAGTCCCACTCTGTTCAGTTCTGCATGCTGGGCACTGCACAATCAGGGGTGTCATTCAATCTAAAGCCTGTATGAGTGTCACCCTGGAAGTTGTGCACATGAGCTGCCTATGCAGCAGCCATGCGTGGGACAGTTTTTTGTTAAATCAGCCCACTTGGTCAGGAAGTAACATCAATGACGCATATTTTAGCATCAATTCTATTGTTCCTTTTCCTAAATATACACACTGATAAACATCATTCATATAAATACATAAATGAGAATGGAAGGGGTTTTGTTACACTTCCTAGAATCATCAAATTATTATTTTTGTATGTTTATTTATTTTGAGAGAGAGAGAGAGGAGGGAGAGAGAGAGAGCATGTGAGCAGAGGGACAGAGAGACAGAGAGAGAATCTCAAGCAAGCTCCACACTGTCAGCACAGAGCCCAGTGTGGAGCTTGAACCCATGAACTGTGAGATCATTACCTGAGCGAAAATCAAGAGAGGGCGCTTAATGGACTGAGTCACCCAAGCGCTCCAGAATCATCAAATTGCTATGAGTGCCCCCTCAGAATTGTTTCTGCTGGTGGTCTTACTGGTGATATTCAGCACCAGGACCAGTGGCTATGGTAAGGGAGGCGGGGAGGTGGGGGGGAGGTTGAGGTAGAACTGCCTTCTGAGTAGGGGCTGTGAACAGAGAGGTGGAAAAGACAACCAGTGTGTTTCAAGACGGATCCGCTTTAGGAAAATAGTACACATAGAAGAGGAAGATCTGGAAATTAATGACTTGAAAACTATCTGTGCCTAAAAACCCCCATTCTCCTTTATATGTAAGAATAACGTTGTCATTGTCATTGTGTGTGTGTGTGTGTGTGTGTGTGTGTGTGGTAGCCACAGTGGGAGGGAAGTCTGGCCTTGGTCTCCAATTTCAAATAAGCCTTGTATTTGCACCTCCACTCTGTTCTACTGGCCAGCGCTCCAGGGTTGTGCTGGATTTACTGGTGCCCTCCTCCCTCCCCATACCTTCCAAGCTATCACTTTAGTTATCCTCCATCAACCAGGCTTAGACAGTATTTTTCATTTTCCAAAAATTTGTCATCATCTTTTGGCAGTGGACACTTTCCCTCCCATCCCAAAATTATTTATTTTGAGGGAAAGAGAGAGAGAGAGAGAGAGCTAGTAAGTAGGGGAGGGGCAGAGAGAGAAAGAGAAAGTCCCAAGCAGACTCTGAGCTGACAGGCTCCGTGCTGACACGGGGCTTGAACTCACAAACTGTGAGATCATGACCTGAGCCAAAAGCAACTGAACTGATGTAACCGACTGACCTGCCAGGCCCCTCATCCAACATGACTTTATTAGTCTTTTACTAGCCTTTTAATAACAGCTCAAGAGAAATGTGAAAATATATATATATATAGCCTGAACTAAAAACTTGTGGAATGATCTTAATAAATAGCTATCTAATTCACCAGATAGTCTAAATGGAGCATTAAAATCTGTTCTACCCAGAGGAGAGAAGGTCCTTCCTGGTGCCTCTTCAGGGCAACCAGCTGCTCTCACCCCATCTCAGTTGCCATTTTGATCATTAAAATGAACTTTGTCTGATGCAGGCTGCGAAGCATCGCACCGATGTAACACAGTTGGTGACTGAGTATAGTCATAGGGTCACTGACTAGAAGCCCACACCGGCTTTCTCCAAGCAAGATTCAACTTGCAATTTCCTGAGCTCCGGACGGAAGGGCACTTCCAAACTGCATTTATGAGGTAGCCCCCATAGGGGGGAAATAACTGCCATTAGCAAGCACAGGACTTTAGAAAACACACCAGTTTCTTTGTTATTGATAGTGTGATTCATCGATCCCTAGAATCTGATTGAGAACGTTGGGGTATAAATCATGCCATATGCACAGTTTCGGAAACATCACCGCGAGTAATTCAAAGCATATTTCAACTGCCCGTGGCACGCATTTCTGGATTAGCGTCACATATGGGTTCACAAGAAACAACAGGGGCTATTTGTTTATATGGTCACATTTCTATCCTTCATTTTACATCACATTCAACTTGACACCAGCTATACATATCAGTACACACATCAGTGCGGGTTTACATTTCTTTCTCAGGTGTCTGGGAACAAAACATAGGTTGATTCACAAGTAAAGGGTAATTAGGGGCGCCTGGGTGGCTTAGTCGGTTAAGCGTCCGACTTTCGCTTAGGTCATGATCTCGCGGTTCGTGGGTTCGGGCCCCGCGTCGGGCTCTGTGCTGACTGCCAGCTCAGAGCCTGGAGCCTGTTTCAGTCTGTGACTCCCTCTCTCTCTGAGCCTCCCCTGCTCACGCTGTCTCTCTCTCTCTCTCTCCTAGAAATAAATAAAACATTTAAAAAAAAAAAACAAGTAAAGGGTAATTAATGTCACGGACAGAGATTTTTGTTACCAAAAGAAACAAACATTATGACTTCTTCAGTGTGCCCACTACCTGAACTGTTCCTCTAAGCAGAAATGTTCTCGGCCAGCAAGTTAATTGCCAGGATATGCCATACTTATTTCCAAGGTCCACACTGACTTGTCCATACTCTCAATCATTCAACATGTGTTTATTGAGTACCTACCATATGAAAGACGCAGTTTTAAGTGCAGTGGGTAATAAGGATCCTTGTCTCTAAGGCAACCTCAGACTAAGATAAGGAAGCGACATTTACATAAATGACAGGAATATCAAATAGAAAGGCACAAATGATGAGATAAAATCAGCACAGGTCGTCACCAAGAGACAACTGAGAAATTGGCCAAAGCCTAGAATGCAAATGAGGCATAAAAAAAAAAAAAAAAGAAAGAAAGAAAGAAAAGAAAAGAAAAGAAATGGAAACTCATTGGAAGGGTGTGTATCAACATCATTTTAAATTCTATGATCTAGAATAGTCCTTTTGTTTTGTTCTGTATCTACTTTAATCAAGGGATAAAACCAGGGCACCTGGGTGGCTCAGTTAGTTAAGTGTCTGACTTCGGCAGACCAATCTGAATGAGAGTGTTGGACTAGGAGTCAAGAGACACAGCCTCTGATTCCCAATCTGTCATTGTCTTGCTGTTTGACCCTAGAAAATGCGCTTGACCTCTCTGAGACTCCATTCCCCCATTAAATGATATACTTAAGTACATAATTATAAAAATCTCATATCATTTTATAAAATTCTGTATCTAGAAATTAGAGTCTACTCTACTAGGCATACAAAACAATCTGAGAAATCAGTTCTTAACAGCTAACAGAGTCATTGTGTTTCAAGAAAAAAAAAAGTATGGGCTATTACCCCACACTGTCAGTTCTGCAACAACACCGTAGATGTGTTCCTATGCTAAATTGTGAGAAAAAGAAAACAAAATATGACTTATGAAGAAAGTGGGATTGGGGTTGCAACACTCAAAAGTTTCATCAGTGACTCAGAGGGGGGGAAAAGATGGCAACATAATAAAACCAGTGGCAGAGTCTCATACCTGTTCAGTGGTTAAGAAATGCATAAATAGGCACAAATAATGTGGCACTTTACCTTGAAAAAGACTGGAATTTTGCTGTGGAATGGGCTGGGAAGAGTTGCAGCTTGGGAGTTATTGCAAAGCAGAAGAAAAGTGACTTGGAAATAGGCAGGAAGTTGCAACAGCAGATCTGGGTACATGTGGGTCCTCATTCTCTGTTGAGCATCAGCATGAACATCACAATTCAGTGATGTGCAGCAGCCTTAAACCCTGGAACATGTTTTCCTGAATTTGAGATGTTGGTCCTTCAAGACATGCATTAATCACAGAAACCTGTTCATCAAAATTGAAAATCGGATCCGATGTGTAGGCTCCTTCTTCAATCAACTTCTATATCACTGCTGGAAATCCTTTGGTGGCTTTCTCATCTGCACTCACAACTTTGTCTAACTGCTGAGGGCTTTGGATACTGTAATGACATTTAAAACCACTGTAGCAGCCACCACTAGCCCCTAAAGGGATCGCTTCTGCAGAATTAGACAATTTCTGCTTAAGGTCTTTGAATACAAATTGTGTTCTCCTGTTGCATGCACTGCTTGGCAATTTGAGCCAGAACACTTAGGTTTTTCTGGGATGTTGAATGAGGTGGGCTTTTTTTTCCTCTTAATGTAGAAGAATGTTACAAATGTGAAAGAATAGAAAAAGATAACTAACCTTCAAGAATAATGCTGGCTGGAAGCATTGGAGGTGTGTGCACGTGTGTGTTCTGTGTATTTCTGTGTGATTCAGGTGCAAAAAAAGTGTGCATGAGTAAACTCAAAATTCACTTTTTATACAAATCATGCCCTAAACTATTCACATTCAATTCTCTAAGTTATCATTCATTCCAAAACAAGTGTTTGGCAAGACAATTGTACTCTTTTTTTTAAGTTTATTCATTTCTTTTGAGAAAGAGAAAGACAGAGCTTGTGCACACACACAAGCAGAAGAAAGGCAGAGAGAAGGAGCGACAGCATCCCAAGCAGGTTCAGTGTGGAACCCAATGTGGCGCTCGAACTCATAAACTGTGAGATCATGACCTGAACCAAAATCAAGAGTCTGATGCTTAACCAACTGAGCCACCCAGGTGCCCCAAGATGGCTACACTCTTGACGGCAAGTATTAAAGCTATGATGTTAGAGTTACTATATGTCAGATATAGAATATTGGACATCTCCCATAGTCTCTCATAGATGGGATTGGATACATTTAGAAATGAGTTCTATTACATGGGGAGCAATCCAAGAGAGTCATAACTTTAATACAATTAGTCACAGCATAGATGAGAATGGAAGGGCTGCCCTGGATGACCTTCAAAGGAAGGTGCTCACTCACGTATTTATCAAGGCTGTGACAGTATTATCTCAGATAGTTTCTGATGGTATTCAATGATACAGAGCCATGTCCAAGAAATCTCAAGTTTTCAACAAAACCGTCCCCTTTACTTCTCTTCAATAACCTATCAGAGAACATGATGCTTACCTCTGTCCAAATTTTCATAAATGGAAAGCAGTTTCCCATTGATTACCCTCAGATAAGACCTTTATCAGACTTGTTTCCCTACACTTATTACCAACATTTTACTAGAACGTAAGAAAAAAGAAGAAGAAGAAAAATACAAAGATTTTCAGAAAACAGCCATAGGAAGTATGAGAGACATGGAAACATTTCCTACAGGTATAGGAAGAATCTGCTGGGGTAATTCAGGCTTACAGAAGAAACCTCCCCCCCAAAAAAAGAACATTTTAATTATGGTAGAATTTCTCTCAATTCCTCTCACGCTTACACCTCTCACTCCGTCCATCAGGAAATTCTTGTTGCCTCTAACTTCAAAACACATCAACACCCCACAACTTCTCATCACCTCCACTGTCAATACTCTGGGCCAGCCCACTGCCGTCTCCCCCAGAGGGTAATAAAACTAAGTAGTCTCCCTGCTTCTCTCGAACTCCCTCCAGGATATTCTTGAACAAACAGCCATTGCTGTCCTTTGAAGCTATCCAATGGCAGCACATTTCATCCCAGATAAAAGACCATCTATCTATCCTGCTTTCATGTGACAATGGCTAGTCATGCTTCTGGAACATGCCAGGCATGTCCCACCTCTGCCACAGACTTTTGCTCAAATGTCACTGTCTCAGTGACACCCACCTTGAACAACCTATTTAAGAATTGCAAGCTGTTCTTCAACACACACACACACACACACACACACACACACACACACACACACTTACATTAGTAATTCCATTTATATTGCTTTTTTGTCCCCCATGGCATTTATTTCCTTCTATGTGCCAGATAATTTACTTTTCACCATGATTCTTGCCTGTCATCTGTCTTCCCCCATAGATACTTGAGCACCATGTCTCACTAATGTATCAAGAACAGAACCTGGCATGTAGCAAGTGCTCAATAAATACTGAAGAAATTAGCCATTTTTAAGTTAATGGAAGTTAATATGAGAAAGAAGTTGGCTGGCTCTTCTCCATGAGAGAGAAAACAAGCAATAAAGGGAATGTAGAAAAAGAAAATAACAAAATAAGGAAAAGCTTTTTAGCTAGTAAGGGAGAACAAAACTATTAAAATAAGCTACTTGAAGGAAGCTTCTTTTGATTATCCAGGTGTTTTTTGAGAGAGCATTAGGGCTTCGTTGGTTAGGAATCAGCTGGAAAGAAAAGAAAAAAAAAAAAAAACAGGAAATATTGAGTAAAATCCTAACTTCTATTTTTAATTTTTTTATTTATTTCTGAGAGAGAGAGAGACAGAGAGACAGAGAGAGAGACAGCATGAGCAGAGCAGGGTCAGAGAGAGAGGGAGATACAGAATCTGAAATAGTCTCCAGGCTCTGAGCTGGCTGTCGGCACAAAGCCCGATGCAGGGCTCGAACCCAAGGACCATGAGATCATGACCTGAGCTGAAGTCCAACGCTCAACCAACTGAGCCACCCAGGCACCCCCTAACTTCTATTTTTTAAAAACTATTTATTCATTTATTTTTAGAGAGAGAGTGAGTGTGAGAGGGACAGAGAGAGTGGGAGAAAGTCCCAAGTAGGATCCGTGCTATGAGCACAGAGCCTGATGTGGGGCTTGATCTCACGAGCTGTCAGCACAGAGCCCGACACCAGGCTCAAACCCACGAACCGTGAGATCATGACCTGAGCTGAAGTCAGTCACCCAACCGACTGAGCCACCCAGGAGCCACCCAGGTGCCCCGGCTTAACCTCTGTTTTAAATGAAAACTAGATGTTGGGCACAAATTATCTGCAGACAGATTTCTGCTACTTACCTGCCTCTCCTTTTCCGAAAGGATGTCCCTGACTCAGTGAATTACAGCTTCACAATTTAAGGATTTTCATCAGTCCTGTGAGGGTGGGGCTTAAGAGTCTTTATGACATTGTATTTTAAGCTTGAATTCTTAAAAATAGCCTGTCCCAAAAAAACTAAATGGCAAGATCAAATGCGTTGATTATTCACCTATTTTTTAGGATGAGGGGTAGATCACTTTTCTAATTACATAGAAATCACATAACAACAACAAAATTCCTCTACGTTAATGTACTAAGAAGTCCCCAGTTGAGATTCCAGAGACACAAACAAGGACTCTCCCTGCAAAGGTTCTAGCTGTTCACAAAGAACAAAAATATAGACAAAAACACTTTGATTTTAGCAGCCATTTTCAAGGCTTAACAGGAGAAATTCCGTATAAACTATTATAAGGCTAGTGATGAATAAGAATCATGTGACAGAAAGATAAATTAATCACATCAATTATCATCTAAATTGCCATTTTACACTTAAGTATTATAAGTAATCAAAGGAAAAATTGAGAAAAACAAAATGAATTTCCAAGACTATACATGGCCCTTTTTTTGACTGAAATTAATGTGGAAATTCAGATTTAAATAAGTAAATAAGCATAAGTAGGCAATCTGAATAATTGTACCAAGCCAACATTTTTCTCACAAAGAAATAGCATTTAATCAATAAGGTACAGTTATGTCTTTAGCTTTCATATAATGGTGGGTATAAAGCAATCCTAAGTCTCTTCAGAAATCAAAGTCTATTTAAGGGAAGGAAATTATAGTCTACAAAATTTATACAAATGATAACAATGTGAATTTTAATATTTTAACACTAATTTAAAGCAACAGCTGCCAATTTAAATAAATAATCCAGGGTGCCTAAGTGGCTCAGTTGGTTAAGCCTTCAGCTCTAGATTTCCGCGTAGGTCATGATCTCACTGTTTGGTTCATGGGATGGAACCGCCCCCCCCTCCCCACGCTGGGCTTTGTGCTGACAGCTCAGAGCCTGCTTGGGATTCTCTCTCTTCCCTCTCTCTCTGCTCCCCCTCTCCCATGCTGACACGCGAGCTCTCTCTCAAAATAAATAAACTTAAAAAAATAAAGACTATTTCAAATGTATTGTTTCATAATTTTTACCTTTTAAATATTTAAATCTAGAGAGCAGGTGAAACCATATTACAATAAAGTACCTTATATCTTATTCCGTTTGGCCAGACTAAGCAACTGTTAATATTTTGCCATATTTGCTTTCTCTCTGAATGCATCTGTATGTATAGATTTTTATGTATAGATATAAGTTCCAAGTGCCACAAACAAGACCTTTGCCTAAACTTAAAAGGCTTATGATCTCCTGAGGGAAGAAAAACACAAAAATAAACGAAACAAAGCTTAACATCAGTAGGTTCTATGATAGATTTGTGTTCTGGAAACATCTATATCTATATACAGGAGGGTACAAGTAAGGGGTCAATTTAACCCTGGGGAAATAAGGAGACTGTATCATGGAAGAGACCTAGGAAAACCCAATGGAATGCCAGCTGACTGGTTTTGCATATTCAGCCTGGCAATGCGCATGTTCCGGTGAAGGACGTGAGATGGACACAGTTTTGTCATTCCCTGCATCATCTTCCCTGCTTCTGCTGTCCTTTCGCCTCCCAGCTGGATACTCTAGTGTCCACTATGGGTGTCCCAGTGCTCACTATGTGTAGCTCCAATGCCTTCCTCTCTCCTGAGTCATGGCAAGCCAAGCCAAGCCAAGTAATAAGCTTGAGTACCCTGTTGCAAGTAATATTCTAGATCAGTGGTTATTGGAGTCTTCTGCATACTGGATTCATCCAGGGATCTTTTTATTTTACTTTTTAATTATTTATTAAGGTTTTTAATTTATTTCTGAGAGAGAGAGAGACAGCGTGAGCAGGGGAGGGTCAGAGAGAGAGAGACACAGAATCTGAAATAGGCTCAGGCTCTGAGCTGTCAGCACAGAGCCCGACACGGGGCTCGAACACACAAACCCGTGAGATCATGACCTGAGCCGAAGTCGGACGCTTAACCGACTGAGCCACCCAGGTGCCCCGGGATCTTTTTAAAAATACTAGGACTGGGGCGTCTGGGTGGCTTAGTCGGTTAAGCATCCGACTTTCGCTTAGGTCATGATCTCGCGGTTCGTGGGTTCGAGCGCCATTTCGGGCTCTGTGCTGACTGCCAGCTCAGAGCCTGGAGCCTATTTCAGAGTCTGTATCTCCCTCTCTCTCTGACCCTCCCCTGCTCATGCTGTCTCTCTCTTTCTCTCCTAGAAATAAATAAAAATATTAAAAAAATACTAGGACTAATACTAATATTTAAAAATACTAAAAATAACTAGTACTAGTACCAACGATGGGTTTGAGTCCTAGAGATTCATATTGTATTACTATGATGTGAGACGCCATGGAAAATTGTAATACAAACCCAAGGCTAAGAACCATGGGTATGATTCCCCAGCTTTAGAATGCATGTAAATAATCTGAAGACCTTATTACAGTAAATCTTTTGGCTCTAGAGTGAGGCCCAGGTTTCTACACATTTTTTAAGTTTATTTTATGTATTATGTATTTGTTTCGAAAGGAAGAGAGAAAGGTGGAGAGGGAAGAGCAAAGAGGCTTCATCCCATCCCATCCCATGAACCATGAGATCACTGCCTGAGCTGAAATCAAGAGTTAGGTGCTTGGGGCGCCTGGGTGGTTCAGTCGGTTAAGCATCCGACTTTGGCACAGGTCATGATCTCACGGTTCATGGGTTCAAGCCCTGCGTCGGGCTCTGTGCTGAAGGCTCAGAGCCTGGAGCCTGCTTCCGATTCTGTGTCTCCCTCTCTTTCTTCCCCTCCCCCGCTCACTCTCTGCTTCTCAAAATAATATGAAGACATAAAAACATTAAAAAGTAAGAGTTAGACCCTTAACTACCTGAGCCACCCAGGGACTCCTGAGATTATACATTTCTAACCAGCATTCAGGTGACTCTGTGTTGCTTGTCTGAGGACTACGGTTTGAGTAGCAAGGTTCTAGCCTATGCACTGACCACAACTGCTATTCCCCAAGCTGTCACAACATCAGTGGAACTTAAGGCCTAACCAGTGAGTCAATTATGTCTGTACTACCCCAGTTGTAAATCCACCTTCCTCCTCACAGTGTACCTGGTCTGGTAGTACTTAAAATGTGGCCCTTGGTCCAGGAGCATCAATATCACCTTGAAACGAGTGAGGAATTCAAATTCTCAGAACTTAGACCCCAGATTTACTAAATCAGAAGTTCTGAAGGCAGGGACAGCAAAGCTGTGTTGTAATATCCAAATTAGGTGGATGGATGCTTGAATTTGAAAAACACTGACCTAGGATGTGTGTTGGGGAATCGTCCTTTCTCCCCTTTTTGTACTTCTGACCAACTACTGTAGATCAGTGATTTTATCTGCTTACACATTGGAGTCACTTATAATATGCCTGTGCCCCTCCCCTGAATCTCTAGAAGGTTCAGTTATCAAAAGAGTCTCATAAAATCTCCTCAGTTGATTCTAATATATACAGCTGGAGCTGAGGATCATTATTTTGAAAAATCTCGGGTGGGGGGGTTCTCATGTGGAATCTTATCTTTCAGCCAATCTCAGTCTCTGAAATCTAAATACTCATGATCAAATTCCCCAGATTATCTTCCAATATTGTTGGCTGATATCTGAATCCCGTTTTATGGTATTCCCAATGAATGTTAACAGGACATGACTCAGAAACATTCAGAATCGCTTCTGCCTTCTTTGCTTAAGATAAGCATCTAATGAGTAGAGTCTTTATATACAAACCTCTTGGCTAGTTTCCTGACGGCTACATCCCATTAGAATTCCTTTTGCATCATCTATGCATCCTTTTCTGCCCTCTCTTAATGCTTACTTCTTCCCAAGCCACATTCCTTCATCTGTCTTAACACCACATGGCCCCATAGCCTTCATTTGTTTTTCCTCTGCTTCAAGGATGTAAACCATCCTTGAGTGAAGGTAGATGTCTTTTCTAGACCTAGACTTACACCCTACCTGGAATGCTATAGGTTTATGGAATAGAGAATAAATATTCCAGTGCTGAGTGTCCACATAATCCTCATGAAATTGTTAGTCTTCAGACTCTGTCCCTGATTTAGCCACTGCTCTTGAGTTGTTTTCAATCTGTATGTTTCTCTGTCTCCACTGCCTTGGCCCAAATCATGAGATCAATTGCAGCCTTATTTCCTTTCTAAATGTCACCGATTCTTCAAGGACATCCAGCAGATGTCCTCCTTCTTAGAACATCTGACATTGCATGTGCACTGTTTTCAAGCAGTTACATAGATGATAAAGTAGGATTTCAGGAAAAAATAGAATTACTATATTTTCTTTCGTCTTCCCCCAAAGAATCCATTTATATGCTGCAGTTACTATGACATGCTCATCAGGACTACTAGACTTGGTAACTTAGAGCAGCCTTTCCACTTGTTTTGGCATATAAAAGTTTTATTTAATCCAATCCAGAAGATTTTGCAATATGCCTATTCATTGAACTCACCACTTGCTTTTCAAAATACTGCTCTTCACAAGTGTATCAGTGGTCTGGTTAGGGGCTGTCTTTCTAGGTGCAAGGGTAGGGCTGGAAAGAAGTTTTCTTTGTTTTTTTCTCTAAGTAAGTTGGTCTTCACACAGACTGATAATCCATGGGAAAAAACAGCCAACACTTGAGGTCACCTCCTGGCTTATCCTCTTTGTGGTGCCAGTAGGATCCAAAGGAAACGGGTTCTACTTTCAACAGTCAGAGGATGTTGGGTCCTTGCTGGGTCTCGACAAGTATGACGGTGGCAACACTAGCCTCTCTGAGATAGGTAAGTGTGGCCCTGATCCACAGTGAGGATGGCCAGGCTTTCAGGAACTGAACTGACCAAGCACACATGTATGTGTATGTGTGTGTGCATGCACACACACACGCGCACACGCACACACATACGGCTCAAATAAGAACTAAGAGTTAATCCCCTTCTTTCATTTCAAGCATAAGAGTGTATAAACTCAAAATTGCTCTGCTACATTATGTTATATCAACCAGCTTTGTAGTGAAGACCTGCAGGCTTTAGTCGCTTCAAGGGGAAATGCTGGTGTCCAAAGAAAGTCTCATGACAAACTGGCAATTGCTTGGGGGTGGGGGGAGGCCCAGGAGTGAGGATCTTGTCTTGGGGATCCTTCCCCAAACCAAATATCTCTTCATCCTGCAGAGTGACGACCCTGGTGACCTACATAATTCAGATGACCTCACGCAGAAGTAAACACGAAATGTTTAAACAGGAAGCCTTTAACCAGGCGGCATTGGGGGAAGGAGGTAGAGAGAAGGAATTAAATGGTTACAGAGTCTTAGAAACAGGGGAGAGTATTACATGGTATTTTTCAACTAATTTTTGTTCCTTGTCTAAAACCAAATGGGTTTAAAGCTTCCCTCTCCACCACAGCCCAGACAAGGTGGTTTGGAGTAGGTGTTATACACAGAATACTTACATGGTGGCAGTGGTGGTATAGTCAGCCATATGTGAAATAGCAAATTGAAAAAAGAAGTCTTCCATAAAGACAACATGGAAGAAGAGCAGATAGAAAGCTTGAGAACCCACTACTATTGGTATTTAAACAGCAGCTCTGATGCGGTGGGAACAGGTATGAGGCTAAGGGTCTTTATTCACATTTATTGAGTCTATTCGGGACCAGGCAGCATGCTAAATGGTGGGAGTGTGTAATCTCATTTGATAACCACACCCTTTTGTATAAACACTCCCATATCGTCATGCAGAATGTGCAGGGCTAGTACAAGGGAGAACCCTTAAGCAACGTGAAGCAAGACACGCATGTCCCATGACCAAAAAATCCTTTACACCAAGGTTGGAAAAAAAACGCTCATACCTGCAGTCTCTCTTGCTTAGAGCCTCCTTATCCAGAAATTGTGAAGTTACACTTGCTTACTTTGTAATGTGTCGATGAAGGAATTAAGTTAAAAGGAAAAACAAACCTTTGCCTTGCAGTTTTCTGCACCAGGAAAACTGGCTGTGTTTGGATGTCAGCTCTGATCTTGAAGTTAGTTAGCTGTCACCAAGGGCTCCCACTTTGGGCTTCATTCTTGTGAAGGGCAAATCTTCTAAATCCTGGACTTCACCATAAAGCGTGCCTGTGAGCCGCAGACAAACACCCTGGGTGCCGCCATGACCACCCAGTGGGCCCTTGGGGGTGTCTTTCTCACCCCAAGACAGAAAGAATCACACTTTTGCCAAAGGACTGAAGCAGAGCGAGTAATACTGTATTTCATAGGAACTTTGAAACAAGCACCCCCAATCCTTTGTTGTCTGTCTCATTGCCTCTTAGAAATTTCATTGTCATATATATTTTTTTAAGTTAAGCAAGAACCCAGCACACAGGGAGAAGGCAGCTGGTAATTTTGCTATTGTCCTAAACCACAGGCCTTTGAGGAAGGATCTAAACGGCATCCCCATGTGCTCAGATGAGGAAACACAAATTAGGAGAGACTGACATCCTTCTCTATCACCACAGGGAGTAAATAGAAAATCAGAAGATGAATGCAGGCTGTTCGTTCCATGTCTAAGCTCTTTGCACCTCCCGGAGCCCCTGTCATGGGGGTCGGACCCATCGAATAAATATTGATGAGTGTAAACGGTCTTTGGTCAAGGGTTCAGAAACATACCCCAGGCCAACGGAAAATCAGAAAGATGGAAAAAGAGGGGGTGAGGACAGTAATTCCTAGCAATACTGTAACAAATAATCAAAGGAAAGGGACTGTTTTTCCAAACACAATCCAGCTGGAAGAATGCAGAATTTGTAAATCATTCCTTTCTAAAATGTCAGTTATGCCCAGGTATTCTTTTCAATTTTATTATGAAGTGTTAGTAAATATCCAAACAATGGATGTCTTCCTTCCAAATCCTAGCACACGTCCTGGAAACACTAGCAAGCAACACTTAAGAAATGGGGCAGGAACGTAGCATGAACTCCTTAGGCTTAGTGCTGATGGACAGCTTGATCCCCTGATCCCAAGAAGTAATACTAACCGAAGACAGAGCCTAAGGAAAAGGCTCATTTTATTTGAATTTCATTTTCATGAAGATTTCTGTCTGACGGGGGATTCTGGGACTACTTTCCACAGACAAGGGCTTGTATTTTCTCATTTTATTATAAGAGGAAGGTACACAAAGAAGTAGAAAACAAGCAAAATACCATGAGAAAAATGTGCGGTAAAATTTGAAACGTGGATGGAATTTTGCAGACACATCCTGCATTTTGAAAGCTCATGGTCTTCGCTGCAAAATTAGGGAGGCGTGTCTTATTTTCTGAAATAAGCATACTTCACTTTTGTAACTATGAAACATTTTTAAAGTCCTTTCAAAGGCTGGACAAGTTTAACCAAACTTCCTACAAACCATTCTGTCACCCAAGGGCAGTGCAACAGAACAGAGAAACAAAATGTGCATAAAACGTTTCATGAAATGAGCTCAATTGGCAAGACCCTTTATCCGCCACCTCATGGCACCAGGCACGCCCTCCAAACCAGGCAAAGAATAAATAGGAACAACATGGTGAGGCTTTGCTTCTACGACACATCTGCTCACTTAGTTGGATTGTGTTTTATATTCGGGCATAACAAGTTTAGACTGTCTTTATGTACAGTGACAGCAGTGTAATGAATGTTGTTTGAACTCTGAATTGTATAAATACAGAGACATGTTGATTTGAGAAGAGAAAACAAGGCATGTGAAAATTGGCAAAATACCCATTTTAGGAATTACAGATACTCTGCTTAGAAAGAAAAAAAATAAAGAAGAAACTCAGTGGGCGGACCACCCACGAAGTACCTTAAGATCTAAACAACATGAAAAAAAAGAGACGTCCTCTAGCCTGTACAATGGTTGAAAGCATTAACTTTAAAAAGACTTTAGTTTAATCCAGCGAACTCAAAATATTTCCTAAAATTACAGACTTCTTTTGTGTGTTCAACAGAAGCACCCTTGCATATATGAAATGAATTGGGATAACTAGAAAAGGGAAATAATAACAGTTGCTAGTGTAGATAAGATACCCTGTATGAATCAAACAGAAGCATCATATGTTAGCAGCCTATGTGATCCTATAAAATAAATTTTAAATGGAATATGTCCTCATTTATCAGAAAAGGAAACTGAGACTGAGAGACTAAATACATTGAATACATACTAGGGTGGGTGAAAGTTGGATACAAACTCAGGCCCATCTGTTTCTAAGACGTGGGGTCTAGTCACTACTGATGCCCTGACATTCAATAACTTCTGTAGGTATAATTATCTTACAATGACTCAAACTCATGATTAACAATAAAAAAGAACACATAACCCCAAATAAGGTCTCAATTCTTCAAAGAAACTTCATTAACATAATCTTCCAAGGAAACAAGAAAGCAACTAAATCCGCAAATATGCACTCAATTTAAAAGAAACAGGGGTGCCTGACTTTAAAGAGTCTAATTTGGGATGGAGAAATGCCCCCTTGCCCCTATGTTACTCTGATGATTCCAGCCACCAATAATCATTCTTTTTTCTGCTTTCCTACTGCACTTGATACCTGGATGATTCATCAGCCACTTGTGTTATAAATTTCTGTGTGTGTGTGTGAGTGTGTGTATCTAGGATGAGATTTAAGTTCCTCAAAAGAGGCAACTGTATCTTGCACCTCCTCATATGTCCCATAATGCCTTGCACATAATAAATGCTCAACTAATTATTGGTTTAATTCATGGCAAGACTTCTGCTACTAAGATTATCTAGACTCACCAAATTTGACCAACAAGTAAGAACTAAAAAGTGGTTCTAGTTACCTGGGCAGCCAGGTAATATTTTGGCAATATTTTGGCAACACAGCTTATATTTCCAGCTAAAAGTATTCAGTACTTTTGAGGTCACCTTGTAGGTAGACTACTGAATTTGAGAGCAACAGGTACAGGCTAGGCTTGCTTTTATATAAATTATGGCTTCCAAAGGTTGTATTTCTTTTTTTTTTTTTGTATTTCATTTAAATTTCTGCCCTTTGAGAATTCATCAGGGAATCTCTAAGAAGCACAGCGGCTTCCAGAATCCACCACGCAACAGACAATATCATGGATGGATTGGTGGAAAGAAGGGCGTGATTCAGAGCTTGACAAACATTGCCATAAAGAATAAACCCAGGGAGGGGCGCCTGGGTGGCTCAGTTGGTTAAGCATCTGACTCTCGATTTTAGCTCAGGTCATGATCTCATGGTCATGGACTAGAGCCCTGTGTCAGGCTCCCAGCTGAGTGTGGGGCCTGCTTGATAATCTCTCTCTCTCTCTCTCTCTCTCTCTCTCTCAAAAATAAGTAAATAAATAAACTTTTAAAAAACAGAATAAACCCAGGAAGCATAGACCCTTCAACCCCATAAGTCACAGCCACTAGAAAGAAAGGACAAAAAAAAAAAAAAAGGAAAGATGAGGCAAAGGAAACCAAAACTTTAAGATCTTTGAGAGTTAAGATTTAAGATGTTCTATAAACTTTTATTGAGTGACTGAAGGAATGGATGCATAATATCAGAGTCCCTGCAAGTCATCGCACTTGAGAGAACAGAAGCATAATGATAGACAGTAAGAGGGAATTGAAGGTCAGAGTCAAGAGGCACTTAAGAGACACAATTAGGCTGAAACCAGCAAGAGTGCTTTGGGAGCTGTACTGAAAAACTGAGCATGTTGTATTGCTTTTGAAAACTCCCAAGAAGTTGTGGCCAATGCATTAAAGAGTGATGGTCACATTGTGCCTCTCAGTATCATCCAGGTGGCTAGATGAAAGGGGGGCGCACCATTTAGCAAACTATTCCACCAGCTGTCTCTATGTGTGAGTTTTGACGCTGCCAAACTGCACATGAATGGCACGTTGGCCCCTACAGTGGTACCACGTGCAGCGAGTCACCAACGACAGCAGATGTGCTGGGTCTGACAATATCCACAGTGGCTAGAGGGCAGCTCGCTTCCTCAGAGGGCGCTGGGTGCGCCAGCTGCCAGTGACAGCAATCGAATCAGATAGGTTCTGCCCCGTAGTTTTTAAGTGCTGCCTGCTTTTAAAAGGCAGAGCCTCCAAATAATGCAGGAGCTAACAAGTTTGCAAAGGAAATGCACTTGCACTATGAAAACAAGAGCAGCTGGATATCCAACTGTGTAAAGAAATACAGAGGGCTCTTCTTTTCCCTCAAATTGATATTACTCACCCGGGTTTTATAGAGTCGAAAGCATATGCTTAAGTATAATTACTCAACAACTCAGACCAATTTCCACATCACAGCCATATAAATAAGATATCAATTCCACCTAGGCGGTGATGATGTGACTCTTTTGCCTACGTGTTCAGATGAGAGTATTAGAAACCAATGCCTCTGCAGGTAACAATTTTAAATTAATTTGTAAAATGAAATGTTTTGTATGTGCAAGTATATATACCATGTATGTTATACATAGGTATATGTATATATGTTTGTATATACATATACATAAAGTATATAAAACAAATGGCAAGTTATCACCAGATTATGAAAGAACATCACTGTTTCTCGGTATCCCCTCACATTGGTGCCCTTAGGACTGGCTACATAGTTTGAAGAATCCAATGCAAACTGAAAATGCAAGATCTCTTGTCGAAATTCATCAAGCATCTCAAGATGGTGAGATCAAGCATGTGGCCTTCTAAACGTGGGTGCCAGCACAGCAGCACAGGTCACTGGTCCACAAAACTGGCCCTGAAAATTCCTCTATCACCACCCACACAGAGAAGCCACTGCACTAAGTTTTCCAGATATGAATTCCATAGTTTCAGGAGGCTTTATTATGTAGGCACTAAGTATGTTCTTGTTTTGTCTGTTTGAAATTTATAAACACGCCCTATGTCCAACATCATGTTTTTAAGATCCGTTCACATTGATCTGTGTTGTATGGTTGTCATTTCTTTCCATTGCCTACATTGTGCCAACTAATTCATTTGTATCTGAAGGGCGTTTATACATTTTCCTATTGAAGGGCATCTGGGTTATGTGCAGTTTTCTTGTATTTTATTTTGTTTCATTTTAGTTTCGTTGTTTAGTTTAGTTTAGTTTAGTTTAGTTTAGTTTAGTTTTTGCTATGTTTCTAGAAGAAACAATGCTTCCAGGAACAATTTTGCAGCTGTCTCCCAGTGAACATGTACAAGTTCCATATGGCTCAGGTGTATTTCTTGTAAAAAAGCACAAAACTGCATCTTATATTTATCCAGCCTGACAATCCATCGTGCTGCTGATGAAATTGGTCCATTTACATTTACTGTGAGGAACGTTTTCATTCGTTTCTGTCCTGTCCTTCTGTGCATTCTATTTGTCCCTACTTTTTTCTTCCCTCTGTCTTACAGTAATTTTTAGTTCAGATTTTCTCTACTGCTCTAACTGAATTCTTAATTGTTCTGACCTTGGAATTGTAGCATACCATATCAAAGTCACAGGTCTTAGCACATTGTCTTAACTTTCTAACTAGACAAGGCAGGAACATAGAATGTTTTCACTCTTGTGACCCATCCCCCTAGACTTAGAAGCCATTGTCACTCAGTATTTTAGTTCCATCTCATTTTTCCACACAAAGTACACATCATTAGTATTCTTTATGCTGTCAGCGATTAGGCTTATCTATATGTTTATTAATTTCTTTGCTCATCTTTCTTCTTGTAGTTCAAACATGACTTCCGGAGCCATTGTTATTCTTGCATAGGAGTATAGTTTTTAGAAGTTTAGGTAGAGCCTTGTGATGGTTAACCCTCAGTTTTTGTTTATCTAAAAGTGTGTCTTGGTTTTGGTTTTTGAAATACAGTTTCGCATGCTGAACAATTTAGGATTGACAATTAAATTTCACCACAGCATCCCTGGTTGCTAACAATTGAACTGTTGATTCTCTCTTTTCCCCCTGAATCATTTGGAGATCTTCTGTGTTTGGTGCTACAATGTGTATAGCGGTATAGGTCTCTTTTTTCTTTTTCTTTCCCTGAATAATTTTTTTTTCAGTCTCTGATGATTCAAGTCTATAATCAATATCAAAAATGTATCAGCCACTACTTATCTAAATCTTTCTTCTCCTCATTCTCTTTATTATCTTTTTCCAGAACCCAAATTTGAAATGCTACATCTTCCCATCACAAACTCCATCTCTCTTAACCTTAATTTATATTGTCAGTCTCCTTGTTCTACAGTTTATTTCTTCATGGTTTTTTAAATATAATTTATTGTCACACTGGCTTACATACAACACCCAGTGCTCATTCCCATATTTCTTCGTGCTTATCTTCATAGTTATTAATTGTCTCTTTGGCTCTGTCTAGTTACTGCTAAACTATTCATGAGATTTTTTATTGCAGCAACCATATTTTTCACATTTGAGTTTGTCACTTTAAGAAGCAATATCAGTCCAAAGCTAGAAACAGAGATGTGCTTATTTCCCCAAGTTTAGCAGCTGACCCTAGTCCAAAAGGAAACTTCCTAAAGCTTGGATTGCTGAGGAACAAGGCTAAGTGGCCATCCCATTTGTCCTCAGCTCAACCAATTAGAGAAAACAGCTTTAATCACCTTGTGCTGATGACAATTCTATTGTCTCTGTGTCACAGAGGGATGGGATGCCCTTTGTGTGATGTTAGCATGGTTCTTCTGGCTCTGCTTTCGCTTCCAGAATACCTAAAAACCAGCCAGTGCAGAAAGGACAAGGAAGCAGACCATCAGTGAGGCCTGAGAAAGGACAAGGAAGCAGACCATCAGTGAGGCCTGGGCAGATACAGATGGGTGCTTGAATATGTTGATACGCATTAGAAAAAGATGTGGAGTTCATGTAGCCAAGAAACATGGAGGAAGTAGAAAAGAACTGAGATGGGTCAAAGGCGTGGGCCATTGACTCAATCCACCTAATGGCTTGGTGTCAAGAAATGTGTCATGGCGCCATTAAACTTAAAACCACCAGGCATGGATCTTCTCAGAGATCTCTCTGTCCTCTTAGATTGTGTGTGTGTGTGTGTGTGTGTGTGTGTGTGTGTGTCTTATAACCTATTTTATACACATAGCATATATATTTTAAACCTAACCTACAGGATATACCTCAGTACCACATTTGTATGTAATAATACAATATGCTGTGAATACAGTGGAGACACAACTTGCCAACTATACTGGTATAGCATTTCTCAGTCCTACTAAAAGATGAATATTTCATGAGAAGCCTAAAAGGATTACGTTTCCCGTTTCTTCACCAGGGAAAGAAGTCTATTGTCTGAGGAAGTACGTCAAAAGGGCTGTTTGTATGTTGTAAAGAGCGATCAAGTTCCTTAGTCGAGACAAATGGAGACTTTTTCAAGTAGATCATGTCCTGACATAAAGGGTTCCAGTTAAGACACCAGATTGCAAAGCAAAGACACAAAACAGCTGCTGCAGCTTTGAATCTGTACTTACTGCTCAGTTATTCACAAGAATGTTTAGATCAACCTCACGACCTTCAAACTTTTTGTAGGCAAGTGGCGTGGATGAATTACCGGCCAAGGGAAGGGTTTCAGAAATAGTCAAGGGCTGACAGCAAAGCCAGAAAGTGTCCAGTGGGGCAAAGCCTCCCCTTTATGACCAAATGAAGCATTGACTACACAGCCCAGGATATCATCGAGGAAAACATGAGCAGCCAACCTATGAAATAAAATGAAAACTTCAACCATAATGAAATCACTGCTCACGTTACAGCACAGAGCAGTCCCCGCTGAATCAATAAACAATTTGGTTTCCGGAGAATATGAATCCGACTTGCCAAAGAGAATCAGAGGGACTGATGTTGTTCTCTCTACCCAAGTTTCTGCTTATGTGTGGTATAGCCATCCTTCAACATCTAGATCAGCTTCTACTCATCCAGAAAAAGCTTACCTCGTTAGCCCCTTCACATTCCCACGGCACATAGTGTTGCTTTGTTGGCATTTGTGCCTTTCAATTAGGTGGCATATAATTTGCCTCGCTATTCAAACTTGTCATATAATCAAGTCAATTACAAAACTTCCTAGGGATTGCAGATCTTGCTAACATACCACATCTCCTTTATTGTTTTAACCAGTCAGTGATGCCAGTGGGAAAACATCATTGCTGTTACCTCGCTGTATGCTTGGTATACAGAAAATAATCAGTAAATGTGAGTTAAATATATTTCCGTTTTGACAAAGAAATGAAAGCCCAAAGATACTGTCAAGGCTGCACAATTAAACAGTAAAACCAATTCCTAGCATATACCTAAATTTTCTGACTCCACGTCCAGTGTTTTTTCCCTTAGCAGGGCTGCCTCTCATAGTCGGCCTTATTTTTACACACGAGCACACACAAGCACATCACACACACACACACAAACACACACACACACAGAGTTTACCTATGGGATTGAAATCTCTTACCTACAACAATGAAACTGTGCTGTGTGCAAAAGGCTAAAAAGAACCAGTTTCTAGTGCTCCCACAGTGGGGCATGCAAGTGAATTGTTTATTCAATTGAAATAAAAGAAATACTAATTCAATGGCAATAAATATGCCGCATTACTCAGTGAGGTCATTTAAACAAACTATAATAAAGAAAAGTCTCTCTCTCCCTTTTTAAAGCTCCATGGCATCCTACTGAAGAAAAGAACAAGAAAATCTTCAGAGGCGGGGCACCTAGGTGGCTCAGTCAGCTGACCGTCTGACTTTGGCTCAAGTCATGATCTCATGGCTCGTGGGTTCGAGCCCTGCATTGGGTTCTGTGCTGACAGCTAGCTCAGAGCCTGGAGCCTGCTTTGGATTCCGTGTCTCTTTCTCTGCCCCTCCCTTGTTCACGCTCTGTCTCTCTCTGTCTCTCAAAAATAGATGTAAAAACATTAAAAAAAAAAAAACACAAAGAAAGAAAATCATCAGAGGCAACCCAAAAGGAAAACATAAGACAGAAGAAAGAAACCTTTGGGAACGTTCCACGCACTGCCCCTTGGGACCATCTGGGAGAATTTTCATTTCCTTCTATGCCAAGTCTGCACACCTGCTATCTAAACAGTTGGGGACCATGAAGGGAAGTGACCTTACTCTGAAAAGGATTAGACAAGTTGCGGAGGCAGTGGGGACCTAATGGCATTAGAATGATCTTCCCAACCTCTCAAATCTCAAGCCTCTGTATCCATACCAAATCCCTGTATCAGGGAATATTCCTTGAACCCACCATAGGGGTGTCACTTCCCACTTCAATACCATATGAGTAGCAGGGATTTTTTTCCTAGATAATAACACCTTTAAAAAATTAACATTTAAATGTTTGTTGGTGACGCGTAGCTTATCAACATCAAAACGCCCTCACTGCACCAAATCATGCTGGTTATCTCGCTGAATTTCTCTAGTTCTTTTGATCCTAGGCGATGAGTATTTACCCCAATACTATTTTTGAGTTGCCAGTTAAATCAACCATTTTGAGGTATCACAGTCCTCGAACTGGCTGACTGGAGGGCAAAGACAGGTAATGAGCAGTTAGGAGAAAAAGGGCAACAAAAGAAGCGTCACCAACACCAAGTCCAGACTCAGAATGTTTATTAGGTTCCCCGGGGGTGAACTGACTTCTCCCAAGTGCAGTAACATTTTCCACAGCAAAATAAATTAATTAGAAGTGCCCACAGAGTGACCGAGCATTACAATTGTTTGTAGGGTTTTTTTAAGAGTTATTTCATCACAGCCTTACATTAGTGATCTTGGAAATACATAAATAAAACAATCTCAGATTATGAAAGCTCTAAGTTTTTTTTTCCTAACATGTAGAATGAATGTCACTCCTTTTTATTTTCAACATCAGAAGCCCCTTATTGAGTGGTACTTACTAAATCGAACAGTGATCCTTCAGACTTACAGAAAGAACCGAAAGGTTTGTAAGATTGATGTCCGGTGGTACACATGTTTTCTACATGACCATGTTTAAGTAGGAATCAAAAATTTTACATTATAAAAACATTATGGTGAGTGATTTATCTCATCTGGTCCTCACAACAGCGCCTGAGACTA
This sequence comes from Hyaena hyaena, assembly GCF_003009895.1. NCBI lineage: Eukaryota > Metazoa > Chordata > Mammalia > Carnivora > Hyaenidae > Hyaena > Hyaena hyaena. Next base: position 97,402 of record NW_024080692.1, read on the forward strand.
TTCCCACTTTAAAGCTCCGTTTTAAACTATTTTTCAATATTTAAATTATAAATATTTTTTATTTTAAATTTCTCTTTGAAACTCAGCAAATTTAAGAGGCTTTCCCAATGACATGTGGCCAGTATGTGACAGAGGCCGTCTGGAGGCAAACCAGATCTGGTCATTTTACATCAAATGCATCCTGGAAGTGACGGAGGCATAAATGGAGTCTGTCCCTTAACCCAGATCTAGTCCTCTGTACACACCAGCACAGCTGACAAATTAAAAGTAGGATCCCCAGAGGGTCATAGATGAAAATAGTGACAAAGATTTTCTCAGGAACAAATGCCATCTAGTTCGACAGAAATCATAAGGCCATCTCATGTCTAATTACTTAAGTGTTAGAGGCAGTGGAGGGATAGTAATACTTTCTGGACCAGATTTGGATTTAAGTATCCGGATGTTTAGAGTAGGGTTTCTCAACGGTAGTACTAATAAAATTTGAGCTACGATAGATAGCTCTCTAATGTGGGGGAGGGAAGAAGGGGTAATCTCACATGCTAGGATATATTGCAGCATCCTGGCCTATACCCACTAGATGCCACTGATGGTGACCAAAAATGTCTCCTGCACTGCCTCTCTGGAGGTCTAAATCAGCCTTTCTCCCCATTGAAAACCACGAACTTAAAGGAAGTATGCTTTTTTTCCTGTGCCTAAAAGTCTTCTTTGTTCTTAATTAATCAGTGTTACTGAGGAATGTTCCAAACTTCCTTCAGTTGCAGAAGAAACTCAAGAGCAGATTGTTCTCCCACTGAGTGTGAAAGAATTGCCTCAATAAATATTACCAATAATGTCTATCTTGTAGCTGATTGTGGCGTCCTGCCCTTTGAGTTCTGCCACTGATATGTCATTCACCACACAGCATGGTCTGATGACACAAAAGCATGCTGGGGGAGTAGTAATATATTTGAAAGATATTAAATATTAGGGGAAAACTTTGTCATTCAAATATTTGTGGGTAAAATGTGAAAAACACATGGAACGAGGTGCTACAGTCACAATGAAATAGCACTACAGCTGCGTTAGATTGCCGAAAATATTAAAAATTGACCATACAAAGGGTTGGCAAGGACGGAGAGGAACTGGAATTCTCAGATAGTGCAAACAGGAAGATGAAACTACCCTTTGGAAAACAATTTGGTCATTTCTGAAAATATCAAGCTTGGATATGCCTACCATATGATAGAGCCATTCCAATCCTAGCCACCGACCCATGAGAAACAAAAAACAAGCAAACAAACAAACAAAAGACTTTGGGTCCAAAGACTTTTACATTTCTGGGTAGAGCAGCTTTATTTCCAAACACCAGAAGCTGGAAACAACCCAAAATTATGACATATCCATGTAGGGTAACACAACTCAGCAATAAAAAGGAAGAAACTATGAATATACTCAATACGATGGGTACATCTCAAAATCCTTACATTAAGTGAAAAAGGACAGCCAAGAAAGATCATGTGCTGTATGATTCCATGCATTAGAAATTCTAGAACATTCAGACTACTCTGCAGTGTTGGGAAGCAGGTCAGTGCTTCCTGAGGTTGGTGGGAAAAGGAAAATGGAGAGGAAACTTATGCTACCCTAATTGTGATGATGACTTCTAGGGTGTGTGCGTATGTCAAAACTGCTGATATTGTAAGCTTTAAATATGTGTAGCTTATCATATTTCAATTATAGCTCAATAAAATATGGGGGGGACAAATGGTAGGAAAATACAAAGTTCTATCTACCTAACAGAAAATGTGATGGAAGATAAAATTGAGCCCCCAACTAACTACTTTAGTAGTTTAGTAATGACTAAAGAAAATTTTGGTAAAATTATATATTGCAAATCCATGACATGGGTGTACTTAGGAACCAGTCTAACTAGTATATCTTGCCTTTAGAATAACACATGCACACACACACGCACACAGATACACTTACTCACCACACGTCTATATTACAAAGCAAAGTTGGCTGCATTACAATTCTTTCTTTCTGTCATCCTTTCTTTATTTGAGGCTATCAACTTTCTGTCATTCTTTGGCTCAAAAAAGATAGTTAACCTTATTTAAATACATGATACCATCCTTACATTATAAACTATTTGTGTTGGTATTTATATTGATGCTTCAACAAATACCAAATGCTACAAAAATGTAAAAATCTTGGAAATACATACATGAGGAAATTCTGTGTTTTTATGTTTTATGAAAGGAAAACCCAAAACCAATACAAAGTGATATTCATTTGGCTTTGGAAATGTGCCAAGCCTGCAATACATATACTTTAGGTAAAGTATCACATCTTTAAGCAAAGTCAAAGAATAAATGCATCAAATATTATTTGAGTCACACAAAAAGACGAATTAATAAGCAAAAGAGCACACTGATGTCTCTCTCTGATATTTGATCACTTTGAGCATCTTTCCTTTACCTTAAGAAAAGCCCATCTAGAGGACTTGAATGTATATTAGGGGAATTGCATCTTTAAGCTCAGAAAATACATGACTGTGATTCTGTGGTTCACAATCACATTTTGTGCTTCCCTTCACTTCTCTCAAAGAATGGTTAATTATATATCATTATGTGACAAGTTAGACATCACACGGATTTAGGGTGGGCTGCCTGATTCTGATATGATCTCAGGCTCTTTCTTCAGAAGCTGAGTTTTACTACACCTGACCAATATAGAAATAAGTGGAAACAACATATTCAAGGACATTTTGCCATTTTTATTTTTCACTCCAAGATCAGTCAATGCCTTGATACAAGAGATGTCATAATTCAGAATGAGGGTTAGCATTTAGGAAGCATAATGAAGCAAGAGAAATAACACATATCAAAATGAGGGGAAAAGAAACATAATACACAAGCAAATAAGAACCAAGAAAAACTTAATGAAAAACCAAATTCAAAAAGCTCATGGATTGGGAGAAGAAACACAGTACAAGTGTCTATACCACCCAATGCAATCTAAACATTTAATGCAATCCTTATTAAATACCATCAGCATTTTTCACTGAACTAGAAAAAACAATCTTAAAATTTGTAGAGAGGCACAAAATATCCTGAATAGCCAAAGCAATCGTGAAAAAGAAAAACAAAACTGTAGGCATCACGATTCCAGATTTCAAGCCATATTACAAAGGTATAGTCAGCAAGACAGTATGATACAAAACACATAGATCAGTGGAAAAGATTAGACAACGCAGAAATGGATCCACGCCTGTATGGTCAACTCACCTTTGACAAAGCAGGAAAGAATATCCCATGTAGAAAGATATATGGTGATGGGAAAATTGGATGGAAAGTTGCAGAATAATGAAATTGGACCAATTTCTTTTGCCATACACAAAAATAAATTCAAAATGGATGACATACCTAAATATGAGGCAGGAAACCATCAAAATCCTAGAGGAGAACACAGGCAGAAACCTCTTTGACCTCAGCTGGAGAAACTTCTTACCAGTCATGTTGCTGAAGGCAAGGGAAATGAAAGCAAACACACTCTATTGGGACTTCATCAAGATAAAAAGCTTCTGCACAGTGAAAGAAACAATGAACAAAACTAAAAGGCAGCCTACAGAATGGAAGAAGTTATTTGCAAATGGCATATCTGATAAAGGGTTAGTATCCAAAATTGTAAAGACCTTATCAAATTCAACACCCAAAGAACAAATAACCCAGTTAAGAAATGGGCAGAAGACATGAACAGACACTTTTCCAAAAAAGACATCCAGATGGCTAACACACATGAAAAATTGCTCAATATCACTCATCGTAAGGGAAATACAAATCAAAACCATGAGGAGATACCACCTCACACCTGTCAGAGTGACTAAAATTAACAAAACAAGAAACAATAGGTGTTGGAGAGGATGTGGAGGAAGGGGAACCCTCTTGCACTGCTGGTGGGAATGCAAACTCGTGCAGCCACTCTGGAGAACTGTATGGAGGTTCCTCAAAAAAATAAAAATAGACTCTACAATGTAGCAATAGCACTATTAGGTATTCACCCAGAAGGATACAAAAATGCTTATTCTAAAGGGCATATGCACCTCGATGTTTATAGCAGCATTGTCAACAATAGCCAAACCATGGAGATAGCCCAAATGTCCATCAACTGATAGGTGGGTAAAAAAGATGGTGTGTGTGTGTGTGTGTGTGTGTGTGTGTGTGTGTATTACATATAAATGTATGTATATACAAATTACTCATTCATCAAAAAGAATGAAAACTTGCTCTTTGTAATGACGTGGATGGGGCTAGAATGTATTATGATAAACAATAAAAGTCGATCATAGAAAGACAAATACCATATGACTTTACTCATACATGGAATTCAAGAAACAAAACAGAGGAAAATAGGGGAATTTGGTTGGGGGAAAAGAAGAGAAGGAAACCACAAGAGGGTCTTAATGATAAAGAACAAACAGGTTGTTGAACAAACAGGTTGATAAAGAAGGTTGCCAGAGGGAGGTGGGTTGGGGATGGGCTAGACGGGGGTATTTGTTTTTAATGTTTTATTTTTTCTGAGAGAGAGAGACAGAGTGAGCAGGGAGGGTCAGAGAGAGAGGAAGATACAGAATCTGAAGCAGGCTCCAGGCTCCAAGCTAGCTGTCAGCACAGAGCCCGTCGCAGGGCTCGAACCCATGAACCATGAGATCATGACCTGAGCCGAAGTCAGACGCTCAACGAACTGAGCCACCCAGACACCCAGGGGGATGTGTATTAAGGAGGGCACTTGTTGTGATGAGCACTGGGTGTTGTATGTAAGTGATGAATCACTGAATTCTACTCCTAAAAGCAATATTGCACTGCATGTTAACAAAGTTTTTTAAATAAATAAATAAAAATTGTAAAAGCAAGCAGTGCAGATGCTAGTAGACTAAATAAAGATAGAAGACCAAATATCAAGAGAAGGTCTGAACAAATATAAATAAATTTATTCTATGTTTTAAATGGTAGTAATGATAGTCAAAGTACGGGACACAGTGTCTTAAAGACGGATACAGACACACGTGCGCGCACACACATCATGAAGCAGTGGAGAGATATGTGTTTTATAAGTTTCTAGCTCTGTGATCTTGACCAAGTCCTTTACCTCTGCTTTGTTTCCATTTCCCCTGTTAAATGGAAAAAAACACAGCACGGTGAAAGGACTATTACTATATGAAATAAGTGAGATAATGCTGACTGAGCCCTTAACATAGAGCAAGAAACATTGTAAATACAATAATTTTTAGATATGATTATAAACTTAATTCAGAGCTATCACGGGAAAAAATAATGCAATAGAGTAACATATTAGTTATGCTAAAGATATACTAGCATCACATCCCTACATCACAAGTATTTACAAAAGTGGTAGTAATCACGCAAGGGAAACTGAGAAAATGGTTCTAAATAGCCCACAATGGGGGCGCCTGGGTGGCTTAGTCGGTTAAGCGTCCGACTTTCGCTTAGGTCATGATCTCGCGGTTCGTGGGTTCGAGCCCCGTGGGTTCGAGCCACGCATCGGGCTCTGTGCTGACTGCCAGCTCAGAGCCTGGAGCCTGTTTCAGTCTGTGACTCCCTCTCTCTCTGACCCTCTCCTGCTCACGCTGTCTCTCTCTCTCTCTCCTAGAAATAAATAAAACATTTAAAAAAAAATACTACTAAATAACCCACAATGATTTGCTTGATCAAAGTGATTCATAGTAGATTCATTACATGAAATGGAAGGGGCCTGAAACAAAATTAAAACCTATTTTTCCAAATTGAAAGACAGTTGCAATACTGTAAGAGATGGTCCCAGAAATCCACCCAAGAAGAATTCCAAAAGGAAGACGTCACCTTTTTGCCAAGTTTTTAACCTAAAAGATAAAAAACGTATCCGTTGCAAATAAGAGGAAAGCCTTAAGAATGCAAAACTAAAAGTAACATGGAATTCATTCTCTGAGAGTTATGAAAAGAAAGGCAAGAGAACAGGATCTAAGGCCACAAGAACAGTGACTGAGGAAGGGCATGTCGGTGAGCACAGTGGAAACTCTTCCCTTCTAAACCCAACGCGAAACAACGGCAAACAACAATTAAACCACCAGCAGCAAAGCTGAATGGATATCTGAGGATAAATTAAAATTCTTTAAGACAAATAAGAGATGTTTAGGACATTAACAAAAGGCAAGATTAATGATATAACTTTAATTTTTTAGTGTTTATTTTTGAGAGAGAAATAGAGAGACAGAGCATGAGTCGGTGAGGGCCAGAGAGAGGGAGACATAGAATCTGAAGCAGGCTCCAGGCTCTGAGCTGTCAGCACAGAGCCCGAGATGAGGCTTGAACCCAAAAGCTATGAGATCATCACCTGAGCCGAAGTCAGATGCTAAACCAACTGAGCCACCCAGAAGCCCTTAATGATATAATTTTAAATGCTTCTGTCAATCAGTGATTAACATAAATTGACAAAAACTGTGTACAACATGCAACAGAGGACCAGAGCACTACACAAATCACCTCCTATCACATGCATTTTCCCCTTTTCATTTTTTTATTCCTTCCCATGACTCTTTTCCTTTGCCCTTTGTCCAATTTTGCTTCTTGTCTTGACCATGGTAAGCTCTGTCCCCACGCAAAGCCTTGAACTTGTTGATTCTTCTGCATGGGACACTCTTCTCTCAGACCTTCCCATGCTTCGCCCCTCATTATCCATACCTCAACTCAAGTTCACCTCTTACCAAGGTTGTTTTTGGTTCCCAACGTGCCCTCAAGACACATTCCCACACTCATCCTTTTTCTTTGACTCGTAACACTTATTTGAAATTTCTTGCTATTGTATTAATTTATCACTTTATCATTTTTACTTTATTATTATTTTTAAAGGCTTTTTAAGCATAGTATTAGGTTCACAGCAAAAGTTAAGAGGAGAGTTAGAGATCTCCCATAGACTGCCTGCCCCCACACAAATACCGTCTCCACATTATCAGCATTACCCACCAGAATGTGACGTTTGTTCCCGTTGATAAACCTACATGGACACCCTGTGGTGTAACATCTTGATTCTCCCGTTGCTTTCGATTAATTAGACAAACATTTGTTTGGAATCTATTACAGGTTAGGCACTCTGTTAAAGATACAGAGGTGACTAATAATTTGTCTCTGTCCTCAGAAGATTTTCTAAGCAAACATATTATTGCTTACATCATGGTTTCAAAATAACAGAAGCAGTAGTGAAACCAAAGTGAAATTTACCAACTTTGGAAAGTGATTCAGAGAGGCTTTATAGAGAAAGAGAGCTTTCAATCCAGATAGTAGATTTCACATGTGATATAAATAAGTGACTTTGTGTGGAATTTCAAGTTCATTTACTTGCTAATATTTATTGCAAAAATAAATAAATAAACCAATAAATAAACAAAACAGGCATATTAAATTATGCAAACATTTTTAAATGTTTTTAAAAATAAAATTAATTTTTGGTCTAAAGGGAAATGAGGAATTTAAAATCCACTGTAAAAACAACACAAATAAAACATTTAGTAAGAGATAACAATACAGATCAACTTAAAGACAATGAGGGATAATCAACTTAAATGTAAACGGATTGAAATCCCCAAGAAAAGATGGGTAGAGATGATTGAGCTCAGTTAGCAATCTGCTTATATAGAAATTTGAGGAAAGAATTTTGGAGAAGAAATCCTAGGAAAAGGAAAAAATAGAGAATACTACATATTAAAATATGTGTTTCTGTTATTAAATTCCAATGGCATTTAGAAGTTTAAAACATCTAACACTCACATAGACTAGGTTACTCTATCTTTGGTAAGCAGAATCCAAAAATGGCACCAAAAATTCCCTACTCCCTTGTGTGAGAGACCTGTAACTGTAACGAGCCGTCACTTCTACAGATAGGTAAGTTATATGGCCAGGGAGAAGGGATCTGCAGGTAATTACGGTCCCTAATCAGCTGAGCTAAGGAAAATCCATAAGAAGATTATCCTGCGTTAGACTAACATAATCATATCAGCTTTTTTTTTCTTTTATAGCTTATTGTCAAGTTAGTTTCCATATAAGACCCAGTGCTCATCCCAGCAAGTGCCCTCCTCCGTGCCCATCCCCCACCTTCCCCTCTCCTTCACCCCCATCAGCCTTGGGTTTATTCTCAGTATTCAATAGTCTCTCATGGTTTGCCTCCCTCCCTCTCCCCAACTATTTTTTCCCCTTTCCCTCCCCCATGGTCCCCTCCCCTATGGTCCTCCATTAAATTTCTCCTATTCCACTTCTGAGTGAAAACATATGGTATTTGTCCTCCTCTGCCTGACTTATTTCACTCAGCATAACACCCTCAAGTTCCATCCAGGTTGCTACACATGGCCTGATTTCATTCTTTCTCATTGCCATGGAGTATTCCATTGTATAGATAAACTACATCTTCTTGATCCGTTCATCAGTTGATGGACATTTAGGCTCTTTCCATGATTTGGCTATTGTTGTAAGTGCCGCCAACAGACACATGAAACGATGCCCAGCGACCCTCATCATCAGGGAAACACAAATCACAACCACACTGAGATACCACCTCACGTCGGTCAGAGTGGTGACAATGAATAAATCAGGAGACTCTAGATGCTGGGAGGATGCGGAGAAACGGGCACCCTCCTACACTGTTGGTGGGAATGTAAACTGGTGCAGCCCCTCTGTTAAACAATGTGGAGGTTCCTCAAAAAATTAACAATAGAACTCCCCTATGACCCAGAAATAACACTGCTAGGAATTTATCCAAAGGATACAGGAGTGCTGATGCATAGGGGCACGTGTACCCCAATGTTCATAGCAGCTTTAAAAGACAGTCTAGAGGTGTGAGGAGAAATCAGAAAGAGCTAAAGGAGCAGAAGATATTCTCCCATTGGCCTTGATGAAGCAAACTTCCATGTTGCGGAGAGGGCCACAGGGCAGGGAACAGCCAATGCCCTCCAGGAGCTGAGTGCCTCAATGTTAACAACCACAAGGAATCACTGGTCTGCCAATAACTGGTGAATTTAGAAGGAGGAACTTAACAGAGTACCATGGGGGAGAAGAAGGGGAGAAATAGTGGGGGAAAGGAGGAGAGGCAAACCATGAGAGACTCTTGAATGCTGACAAAAACTGAGGATTGATGGATGTGGGGGGGAAGGGGGATGGGCACGGAGAGGGGCACTTGTGGGGATGAGCACTGGGTGTTATATGGAAACCAATTTGACAATAAACTATTTGAAGAAAAAAAAAAGAAGAAGCTATTGAGCCTCTGATCACAGCCTCAGTGGACATCTTGAGTGCATTCTTTTTTTTTTTTTTAATGTTTTATTTATTTCTAGGAGAGAGAGAGAGAGACAGTGTGAGCAGGGGAGGCTCAGAGAGAGAGGGAGTCACAGACTGAAACAGGCTCCAGGCTCTGAGCTGGCAGTCAGCACAGAGCCCGACGCGGGGCTCGAACCCACGAACCGCAAGATCATGACCTAAGCGAAAGTCGGACGCTTAACCGACTAAGCCACCCAGGCGCCCCTTGAGTGCATTCTTTTGAGATGTTGAGTGGAGAATCCAGGTACCCATGCCCAGACTCCTGACCCACAGAAACGATGAGATATTAAGTGTGAGTTGCCTTAATCCACTCTAGCTGTAGTAATTTGCTACACAACAATAGGAAACTAAAGCACTATCTTTAACACAGATACTTATTTCTTTTTCCTGGTTTTATTTTCACTAATCTGCTTCCAAGAACACTTCATCCTATGTGTTCTTAGCATAAATGATCATTATTTTTCTGGCTTAAATTGATCAGCATAGAGATTAATGTCACATGAACTAGAGAGACCACATTATCAAGTCACATGAAGCATGCTCAACTGGTAGCCCCCAAGACTCCTCCCACAGAGTTAAGGCAATTTGCTTTTAGCTGGGACTCATTCTGAGCCCACCAGTCAATAAAGGCTTTGTTCCTCACTGAATACCTTACAAAGAACCCTTGAATTATGAAGGTGGAAGTTAATGAAAGAAAGAGAAATATATATGGTTAAACCTAACAGACAAATTCCATTAGCCTAAAAAATCAGAACTATGAACTTGGTAGCTTCCTCTGAACTCCTTTTAGGGTCTCAAAGCCAGCTACCCCCAGAATCCACACACCTGACCAAAAGACTACTTGGTTCAACTACTTGATTCTCCAAATGTGGGACTGTACTGCGAGGCAAAGCTTCTTAAGGATTTCATCCACACATTCTCCATCTTCTGATTTTACACGTGCCACTTGGGCTCAGTGGGCGACTGGATAATCTGCTTCTCATTTTTAAAAGAAGTATAATATTTATCAAAGCATCTGAAATATTTATGAGGCAGAAAAGAACTTAGGAGATCTTTTCTAGTCCCTGGTCTTCAGAGGGCTGCAGATAAGCCATCACAGAGTGTAGATACTCATCATCTTGCAAGAAATTTCCAGTAAGGAAGATAAAGCACAGCTCCATAGAAACCTGTGTCACAGAATTTACTATCTAACACTCAATTCTGTGTAAACCAGTTTCTTAACATTGGCACTACTGATATTGAAAGCTGAATAATTCAGGGGCACCTGGGTGCCTCCGTCCGTTAAGTGCCCGACTTCAGCTCAGATCATGACCTCACAGCTCGTGAGTTCGAGCCCTGCATGAGGCTCTGTGCTGACCAGTCGGAGCCTGGAGCCTGCTTTGGTTTCTGTGTCTCCCTCTCTCTCTGCCTCTCCCCTGCTTGCACTCTGTCTCTCTCTCTCAGAAATAAACATTAAAAATGATTTAAAAAAAAAAGAAAAGAAAGCTGAATAATTCTTCGTTAGGGGACCATCCTGTGCATTGTAAGGTGTTTTGCTGCATTCTTGACCTCTAGATAACAGTAGTAACCCCTTCCCCAGTTATGACAACCAAAAATATTCCAGACATTGACAAGCATCCTCTTGAAAGGAGAACTTTTGGTAAAAACTCACCAATGTGGTGGCTAAGTCCCTGCATACATGTGAAGTCATGCATGATGACCATTTCTATACCGAGAGCAACACCCGCCTACTTTCCATTGTGCTTCTCAATATGGGGCCCACTAGCCCCATGTGGCTATCAGCCCTTGACACATGGCTAGTCTGAACCGAGATGTGTCGGGAGTGTGAAACAAATACCAAATTTCAAAGACTCTGATAAAATGAAAATTGTTACGCATCTCATTTTTCATTGATTACATGCTGAAATAAAAATACTTTGCATATATTAGGTTAAATACAATAGATGACCATAATCCATTCCAATTTTCTTTCCCCTTTTTTAATGTGGCTCCAAGGGAATTTGAAGTTACATATATGGCTTGCATTATATTTATAGTGGCCTGTGCTGCTCCAGAAAGCCCAAGCACTTGGCATGTGAAGTACTTTTGTTCCTCATTAAAGCACCAGTATTTAAAGAATGTCCACTGTGTGTGCCTAGGATTGCATTCGTTGCTTTTGGCTACATCTATCTGAGTTAAGTTCATTTATGTCAAGTGTTGTCATTTCATCTTACAGATAGAAAAGTAGAGCTCAGGAGATAAATCACCTAAAACCACTTTTCCAATTGCAATGCCAGAACCAATTAAATACAACCTATTGCTCCTCATCTCCAAATAGTTTTTAGTCACAAGATATATATGTCCCTAACATGACAGTATGTTTCTTCTATAATTATTATAGAGATAAAAATCAGATTCCAAAGAAAATACTTTCCAGACACCTTTAAAGACAATAAAGCCTGCGTTTGTTTGAAGGGAAAACAAAAACAAATGGAGGCCTCCAAAGGCATTACTTTGTATAATAATTTAATTAATAGCATGTTGAGAAAAGAAAAACATTTTCCTTTACGTTTTCCGTCACTTTCGATTTCCTTTTGTGGAGACTTCCACAGTCTGTGGTGTTTGATGCAGGTCCCAGGCTTTTTCCTGCGTGCTTGATTTGCATAATGGGCTGCGATGCCTCATGGGCACTCGCTTAAGATCAACTGAGTTAATTTGCTTTCTTAACTCAGGTTTAAGTGTTTTGTGGGCACTAAAGTCAAGATCAACTGAGTTAATTTGCTGCCTTAACTCAGAAAATGAGATTCAAGGTTGCCTCAATTTCTTTCTTTTTTTTTTTAATTTTAATGTTTATTTTTGAGAGAGAGAGACAGAGCATGAACAGGGGAGGGTCAGACACAGAATCTGAAGCAGGCTCCAGGCTCTGAGCTGTCAGCACAGAGTCCAATGCAGGACGCGAACCCATGGACTGCAAGATCATGACCTGAGCCGAAGTCAGACGCCCAACCAGCTGAGCTATCCAGGTGCGCCTCAATTTCTTTTCAAGTATCACTATAATCATGGTCATTTGAGGAAGGGGAGGTCCAAAATGTATGCCTACTCTTTCCCGGCTAGAAGCAGAAGCAAACACACAGGAGAGGGGGTCCCCACACGTTTTACCTGTGAACAAGAATGAGAGGCGGCAACCACAGCTAAAACTAGTAAATTAGGTGGAAGCAATCACAGTCCAACATTTTCCTACCCAAATGAGTATAATCTGCGAAAAGGCTTACTGTTCTTTTTTTTTTTTTTTTTTAATTATTTCTGAGAGAGAGAGAGACAGTGTGAACAGGGGAGGGTCAGAGAGAGGGAGACACAGAATCTGAAGCAACTCCAGGCTCTGAGCTGTCAGCAGAGACCCCGACACGGGGCTCGAACCCACGAACCATGAGATCATGACCTGAGCTAAAGTTGGAGGCTTAACCAACTGAGCCACCCAGGTGACCCAAGGCTTACTGTTCTTTATCAGAGGCCACTATTACAGCCCTTCAGAGCACGCAGGGCATCCGAGAAAGGCTGCACGCCTTTGAAAACTTGAAGACAATATCCGGGGACAAGAAAAACGCAACTGAGATCTGCGGGAAGCAAGACAGCAGAGGAGGGCTCATTTTAGAAGAAGGGAGGGGTTTGGGAGAAGCCCCCCAGGACACCTGAATGTGGCGTCTCTAAAGAAGATATTGTGCCATCCACCAGAGTATGTGATTTGAGTAGAAAACAAGACTATCAGCATAGGTATATATTTACTTATTTACATTCATTTATTCCATTATATCCATGTGTTCTCTCACTTTTCATAGAAAAAATATGTATCAGGCACTGTGTTAAATGCCCTGGGTTTCCCAGTGAAAGGAAGAGACAAGTAGGCAATTGTCAACACCAGACACCAGACAATTACTCTATTAGAAAATTATTTTTCAACTTGAATTTGAGCATCTACAAATGGAAATGCTGAACTGTCTATCGGAGTTCTGTGGTGCAAGTTGTACCAAATGTCCCTTCATGCTAAAAGAACTATTTTATCCAGTCCCTTGCACTCCAAGTACCAATGATCTAATTTTTTTTTGCTATTCACATAGTCATTCCTTCAATAATTCTTTAATTCAATTTTTTCCCAGAAGATGGTTAAAGCAGTCAGTGTGTTTTCCTCTTTAGTTTTTATACAAAATTCATTAGTAGGAGACTATCTGTAAGAATTAAATAAAAACTCCTTCTTTAAAAAAAACCTCCATCTTGCTTTTGTTATATCAATGGGATGAATTACATTAATTCATAAATTTTATCCTTTTAACAGTACATTTCTGAAAACATATGAGAACTTGATGAATTGTGCCTCGTTGAAATTGAATGGTTTATATCAACTCGTAAACTTAATTGTTTTTAACATCCTACACTCATAGAAACATATGAGCACTTGATGACATGTTTCTAGTTGAAATTCCTAGGGTGTGTATCAGCTTATGTTATGTGTTTTCCTTCAGGAAAGCATCTGACCAGAGTCAGATGATAAGTCAGTGAGTCTATTCCTATCCATCAGATATCTCAGCTTTGCAAACTCAAACAAAAGAGTTTCTTCCACACATCCTTACAGTGCTGACTTCTCTTTATTCCAATATCCGCCAAACTATTTAAAATTCCATAAGTGTTCAAAGAAGCATGTACCCCAAATTAGAAACACTATTCCAGCTTCATTCCTCTAGCAGGCATTTATGGAAGCCAGATTTTACTGTTGTGGTGTTTGTAATTGAAAGTCAGTAATAAGCATTGAAACAACACCAAGTCAAGGAAGTCCAAGGTAAGATTTGATCTGCAGGCGTAGCGCTTCTTAGAAGTGGGTTCTAGTGAGAAATGTGACTCACGCCAATAAAATTAACTCCAGAATTCAGCGCTCAAGGCTCCACTGCGCTAAAATTCCATGTATTGCAAATTGTGCTATTTCCAATTTCTTTTAGTAATAAAATGCATGAATAGCCCCAAAAAAGGCTATAAATAGTCAACAATGCCAAGAGCTTTTTGTCAGAAGCTGTAGTAGAACAGAGGGACCAGAGCTCTCTGATCCTGTTCTCTCTTCCCTTGAGCGATACTCCACAATAACTCGCTAATCATTAATAATTCCTTTGCCTATTTATTTCAATGAATACATAAATCAACTATTTACTCTAGGATGAGACATGGGAAATTGTTTGAAGCCAAAATTCTTTTGAGCATCAACAGTATGGAAATTGTTGGGGCGCCTGGGTGGCTTAGTCGGTTAAGTGTCTGACTTTCGCTTAGGTCATGATCTTGCGGTTCGTGGGTTCGAGCCCCGCGTCGGGCTCTGTGCTGACTGCCAGCTCAGAGCCTGGAGCCTGTTTCAGTCTGTGACTCCCTCTCTCTCTGACCCTCCCCTGCTCACGCTGTCTCTCTCTCTCTCTCTCTCTCCTAGAAATAAATTAAAAAAATGTATATATTTAAAAAAAACAGTATGGAAATTGTATCGTCTTCTGTTTGAACTCTAAATAAGTGAAGGCAAAGAGGGAGGAAAGAATAAGACTGAATGGTAGGTAATTTGCTCTGTGCCTTTGCTAATCTAATGCCATCCTTTTAGGTGGGTCCCGTACTGTGTTGATAAAGCAAAAGACAGTGATACCTACTGACTTTTGATGAGGTTGAGTGGTGTGCCATGCCATGCGAGCACAGTTTCTGTGTTTGCCTTTCTTCATTACATTCTCCCTTTACTTAGGCTGTTCAGTAATTCATACATTATTTAGTGAGGTAGACAGAGGCAGTAGATACTGCTTTATTTCCTCAACACTACATTGAACCAACCTAAAAGCATGACATTTGATAAACAAAAGAATATAACAATTACTTAAGCTTCAGAGTCTTCTGATCACGATTGCCTTCTCAAAAAAGTAAAAGGTTATTAGAAAGAAGGTAAGATGCAACTGATAATAAAACAGACGACACAACACCACACAGTATAATATATTTAAGGAGGATGACCACTTGTCCCTTCCTAACAAACCTGATGATTAAGCGACTGGTTTCCTGTACACAGAATTGCAAAATCGAGATTTTTTTTTTTAAATTCGATGCAATGGTAGTGTTACTTTCTGATCTCAGTGGCTTGTAAAATGCCATCTTCAACAAGATCTAACATAGTATAATCCCTTCTGAAAACCCCAGGGGAATTATGTAATACAAGCAATTCAGAAAAGTGTCAAAGTTTAATTTCTTCTACCCCTAGGCAGGTTCCAAAACGATCCTCAAAAATTCCTCACCGTCACCAAAGTTTAATTTATGACTGAAGAGTTTTAGAAAGTCCTACCTGTCTCCCAGTTCCAGGCAGAGTTTTTGAAACTGTATCCCTCTCTTTACTGTGGTTTCCATAGTGACAATTGGGTTTGAGTTTCATTGTGAGATGGTATATTCAATAGAAGTGGAAGTAGCTTCCCAGTGTCAGTGCTCTTCAAGCCTGATAGGGTCCTATGACATTAAAGAAATAGATGATCTTTGAAAACAATGTCCCTAATTATATCTTGCTAGAAATGAAAACAGTTACAACTTAGGAAAAAAGTGTTTAGAATACATTTGAATATAAGTTATGTTCCTCTTGAAGGAAGAAACCCCTCTTTCCCCCCAAATTTTATATACGTAACTGTTATACATAGATAAATGTTATATATATAAATATTATATATGTGTGTGTGTGTGTGTGTGTATATATATATATCCATATACATGTGGTAGAATTCTAGATACAAAAGGTTGAGAGATGTCTTCAAGATTATCTAATCTGCTGTTGACAAATACGCAGTTAAGCAAAGAGAATGTTAAAGAAAAAAAAAGAACATTTCTTGCTTCCTGGGAATATGCACTACAGAAACATCAACACTACCTACATGAGAAATAAGCAGAGACAGGCATCAAGGAGGAGAATTTTTTTTTCTCAGTTCCAACACATTGGAGATAAAAATTAATAGGCAAAGTGTATCAAAAAAAAACAGATGCTGTGCTGAAAAGCCCTTCAGGCAGAATTGCGTCAGCTGGCTTTCTCCGGTGAGGCAGGACTTTACCGACTCACAGAATAATTGCTACATACTCCAGTCAAAGCATTTTACTGTACCTGGCTTTATGCTCAAGCAACCGTCCATTGATGGGGAGAGGGAGTCCATGGGGGCTTGAGTGACAGCCAGAAGATGCATGTGGTTTCAGATTATGTTACGTTTAATTTGAAAAGTGCTGTCTCTCGACTTCCTAAATGATTAGAAGCCTCAATAATTGTTTACTTTGCTTTTTAACCTAAGCAAAGCAGTACCAAGCATTATTTGTAGCATTTCAGGACTCAAAGAAAAGGTTCACACCTTCACACTTCTAAGTATGTAACAGGTAGGTATGTCAGTAAAACACACGTGTGTGCTCACGCACACAAACACACACACACAGAAGTGACCGGAATGTTGTAGTTAAAAAGAAAATAGAAATGATTAAAATTATCTCCACACATAGAGAACATACAATGAAATTAACAAGGCAAATAGTGCAAGGATATTGTGGAAATTATTTTAACCTAAAAATGACATCTTCTTCATGCCTATCACAGTATAGCAGCATTGCCTGGCACAGTGGATCTCAAAGTGTGGCCCTGGACTAACAGCACCAACATCACATTAGACCTTGTGGTAAGTGTGAATTCTCCGTCTTCACCCTATACTCACTGGATGAGAAACTGTGGGGCCAGTGATCTGTGTCGTAACCACTCCTATAGGTGAAGCCCTTGCCTGCTAAATTTGAAAAGCTCTGGCCTAGGATACTTCTCAAATCCTGGATGTACCATTAAAATCCTAGATGCACATTAACAATCCTGATTCGACGAGACTTGCTCCCCAGAAATTTTGACTCGAGATATTTTTAATTCTGCCCTTGATGATTTTGATGCAGTTGGACATCTGACTACAATTTGCAAACACTGGGTTAATGTTTCAGAGTGTGGCAGTTAACGTTAAAAGCACAGTATGACCATTTCTTATCTTTAGGCTAGTCACCCTGAGTCCATTTGTTCATCCGTAAATAATAATTGCCTATCTCAAATGATGGCAGTGAGGTTTAAGTGAAATAAAGTATAAAATTGGCCCAGCAGAGTGCCCAACACAAGGTAAGTGCTTAAGAAGTGATAATCTAAGATGGTTTATCACTTCCCATATTGCTGGGGATTTATTTTAAATGTCTAATATTATCAATAGTGTCTAACTTAATCCAACATGGGGGAAAACACCCCCACTTATGTAGATACCTTTGGTCTTACTTGAAATTCAAAAACGACACGGATTCAATAGACTTCTGCCAGGGAACAAGAACTTGACTCCATCTCAGAAAAACATAGAGGTTTCTATCTTTTTGTGATTTTTTATAAAATATTTATTTCAAATAAAACAAAATGGTATAGTAGGTAACAGCACAAACTCTAGTTCAGACTGCCTGAATTCAGACCCTGGCTCCTTCACCTTTTGGCACTGTGACCTTGATTTAACCCCATGGACCTCAGGTTTGTCATGAGTAAAATGAGGATGATAATAATTCCTTACCTCATAATGTTGTGGGGAAGATCAAATGAATTAATAAGTTCGGTGGATTCAGAAGAGTGCTAGCTATGAACCTTCCACAAATACACTTATTATTTAGCTAGAAAACCAGGAAAGTTAGTTCTTTATGCACTGATTATGATAAAAGGCATCAAATTTAAATTTAATAAAATGAACCAAATTTCAACTTGAACTTTTGTCTCGGTGATTACATAGAATTACTGGTAAGGTGAGCAATGCTGTATAATTCTGAATAAAAGGAGATTTTTAAATTTACATTATTAATACTGAGTACAGATGTTTAAAAATGAGAGCAACTTCTTGTTTGCCTTGAGAATGGAGATTTGAGTAATGCCTCAGGTCAAGGGAAGTATAATGCTATTGCTTTATCTACTGTTGGGTACTCAAGAGTGATTAGAGTCCCATTAGCAGATCTGAGCAAAGTGTAAAAGAAATTCCTCTCTAAATATATGAGAAACCATCCCGATGACCTATTTTTTAATTAAAATTTTATTAGATATGTAAACTCTGGGAGAATCAAAGGCACAGTTTAACAACTGAAATAAGTCCATATTTGATAGACTTAAGATATCTGAAATTTACTGAAATGTTCTGACAGTGGCCCAACTTAGGGGAAAACAATTTGTAAGAAAAGCAGATAAAGAGAATAGGCCATTATCATGCATTTGCTGAAAACACTATATATGAGCCCAGAAAACTCAAAGAAAGCTAACTTCATTGTAGTTCAGAAACCTACACTTTTTGTTACAAATAGTTTATTGTCAAGTTGGTTTCCATATAACACCCAGTGCTCATCCCCACAAGTGCTCTCCTTCATGCCCATCTCTCCCCCTCCTCCCACACCCATCAGTCCACATTTTGTTCTCAGCATTCAAGAGTCACTCATGATAGAAACCTACACATATTTTAAGGCCTGGTTTGCCTTCAAATACTTCATATTGCAAGGTCAGTGTGGTAAATTCTTTCAACGTTTAATCCATAAAAAGAAGATTTCATATTATCCTTGAATTTGTTTCTTATCTTAAAATATCTACTTAACCTTAAGAAGCTTAGTTCTTTGGGGTTCTTTCTAGAATCAAGCAAAACTCTTGCATTATATGCTTTTGGATACACACAAAGCAGTAATATCCCAGCACCCACTCCCCCCAAAACTCAAAGTCCCATTTCATTTCCCTTCACAATTGACAGCCTTAAAAAAGATAAGATGCAAGCAAAGGCTTTCTCACATCTTTTGCTGAGAACATTGCAGTCATATCCTTACTTAACATCAGGTCTTAAAATAGGTATATTATGGCCTCTATGGCAAGTTACAAATTTAGAAAATGCAGCCCATCATCACTAGATAGCCCACAAGCATCCTACAGCAGATTCAAAATGCAAGTTAAGGGGTGCCTGGGTGGCTCAGTCGATTGGGCATCCAACTTCAGCACAGGTCATGAACTCACAGTTTGTGAGTTCAAGCCCCGCGTCTGTGCTGACAGCTCAGAGCCTGGAGCCTGCTTCGGACTCTGTGTCTCCCTCTCTTTCTGCCCCTCCCCCAGTTGTGCTCTGTCTCTCTGTATCTCAAAAATAAACATTTTTTTAAAAAATGCAAGTTAACAAAAACAAAAAGAAACAAACAAACCAGGAAAGCACAAGGAGGTTTTTATTGACCGTTAAAGTTAAAAGGTTAAAATTATATTTGCCTAAGGTCATTGTTCACTTTTATGAAAGGTTTAGGATAGAACAGATTAGGATTGAGTAGAATAAGGGTATAGATGGAGTCTAAGATAATCCTAGGCAAAATTTCAAATGATTTAAATTTCCAAATCTCTTCTTTGGGTTGAACGATAAGAGACTGACATTTTTGTAGGTCAAAAAGAGTGACTATTGGCAATTTTATATGATTCAACCTTGATACATCTGGGGGAGGGGGTCTTTCTCTCCCCACCCCAGGTGCCAGCAGCCTTTCTACTGCCCAGATCCCCCAGAGCCCAGCTGCATGGCATCACACTGGTTTGCTTCCCTTCAAATCCTTCATTCTCCAAAATCAGCTTTCACCTGCTCCAAGTGAAATCTTAAGTAGAGGAGTTCAAATAAAGTCAAGGTATTTAGTCCATGAGGGAAATACTTATGGATAGATGGGCTTTCTAGGACTACTTAAATCAAACCATATACACAACAAAACTCTACCTTACATACCTATACAAAGAAAAGAAAATAATAAAGCTTAAAAAATAAAATGAAACAAAACAAAATAAGCAAAGCAAAACAAAACAAAATAAAATAAAATAACTTTGCCACAACTACGAGCAAGCCTATACAATAACGGTATTCAAACACATAGCTCTAGGGATCACTTCTCTTTCACCTGAAATCCAGAATGATTGTTGGCAGTCAAAGTATTTATTTAACTCAAGTGTTCTCTGAGTGATCTTTTCTCCTTTCAGATCTATTTTTCCAAGTGAGCCTAATTCAAACTTATGAACATGTCATGGGTATAATATTTTTGATGTTACTCCAAGTTTCTGTTTCCTCATCAGTAATCCACTTGCTCTGTGCCCAGCCACATCTGCCATGATTTTACTTGAGAGTCAACGTAACATGGTGACTGGAAGCCTGGACACTGGGCCTGCCAAGGTTTAAGTCTTGGCTCCACCACATAGCAGCTTGGCTTTGGGCAAGTTGCTTAACTTCCTGTTCCTCAGTTTCCTCCTCTACAGAGGAAGGGCGATACTACTTATCTCACAGAGATGTTAGAAGGATTATGTGAATTCAACAAAATGAGCTAATATTTGTAAGTGCTCAGCAGACTGACTGTCCTACCATTCAACATTTGTTAAAAAAACTATAGCCACAGGGGAGAAGGGAGGGTACAAGGAAGTGATGATGTAGGCAACTGGTCTACCCCGGTTAAAATATTAAGGATAAAGTTCACCCTTCCTAAAAGAAATAGACCAGGGAAGTAGGAAAACCCTGTGTCATAATGGATCCAAAATCTCAAAAAGGAGAGGCATTTCATATAGGGTGAGAGAAAACAGAAAAGCAGAAGGCTGTTTACTCCACTTCCTATTTGGAGCTCTGGAGGAAAATAACCAACCTGTCTCATGTTACCTAAACAACTTAGAGAAGCCATCATTAGGCATAAAGAAAGCTTAATTTAGCCTTCCTGGGTCAGATTCGGTCCTTGGGGTGTGTGTGCCCACCCTGAAATTCCTGATTGTACCTTTCTGGGAGGGGGGTGCTTTAGTAATGGGGTTATGGGGCCCTGTGGACAAAGGTGATCAACCGGCAATGAATGGGGAGGTTACAGGGCAGGGCACAGTAAAACAATACAGTCACAGGGGAGTTGACCTAGAGGCACCTTGACCAAACCTAGTCTTGACCAAACCTAGTCTTGACCAAGTTGGGAAGAGAGACCACAAGTCACAAGAGATACCAGGAGGCAGCTTAAAGACTCAGGAATGCAATCAAACTACACTACAGTGAATACCAGCTCTCAGACCCCTGAAGCCCACTAGCTCCCACCATCTTTCCAAAAACCCTAAGCCCAGAGTAAAGATGAATAGGAGGAAGGGAAGAACATTTGAAACACTAAGTTACCCAAAAGTGACTGCGCTATCCGAGAAGTTGTTTCAAGTTTTGCTAAGTTTACCAAATGGAATTCAATTTCATTTTCTCCACTTCTCTACAGGGTGGGGCTTATAGGGAGTATTATACTAGCTATGAAAAATAATGAAACTGAATCTTCTTGTGACTTGAGGGCATACCAAAAGTCAATCAGTCATCCTGTTAAAAATGCAATGGGTGAATAACACATTTGAGTTGAAGAGACTAATTTTGATCTTTGAAAGACTATTTGGTTTTATGAAACAATCTATAAAGGGGATGATTGTATAAAAACACATCCAGAGCAAAAGCAAAGGCTTTGGAGTCTAGTTGCCTAGGTTCAAATTTCAGTTCCATCCCTTTCTTAAGTGGGTGCCCCAGGGCAAGTTATTTAATTTCTTAATGTCTCATTTTCTGTAAAAAGAGTACACTAACCATTCCTACCCTAGATGGTCACTATGAGATAACACACACACATCATAGTATTTTCTGTTACTGGATCAATTTCAGATAATACTGGACAGGCAAAAACTCAAAACGGTGCCTGATACATAGTACGTGCTCAGCTAAAATTTTTAGTAAATACAGCATTCGGTAGAAGTCCATATTCAACCAGTTGAACCTGTTAAAGAAAAAAATTCTTCCAAACTGTCTTAGACAATACCGATAGATCTCTAGCCGTACTTTGAGTGGCATGCTTGTGGTTAAACTTGTATTTTAAACTTATCTTTTTATTACCACATCCAGCCTATGCACCTATTCTACATGATTCTTAACATTGAATTTACACAGTGATTATGTAGAAATAAAGAAGCGGGCAGATCCTTTAAACAAATTATCAAAATTAAAGTCCCTCATGGAACCAAATGACTCAGGGAATAATTTGCTGTGGACTTAGCAATGTAGGAAAATGGGATTTTCATTATTTATTTACCTTTAATCTCTCTAACAATTAACCTGATGGCATACACATAGTCTTCTGAGGGTATGGAAACAAACAGGTTTGAATGACAGGTTGCTGGACGAGTTTTGTAGACAAACAATTACCTCACATACAAATGGTGTATAAATCTAGATGTGAAAGAGGAGAGAAATAGAACACTTTCCTTTCCCCCCTTTTGACTTTTTTAAATTACCTGAAATTGTTTATTGTTATTATTATTTTTATGGTTTTTTAAGTTTTCTATCAAAATGCTAGTTTCTAAGTGTGGTGTAAATTTAGATATACCCATTTAATCCTTTGCTTTCTTTACACCCTGCACTAAACAACCATTTTAGATATTATTATATTGCTAGCCATCTAAAGCAAGAAGAATCTACTTAGGTGAAAAAAATAATAATTCTTCCTTATTATAAAAATAATCTATTCATAAAGAAAAAGTAGGAAATGCAGAATAACTTACTTAGGCATCATTAATCCCACCATCTAGAGATAATGACTGTTTTGGTAAATTATTATATATATTTTCCTTCTCATACAGCATATATGCACATTGACATCATTCTGTAATTCCGTTTTGCATTCTGCTTTTTTACCTAACATTAAACCGTATTTTCCAAAATCATATGATCGTACGATATTCTTTGAAAAAAATATTTCTAAGGTATACACACACCACTATTCAATGGACATGTGATTGTTTATTCAACCATTTTCCTATTATTAAATGGGAAAACAACATGATAGGCATAAATAATTATATGGACACAGATAAAGAAGCACCTAATTCTATCTGGGAAGATAAAAAGAAGCTTTCGCGAGGTGGTGGCTTGTTAGACAAAAGTTTCATGTGTAGAACAGGAGGGTAAGGGCATTGCAGGCAAAGGAAACAGCTAGAACAAAATTATAGACATGTAAAAAAACATGAACATTTTGGTAACATCAAGCAACATGTACACCTAGGGCATGGAGTGAGTGATGGTGCAGAAGAGAAGTCTGAAGGAACCATGAAGGCAGGTTGTAAAAGTCTCCCAAAGCATTCTGAGGAACTGAGTGTGTACCATGGGCAAGACGGAGGCACCAGCACGTGTAGACAGAAGCGAATGATATCCGTGTTTTAGATGTTTTAGAAATGCCTTATAAAGACCCAAAAGCACTGCTTCCAGAATCAAGGGTCCAGTTTCCCCCGAGGCCAATTTCCTCGCTTGTGAAATTATATTAGCAAAGCTGCTTGGAGGATTAAATTATATAAATTAATAAGTGCCCAGCAAGTGACGCTTAAATGTGAGTTGATTACAAGAACGGGACTTGTTTTCAAGGAGAGGGAAGGGAAAGCACGGTGTCCTGGAAACAGTCACTGACCAGGCCAGAGGTGGGGACGGACTAAACCAGTAAAAGGGTAGCAAGTCGCCAAGGGATTTAGAAACATCTAAGAGATCTAGGGGACCGGACTTGACAACCAACTGGATGTGGGTTGTTGAAACAATGAAACAATAGAAGCAAAATCATGAAGTGTCACTAGAATGGCCATAGGGCGAGTTGAAACAGCAATAAAAACAGAAGGCAGTTCCACAAAGGGAAAACAAACAAATGAGCCTTTAAACCTGGAGCAAAAGTAAAGGGTTGACCATGTCTCCATGGAGGACGGGAGATGGGAAGTTCAAAGTTGCAGGTGGGTGAATTTCGTCAATATCAGTAACACGGATACTTTGGATAAGCCATTTGCTGTCCACAATTTCTGAGATTATAGAGTGAGCAAGGGCAGTAATTTATCTGAAAAATTTTGTACTTGGCTTCTGGATTTTGAGGTAAGGTAGAAAATGAAGGCCCAACATCAAGAATTCAGAGTTCAGTATTCTTCACTTTGACCTCCCTTCATTTGCCTCTTGGGGAAGGTATTTAATGTAGTTGCATGAGTACCACAATAATACACACACACACAACACACACACACACACACACCTACTGTATAGACTAATAGATACACTATATATGTTTATCTGCCATGCATTATTGTCTAAAATATGTATGTATATTTATGAGTTGCCTTTGAGATTCTTGAATACAACAATAAAACAATAACAACCATAAAGAGATACACAGATATATACATACATACAAATATACATATACACACATATACAGTATTTAAACCAATATATTATGTAGGTACATATATACATTAGTTTAAGATATATGTGTACAGGGGCACCTGGGTTGAATGTCAGTTGGCTGAATGTCCAACTTCGGCTCAGGTCATGATCTCACGGTTTTTGGATTCGAGCCCCACATTGGGCTCTGTGCTGACAGCTCAGAGCCTGGAGCCTGCTTCAGATTCTGTGTCTCCCTCTCTCTCTGACCCTCCTCTGCTCATGCTGTCTCTATCGCTCTCTCTCAGAAATAAATAAAACCTTTTTTAAAATGTAAAAAAAGATATATGTGTACGTATATGTGCTTCTATGTATTATTATAGATAATTAACTTAATTATCATCTTAAATTAGTTTAAGATATATGCGTACATATATGTGCTCCTATGTATTATTATGGATAATTAACTTAATTATCTTAAATTAGTTTAAGGTATATTCGTACATATATGTGCTTCTATGCATTATTATAGATAATTAACTTAATTATCTTAATTATCTTAAACTAATGTATATACCATATAAATACACATATTAAAAATTTCATGGACTCAAGGCCAAGGAACAAAGAATTGATTTCCTTACTTCTGTCTGTGCCTGCAGAAGGGGATAAGGAAGCCAGACTTAGGATGACTGTTCTGAGCATCTTGAAGCTGCTATTCTAGAGCAGCTGTGTCCTTTACACAAGGGAAGCTTTCCCCTTGTATCCTAATTGGGCATGAAATCTGACTCACCAGCACAAGTTATATTGGAGCCGGCCAACAGAGCAGCTGCTTGTGAACCCCTTGAATAACCCACATCCAGTGACTGAAATTGACGTGGGATGAAACATGGGCCCGCGTTAACCTAGCAGATGCTACACAGAGCTCTAGTCACCTCGGCTCTGGCCACACTCCGCAATGAATTGTCCTAGTTTGTCCTCCTAGCTTCTCAAAGTGAAACAAGAGCCCAGGTATTTTTCACCCGATGGTAGATTTCATGACATCATATTGGCCCAGCGAGCTATTCTTTTTATACACTAACTCATGATGTTAGCGCTCAGGGAGAAGGCTCCTGAGTGAAACGTTTGGTCTCCAGAGCATGTGACCCACCAAAAATCTGAAGATTGGCACCTCCTTAAACCACCTGTGGTGAGTGTCTATTTCTGCAGAATCCCTTCCAGGTCTAGGCAGACATTATATACTGAAGACAGCACACCATAGTGCTTAAAATCACAGGCTCTGGAATTGGACAGTCTAGGATAGACGTGGTCTAACAATTATCTCCAGGTGATCCTGGGTAAGTTACTTAACCTCTCTGATCTGAGGTTGCATTTTTTTTTTTTTTTTTATAGAGAGAGAGCAGGGGAGAGACAAGGGGACAGAGGGATAATTTTTCTTTTCTTTTATTTATTTTGACTTTGTTTCAGGTCATGATCTCATGGTTCATGAGTTCAAGCCAGGCATCGGTCTCTCTGCTGACAGCATAAAGCCTGGAGCCTTTGGATTCTGTGTCTCCCTCTCTCTCTGACCCTCCCCTGCTCTCACTGTCTCTGTCTCTCAGATATAAATAAAAAAATTTTTTAATTAAAAAAATAAAAATAAAATTTTTTTTTAATTTATTTATTTTTGAGAGTGAGGTGTGTGGATAAGAGGGAGAGGGTCAGAGAGAGAGGGAGACAGAAAATCCCAAGCAGCCATTTGCACTATCAGCCCTGAGCCGATGCAAGAACCCACGAACCATGAGATCATGACCTGAGCCGAAGTGAGATGCTCAACCTCCTGAGCCACCCAAGTGTCCCTGAGCTTGCATATTATTTTTAACACATGGCATTGCCATGTGAGTTGACTAACCTAGTAAATATAAAGTGCCTGCTATGTAGAAAGAGCTCAATAGTGTAAGGTATTAGATAGCATTTTCACGTTGAAACAGTCACACAATCAAGACTGGTTTTAGGAATACAGTGGGACAAAGTCAAGGGTATCTCCTGCATAAAACTATCTTAACCTGTTGACGCTAAGTTCCAAAATGAGCCAGGAAGTTCCTCGTCTTCATTTTTTGAAAATATGTCAGCCCTTAAGAATTCATTGACACAATATAAACCTCTCTTCTGTGGACCTCAAATAATAAAGAAATCAGCTCATTTGCATTGCCGAGACCTTAAAAAAGACATTCCGTTCCCAAACACGTTACCTTGTTCCAGAGGAAAAGCTTGGACTTTAAGGAATGGGCTTCAACATCTCTCACGATATCTAATGAAAATTATTGATTTATATTCCCTGCTGATCACTAATTAGAGTTAATGCAACTTAATGACCCAGCTTCTCTCAAAACTACTTCTCATGGTAGGGACACCCTAAGGAGCCACATATGCTCATTCTGGACACCATGGGAAGAAGGGCACTATTCGAGAGAGTAAATATTTATGCCCTGAACACCAGAATTACTGGGGAAATAGGGAACTCTGGGGAGTTTGATACGGGAGGTTATTTAATAGAATAGTTCAATAGTTGTTATACTGAAAATAACTTCCACCTTATTAAACAGAGATATGCACATATATCTTAGTGATGCTCCTAAATCTTAGTACTCTAAGGAGCTTCGAAGAATACCTAGTCCAGGAGCACCTGGGTGGCTCAGTCAGTTAAGCATTGACTTCATCTCAGGTCATGATCTTACCTTCCGTGAGTCTGAGTCCAGTGTGGGGCTCTGTGCTGACATCTCGGAGCCTGGAGCCTGCTTCGGATTCTGCGTCTCCCCCTCACTTTCTGCCGCTCCTCCCGCTCAAAATTAAATAAACATTAAACATGTTTTTGAAAAAGAATACCTAGTCCAATCACTCATTTGTGGCCATGGAGGCTGAGGTTCAGCGTTTGTTGGAGCTCACACAGCTATGTCATAGCAGAGCAAACAGTTTGAATTCAAGTTCAAACTCTCTCATGCTCCATACATCGTCTTCCTGCTTTGAGTTTTCTTTACAGATTCCTGATTGTTGAAAAGCCTCTGGTTTCCAGTTAGATATCTAGACTATGAACATTTGCTCAGGGCAGATGTGACCAGGGACTTAGCTCAGTTTGAAGCGCCCAAGTTATATACTAATTCTCTGATAGCCATTTGCATTCTTGTTTGTCTCTGCGTCCTAAAACTGAGGAGAATGGGAGAGGGAGGTGGGATCCCGTCACATCGAGAGTCCAGGTAATGAACCTCTCCTTATTTCTGGCTTTACTCTATGGTAATGCCCTAATGACCTTAGGAATTGATGTGCTCCTAATTCCCTTCTTCCTTGAACTTTCCCGGGACCATGTGTTGGGAAAACATTTTCTGCAAGCAGGTGTCTCCATACTCTTAACCAGTTCCTCCTCAAAAGGGGTCTTTCCTACACCAGGGCTCCTGGAGCTGTGCCATGAGACTCTCAGGAGCAGAGGTCATGGTCATGGTCTCGGTGGGTCCTCAACATGTATCGTGTCCTCACCTTTGCCACGATCACTTAGATCCCCTCATCCTCAACCCTATCACCACTTCTTGGTCACGGGCTAAAATGAAAAATAAATCAGAACCCCTCTGGTCTTCGCCACAGCGTCAAGCTCCTGCCTGGTTTGAAAACTGCTAACCTCAAAAGAAGACCGAGAAAGAAGCAAGTGTCCACGGGTAAGAAAGGAGAAGAATTTCAGTCTGCGTTATGGAGAGGGACCTGTCAACGATGCTACCAGGTGGCAGACAAGGTGACTACTGGCACAGGACGTGTTCACACAGGCGCAGACGCCACCCACGCACGCCGACACGCGATCAGATTCCTTGAAACTCGTTGCTCTTCACTCCATTAGTAATCTTCCATGAAGGAGAAAGCAGGGAAGGCATGCCTTGTTTTGAACAACATCTTCTCCTGTGGATAAACAGTAAAGGCTTACTTCCAGAATTTAAGACAGCAGCCTTGCCACTTAAAGGTCTGCTTCCAAACAACACCAACACAACATCAACACAACTTTCTCCCTGCACACCAACTAAGAAAAGTATTCAAGCTCAGGGCCATCGGTACGCACGTTCCGCTTTCCAAATGCCTGCCCTTGGGAAATTCTCGTAGTGCTTTTGAGTAACTTATCCATAACAATCTTTTCCCTTTCCTTGTCATTCATTAACAAGCCTCAGAAATGGAGTGACAGTCCTCCGAAATTAAGTACTGTATACTTCAGGCTAATTTTCTGTTTTTTATCACAATAGCAGGGCAGAATTAGCAGCCTATTATTTTGTCAGCTTTCTCATTTAGCAAAGCAGCTTCAATTTATTAACAGTGAGGAGTGTGCATGAATCAATATGTTTCATTGGGCAATGTGTCATTTGTTAATCGGATATTGATGAGATTATTGACGCACAGCTAATTAATCTCAAACCCAGTGCTAGCCTTCATATGTTTCCTTAATTATGTCCTTCATCTTAGTCTCCTGGCTTCAACGCCCAGACGTGGGCCTGGAGACAGTGAGTGAGGTAAGCTGTCAGGGACTCTTTTCACACATTTACAATCCCTTGGCAGTGAAATTATTTTCTTAGTTGTAAATAGGTATCAAAGAGATATTTAATAACATTTGGCAGCAGATTGATATTGATTGGTGTGGACTCGCTTCAAATCCGGCAGCCACAGGATTTTGCCTCAGAAGGAGACTATTAAAAAAAAAAAAAGAAAATGCTTAATTAGTATAACACAATTGCATGAGTCCGTTGTCATCTGCCCTCTGGAATTTAAAAATTGCTCTTCTCTGGACATCATCTCTCTGCCCTTGGTTCACTATTTCAGATAATTTTGTTTTCTCTTTGTTTTCATGTTAACTCTTCATTGCCACCTTTCTTAGCCATGGACAACATTCATGGGAATAGAAAACATTAGAGGGATTTGGGGCGCCTGTGTGGCTCAGTCAGTTAAACATCTGACTCTTCATTTCTCCTAGGGTAATGATCTCAGTTTGTGAGTTCAAGCCCCGCAACGGGCTCTGCACTGTCACTGCGGAGCTTGCTTGGGATTCTCTCTCTCTCTCTCTCTCTCTTCCTCTCTCTCTCTGCCCTTCCCTCTCTCTCTCTCTCTCTCTCTCAAAATAAACAGATGAACTTAAAAACAATTTTAAAAAGAAGAAAATTCAGAGGGACTCAAAACCCTTGGAGTTTTTAAAAATTAATTCAGCCATGATTAGGTAACACAGTTACAATTCCACGGCGTGCACTTGCCTGCATCTGCATGTCTGTGAACCCCACTTTCTTATCTGATTTAAGTCTTCCCAGACTTCTGAATCACGGTGGAAAGTACAAGTTCTAATCCTGCTCCTTGGCTCTGTCAGTCTTACACGCGACAACCAATCTTACCCATCTGCAAAATGGGGACATAAGCCTCACTTGAGTAATTCACAAGATTGTTGTGAGGACACATCAGGTAAATATGCGTGAGAGCACTTCGGGTTTCGACGCCATCATCCAAGTACTCAGCATCATTTGTTTTGGTACAGGTACGGATTTGGAAATCTTATAAGAGCTCCAAAGTTGATTTCAAACCTGTGTGAGGCCTGCAATTGATACGCGATCATAATAAGGTCTCTTCACTGCAGCCAAGAGATAGCAAGTTGGTATCAGGTGACAGGTAGGACACGGGATCCCTCCTCACCCATCGCTTTCTCACACCTAACACAAGAGAAGGAATAGCTCACCACGAAGTTCATTTAACAAATCAAACATGAGACATCCTTTCCTAGAAAGGGGATTTTAATAAAGAACTTGTGTCAAAAGCAAATTTATTTTTATAATTTCAGCACCCTTGTAAATAAAAGGATCTGTAAATAATTAGTTTTGAATCCAGAGCTAGCATTTAACGCGATGCATAAATTGGCCAACTATTGCTCCTTCCCTGTGGACTTTAGATCCTCGGTTTCCTCTTAACTGAATGAAGGTTGTTGATCTAATGGCAAGAAATTTCAATACTACTTTTTTGACAAAAAAAAGTTTCTTTTTCTCCCCAGTGTAAGTATGTATGAGAATATCAACATGATGTTTTTAAAAAAGAACAAAAGATGAAGATTGAGAAATAGATGGAAGAGAATAAGGAAGATGGGACCCACTGAGAGCTAATTAGGAAACTCCCCTTCTTACAGAATTACATGAAGCAGGTCTTTCAGAATGTTAATGGTCACACTGATGGTACCAAATTTCACAAATAGCACAGTAGACTTTATAGTGCAACGTTAGTTCAGAGTACAAATCCAGAGTCTGTATGTGGAACCAAATGGCTACCAAACCTTGACTTACATGCTGTCTCCAACACAGAGCTCAGCATATAGTAAATGCTCAATTAAGGCTTTTTAAAGCTGATCATGCCTATATGAACATATAGGGAAATATTATTGTTTGTAAGAATGTAATGGTGAGCATATTGAAAGCAACTCTAGGACCTTGTATCGTTAGTGGGAATGCAAACTGCTGCAGCTGCTCTGTAAAACAGTGTGGAAGTTCCTCAAAGAACTAAAAATAGAATTACCCTATGAACCAGCAAAAGCACTACTAGGCATTTATCCAAAGGATATCAGGAGTACTGATTTGTAAGGGTACAGGTGCCCCCCAATGTTTGCAGCAGCGCTATAACCAATAGCCAAATTATGGAAAGAGCCCAAATGTCCATCAGCTGATGAATGGATAAAGAAGATGTGGTACACACACACACACACACACACACACACACACACACACACAATGGAATACTACTCAGCAATGAAAAAGAATGAAATCTTGCCATTTGCAACAACTCGGATAAAACTGAAGGGTATTATGCTAAGTGAAATAAGCCAATAAGAAAAGACAGAAATCATATGTTTTCAGTCATATGTGGAATCTGAGAAACTGAACAGAAGACCATAGGAGAAGGGAAGGAAAAATAAGTTATAGAGATGGAGGCAAACCATAAGAGACTCTTAAACACAGAGAACAAACGGGACATGGAGGAGGGCACTTGTTGGGATGAGAGCCGGGTGTTGTATGTAAGTGATGAACCATGGGAATCTACTCCTGAAGCCAAGAGCACACGGTACACACTGTATGTTAGCTAACTTGACAATAAAAGATTAAAAAATCAAAATAAATTTTTAAAATTTTTTAAGAAAATAAGAAAGCAAATAAAAGCAACTCCGGGGATGACTTCAGGCAATTATTTCACTTGATCTCATTCATATAGATAAGGGTGAAGAGAGAGAAATCATTAGTAAAGTGTCCTGAATAAGATGTTTACCATCATTATATTCACTTGGTCTTCCCTGACACAACAGCAATCAGAGTCTGCCTTTAAATGCTAACATTTCCTAAGCTTTTCAAATTTCCTTCCATGATCAGGTTTTTTTTCCCACCACACACTCCCCAAGAATGACTTTACCCATAATTCCGGCTTCAAATACCATTCATATGGACACTCAAACCTGTGTTTGAGTTTCCAGACATAACTTGTCTGTGAAACTCCTGGCCCATGGTTTCATCTTCCCCTAGATAAATGTCTGCGTAGGTATTCCATACATAAGCACCTAAAAATCCTTCTCACCCATTTTTACCTCCAATCAGTTACCAATACCTGTCACCTTCGCGTGTTATATATCTCGCAAATCCTTTTACTTTCCTCTCTCCTCGGTCAGTTTCTGGGATTATTCCCCCATTAACCCCTGCCCCAATTACTGGCCAGCACTCTAAACTCTCCACTAACCATGCCTCAAGCCCCTGCCCAGTGCGGTGTCCCCAGTATGGGTCAAATGTTACTCTTGCACTTCAAACACCTACATGGCTGCCCATTACCCTTAGGATAGAATCCAAATGTCTTAGCTCCTATGCCCGACCTGATACTGTGATCAAGCTCATTTCTCATGTTTGAGCCCCAAATATTTGATCCCTTGAAATCTAATCCACAGTCATGCTGAATGTTTTTCCATTTCGTGAGTTCCCTTAGCCTCCAACCATGCTGTTCTGCCTTGAATGCTCATCAGCGTGACTCAGATGCACCTCCTTGTCTTTGCTCTTGAGATCATTTACTGTGTACTCAGTGACACCATGTTCATAGATCCAAATAGACTAAGGTGAGAAAATTTGCACCATAGAAATCAACAAATGCTACAAGGCAGAGCTTTTTCTTTTCTCGTGGACCATTCAGTCCAGCACACCACAGCTTTCAAAGATTGGGATACCCAGCCAGACCAAATGGCCCCTGTCCACAGTCTACCCACCTCCTCTGCCTGCCCCTCCAATTAACTCTCCACGCTTCTCCAGGAAGCTTTTTCTAAGCTAAGATCTCCTCTGCTTAAAACCTTACAATGTTGTTCCCCACCTATGTATACAAGACCCCATTCCTTGGCATAGTTCATAAGGCCCTTCAATGACCCAGGCCTGCCTTTCAAGCTTCCTCTCCCACATCCTTCCTTCCACATATCTCAGGCTCTGACTACTCTCTATCTCTTGCCATTCTGATTTTTTAAACCTCTCCCCATGGTGTTCCTTATTCCTAGATTGTACTCACCTATCTTGTATGCTTGGAAGACTCCTGCCCATCATTTTGGACTCTTCAGACATCAACTCCATATTGATGCGACACTTGTTCTCAGTCAGAATGAGTGCTTCTTCTCATATGCCCCCACCATCATTGCGTGAACACTGTAATCATAACACTTGTACTATCACTGTATTTGTGGGTTTTCATGCATCTTCTCCATTTTACTAAAACCCTCGAGGGCAAAGACAATGTAGCTATCAGCAAGAATAGTGGGTTGTCAAAGCAGACATCACCCAAGAACGTTCCCACCAATTTAGAGGTGTCTAGGTCTTGCCCTCTCCCCACAACATATTTTTATGGAGGTTAAGTCAGGTTTAAATTATCCACAGAAATCTCAAGAAGAAAAGGAAGTCATAAAATGCTACCTCCACCTCAAGACATGTACACAAAAAGTGTAGCCGTACTTGCATTGTTTATTCACAGTCGAAAATTTATAGACAATTGTATAGCAGCTGCAGGTTGTTTGCTACAATTGTTATCTTCTTCCCTTTGACACTGTCATCTTCAACCTCAGTCAACAGCAGTGTGACCGATAAACAAATGCAGATCCTTCCACAAAGACCCAATTCACTGGATAGTAGGTACTCTCATTGCATGGTGTTAAGCTTTATTTTCTCCCTCTGCTGATCATTCCCACTTTATGATTGGCAGATTCTAGTACTCTGATCTCACTATAATTCCCAGTGCTTCCACTTTAGTATTTTTAAGTGTATTTTATTTATTTTGACAGAGAATGTGGGAGGGGGGCAGAGAGAGAGAGGGAGATAGAGAGAATCCCAAGCAGTTTCCATGCTTACAGAGTCCAAGTTGGGGCTCAATCCCAAGAACCACGAGATCATGGCCTGAGCCAAAATCAAGAGTCGGCCTCTAAACCAACTAAGCCACCTTAATGCCCCATTAATCAAGATGTATACCCAATCTACTAATTCCCTCCACTAAAAAGGAAAAGAAAAAAGACTATCCCTAAGTTTTCTCTCTGCAGTTTCATTTGTCTGTTAGCAGAGAACATAAAACATTAAGAAAACATGTGTTCAAGGAATACCATCTATCCCTTGTGGTTCATCCTAACTCCAGCAAGGACAACAAAGGGGGTCTAACCAGAATCTAAACAAAATGAGAGACCGAACTCAAAAAAAAACCAACCATAGATCTCTTACTTCCAAGACCTTCCCAAATCCCAATGCAACAATCTCTACAAATGATCTACAAACTCTCCTTCAGGCTGTTGATTACAGACCTAGAAGCAAGCCCTGTCAACCATTCCTGGCCAACACTATGCAGAGGACA
Source organism: Hyaena hyaena (assembly GCF_003009895.1). Taxonomy (NCBI): domain Eukaryota; kingdom Metazoa; phylum Chordata; class Mammalia; order Carnivora; family Hyaenidae; genus Hyaena; species Hyaena hyaena. The sequence goes on from NW_024080692.1 coordinate 131,837, forward strand.
CATGGAAAATTGAATAGTTGAGAATTATATGGTAAATCTAGAAATGACAGATGGTCAAAGTGAATCTGTTACAAATCACAAATGACCTTCCCATTTACCATGACAGAGAAGAAGTTATGGTAGTTTTCACAGACTTACATCCATACACTCACCTAAGTAGAGAGGGATAGAGTCTAAATAATGTAGTTAAGCACTGAACCAGGTCTAGATATACTCAATCAAACACCAAACTCGCCAGTGATGCTTAAGCACCTACTTCATTTTGGTGTTCAAACATGACCATGACATTTAAAAAGTTTTACAGATTTGGTAGTCTACCTCAAAGCACTAATATAGTATAAAAGAATAAAGAAAAGTAAGAACACATGTTATGGGTGCATTTGTAATCTTGTTGACACTTGGAATACATGGGTTGAGCTGATTAAGAATGGATTAGGTAATTTTTGCAGCCTGAATAACTCATGAAAGACCCCTGGGACATCTTCTTCATTGAAAAAGGAGGGATAATGTTTTCATTAAACCAATCCTAGACATAAGCATATGTAAAGTCAAATGAAGAACGGTAAGATGTAGTTAGGTCAGTACTGTCTACTAGAAGCAAGATGTAAACCAAAATATAATCTTAAATTTTCTAGTAGCCACATTAAAGTATAAAGAAATAGGTCAAATAATTTTAATAATACATTTCATTTACCCAATATTTCCAAAACATTACCATTTCGGCACATAATAAATACTTAAAAATAACAAGCTATTTAACATTCATGTTTTGTTCAAAATCTTCAAAATCAGATGTGTGGTTTATGCTTCTATCCCATCTTACTTTTCATAGATAATACTTGAACTGTATTTAGATTGCATAAAATTTACAATTGAGGGGTAGAGCCACATAATCACATTGTTTCAAACATCCTCAAAAGCCTTCCAATAACTGAAACGACTACCAAAAGAGAACATTTTCCTACAGCACTTGAATCTATGTTAACAAAGGTGATCTGGTTCAGCTCTTTTGGAAGGGTTTATCTCACTGAAATCAAAAGCACATTAATTTTAAATTATATCCTCCAAGTTAAGTAAATCCACTAGTTCTTCTGAATTATGTTCACTGAATATTATGAACACTGAATTCAAAAAGATATAAACTGAAAAACAACTTTAAATTAGTCAATATCAACAAAGCAGTCCTCAATTTTTTTGCAGTTTCTTCAGCCAATTCATATAATGCTGTTGATTACAGCTCAAATACTCTGCATATTGATTTTTGTTGAAAGAAATGTATAAAATCAGTATAATTGATCATCAAGTCATTATTACTGATTTCAACATAAGTTCTTGTGCTTGCCTACTAAACTCACAAGTACACTTTCTTTTCTTTGGAAGTGCAAAATCCGCTCAATTTTTTAAAATATTTGTTTATTTTGAGAAAGAGAGAGAGAGGGCACATGTGCGGGCACATGTGCGCACACATGAGCAGGGGAGAGGCAGAGAGAAAGGGAGACAGAATCCCAAGCAGGCTCTGTACTGTTGGCACAAAGCCCAACACAGAGCTTCCGTCCCATGAACCATGAGATTATAACTTGAACCATAACCAAGAGTCAGACACTCAACCCAATGAGCCGCCCAAGCCGCCCAAGCCCCCCAAATTTGGCTCATTATTATGCTGTGCATTTTTGGTGAGAAAATGTGCATTGCATTGTTATTTTTGTTGAGTATTGAATACACTTTTTGTTGGAGCTAACAATGTAGGAAACATTTGTAAAACTCTTCTATGCCTCTACCAGTGAGCACTGGCAAGAACATAAAATCATGAAATTTATTGTCTTCCATTTCTTTCAACATTTCTCCAATCTGGAGTTAATTCATGACATTTTCTTATCTATATGGGATGATTTTAATAACTACATCCATGCAATTTTTTCATAAAATCTGTTTTGGAAAATCCTGCACAGATATAACAAAACAAAAGAAATGAGAGAAGCTTTAGTGTCTTGTTTTAAATTTCCAACAACACTTGTTTTCTTATCTGACATTGCTGAACACTCTCCATCATTATAAAAGCTAAACTTTTCATATCTAGGTGAAATTCTTTGACAGATGTAGCATTCAAAGCTATCAGCTGAATTTTCTTTAAGCCATGAAATGACAACATTTCATCAGAAATTTGGAAGTCTTTGAGACAAATTATAACCAAAGTATCAAAAGGGCAGCATCCTCACTAGAAAGCTTAAAAATAATACTTGCAGGTTTTTGTTTAAATTTTGAATAAATTGACCTCTGATATTGTTAATAAGGTCTTATACTTTACAGGCAATTATTTGGTAGCTTAACTAAAGATCTTTTACTTTGTGTAAAATATTGTTGAGACTTATCCTCAAAATTTTCTAACAAAATTTTTATAACTAAAATAACACATTCTCTTATCATCTCTCCAGCTAAACGTTGAGATTTTTCTCTGTGTGTGTGAGAATCCAAGCTGTTTTATAGCTTGCCAATTTTACAAGCTCAAATAGTGATAGAAATCGCTTAAAAATAGTTTTCTGGACGTTTAATTTTGCTTTTGGGCACCTAATTTCATCGATTCCTTTTGACCGTTGAGAGGAAGCTTAGGATTCACCATGTATTTCAGAAAACGTCTCTTTACACTGCCAACTTTATCACCTTAAAAATTTTGTTTGCATCTCCAATTTGCTCTGCTGAAGTAAATGACATTTGCTGTTCTGGTGAAATTCATGACACCTTCTTCTGACCTCTCTTTTTATCTGTTCTTTCAATCCTTTCACATTTCCACACAATTCTGCCTCAGTGGTGTACCCCTGCTTCAAATTTCAAAATATGTCTCTGCTTAATTTTTAATGATAATGTATTTTATTATGATGATTCAATAATAAGTACATCCATGTGATTACCAGTTATGATTTACATCATTATCACTGTAATTAGTGCCATCTTCATAAAATATTCAAATGCATACAATACAACATTACTTAGGTGAATAGGGAAAACAAATCAAATCGAATCCATCCATTGACATTGACTAGATTGATCATGGGGTTCTGAGTTATGGTAGAAACAACACATGTGCTCCAAATGCTCATTACATTTACATACATGTATATCACTACAGTGCAACAGTGATCTCTCACACGGTTCAACAGTTGAAGAGAAATGAAGTCCTACCAAACAATAACGTTAGGTATAGCAGAAAATATTGTAATCTGCTTCATTTTTTTTTTAATTAATTTGGGGCACCTGGGTGACTCCACCGGTTAACTGTCCGACTTCGGCTCAGGTCACGATCTCGAGGTTTGTGAGCTTGAGCCCCGCGTCAGGCTCCGTGCTGACAGCTCGGAGCCTGGAGCAACTTCAGATTCTGGGTCTCCCTCTCTCTCTTGCCCTTCCCTCCTCACGCTCTGTCTCTTTCTCTCTCTCAAAAACAAATAAACGTTAAAAAAATAAATAAAAATAAAAGTTAAGCATTGATGAATTAAAACTAAATAAAATTTAAAATTTATTTAGTTTCTCAGACTTACTAGCTACGTTTTAGGTACCATATATTCAAAAGTGGCCCGTGGCCGCTGTCTTAGTGAGGACATAGATGATTCACGGTGAGAAGGGGGGAAGGGAAGAGAGGAAGGAAAGGCAAGTTCTTGCTTTAAACACTAGGAGAATTAGATTAACACAAATTCCTTCACTCATAGAAACATTTAGTGCAGATCTAGTTAAAGTTTAGACTATATGTGAATATCCTGTTTCGAACAACCACAATTTTCCTTTATCATCAAGTTAAAAATAATTGTCTACGGTTTTTAAATTACCTATATAACATCAGGAGTCAACTAACATTGGAAATCCACATACCCAACACTGTCAATTTTTCCACAATCACATAGAAAGTGTATGTTCTAAAGTCTTTTTTAAATTTTTTAATGTTTGTTTTTTTTTAAGAGAGAGAGACAGAGTGTAAGTGGAGGACGGCAGAGAGAGAGGGAGACACAGAATCCGAAGCAGGCTCCAGGCTCCGAGCTGTCAGCACAGACCAGATGCGGGGATCAAACTCAGGAACCGTGAGATTGTGACCTGAGCCGAAGTAGGACGCTCAATTGACTGAGCCACCCAAGCGTCCCTGTTCTAAACTCTTATGAAAGACACTAGATCTCCACATATTATCAGTCAACGATCATTCTAATGGCACCAGTTGACCCAGTCCTTCTGGAAGTCCCCCAGAAAGTCAAAGTACTATGTCCAAAATGGAAGTCACCATTTCTCCCCTCCTCCCAAATCACCCTGTTCTTTGTGGTTCTTTATACTCAGTGTCGCACCCACCGACTGAATACACATAGGATTCCCAATAAATATTGAATGATTAAATAAATGGATTAAATGAATTTAATTGCATTGGTAAGCGTTTCTTAAGCATTTCTACAAGCCGATAAACTCAAATCTGTTACAGCATTTTAAGTATATACAAAAACCAAGATGTCATTTTAAATTTATGATGGAGGGGAAGGGAAAAGAGTACAAAAATAAATTCCATAGTAAGTCAAGAAATCTGATATCAACAACTGCCATGCACTGTAACTACAAGCTGATCAGATAGGGTTCTCAAACACCATTATCTTCGAATATATTACTGTAAGAATCAGGTTGTCATTTAGTTTGTACACATATATTTTACGGCTTTGTTAAAGACTAAGAAAGAAGAGACCTATGATCCCTTGTTTTTCAGATAATTGGCAGCACTTATTTAAAGTTGGTTTAAAGTTCATTTAAGAAAAAGTCTTGAAATTATTTTATGGAATTGGTAACTTGATTCTCACTGAGAACCTCTTCAATGGGATGCGGATAAGATACAAGAAAAGAAGGAAAGTGTTTCTTGTGGAAGTAATGAAATGTTGCCCTCCTTCTGATCGCCTTTCAAGATAATTAATCAATGCGATCAGTGAAATCAGTATGGGTCAACCTCCACGAAGTGAACCACAGTTTGTATTTTTTTTCACACATTCAAGGTTCAGTGTGCCTTTAATTGTATTAGGGCATTCGACCTTAGATTCTCTCAAAAGTTTCGTGAGGCTAGGACAGAGAGAGTTAACCTCATCTGCCTAGGGGAAAATGAAGGCACAAGATTCCAGTTGACTGGCTGAAGATGGACATGGATTAATGGAACCCAGGTCTCTCCCCCAAATTAGTACTCTTTCCCCGGGGGTTCCATTTAGGGCAGGGTCTGATACTGATAGATTTTGCAGGGATAAAAGGAGAACTTCTTTCCCAAAGTGAAGAATCTTGAAAACAAAACGTAGACCTGGTGGGGGTGGGAGTTTTGGGGTTGTTTAGAAAGAGAGTGTTAAAAGAGGGTGAAAAGCAGTTCTCAGAGAGAGAAAATCCAAAATCCCATCACTGGTAGCACCTTAGAACCTTGGAGCATTTAACAAAGTAGTAAGAGGAGGAAAAACATGACATGACCCAAATGAAACGGTTTCACTTAATGAATTTGGACAAGCCATATTTCCTCAAAGCATTCCATTAACCATGCTCTGTCCCTTCGCTTATGTAAAAATATCATATTATATAAGCGCCTGTGTTTGGACATGTAGATAATTAAAATAGAGGTTTAATGTCCATTTGGCTTTACAAAGTTATGACATTTCCTATACAAAGTCAGGGGCTTATTTCCTCCCTAATTCATTTGATAACTTGCGTTGATGGTAATGTGAGTTGTGTGTTTTAAGATATTATTTGTTTAGCCTAGGGGTAATGTAAATTCTTAAATTTAAAAGCTACAACTCTAACGATCTGAATAATAACACTCTGTGTTTATACGTGGCCAAGTTAATGCCCTTTATATTTTGTTTTCTCTATACTTTTGACTGGAGCATTAACCAAAAAAAAAAAAAAAAAAAAATTTCAAGGAAGAGACCTCCAGCGAACAATTTATGTATACAATGTCTGCTACTAGCGCCCTACGAGCTTTCTCCCCCTGCGTATGACTGACTCCATCCTGTATACCCAACATCGGAAAGTAGTTTTCTATTTTACATTTTCTTAATTCTAATTAAACAAATCTTAATCTTGACTTTAATGGTTGCAATTATGATACTTCATTATGTTAAATGTTAGTTGCAACATAAGAATAAATTGTATAAACAGTTTAGCCACAATGGCATGGTGTCTCACTGTACATTACTCATTAACAAGATGTGGGTAGCAGCAATTAGAACATTTCCTCCTAATGTCCCCATTTATTGAGTCACAGCAGCAAGCCCCCTTTTCACAACACACACTGATTGACGATAGCAGCTTTTGTACTCATGGAAAACAGGCGCTACAACCCGCTGTGTCTCTAACTCAGATCGATGAAAGTACACATTAGCTCTTAGCCTCACAGGCCGGAGTTCTTGAAGGTCAAAATAGCCATCAGCATCACTGTAGGGTATAAAAATCATTCCACAAACTGTGAACAAAAACAACACAACTTGCTTTGCAGTTTGATTATTGTTTATAGATACAGCAAGCCAGAATTAAAGCATAGCCTTGGGGCAGCATAATTATTTACAGCTGAAGACTCATATCATTATTAGCGTTCTCCTAATTGCTTGAAGTTATATCAATGTTAGTTGATTTAACACATTTTTTATCACATGCATGGAAATTGTTTCCTCTGCATATGGGGTGTCAGTTTAACTGGTAGATGGTTTTGTAATTTATCAAGGTTTTTTTTTTTTTGTTTTCTTCTTCTTCTTCTTCTTCTTCTTCTTCTTCTTCTTCTTCTTCTTCTTCTTCTCCTCCTCCTCCTCCTAATTGTTCATTTTTCTTTGAAGGAAGATATCCCCCTTACCCGTAACAAGGAAATAAGCTGAAGCTGAGTTTCAATTTATCTACTGTATCTTCATACTACCACCAATACTACAATGGTCTTGTTTCATTTTCATTAAAACTTGAATCCATAAAGCCACAACAACAATTTCAATTATGAAATGACTCAAACTTTCCTCCAGGTGGTTTGTACTCATCCTTTTCTCCCCGAGTACCTAACCTGAAATTTGGATCAACGTGAAGAATGAAGTCATGTGCTTAACAGAAGCCTTTAATAATACTGAAGTCGTGAAATTCTCAGACATTGTAAAATCTCAAAATCTAGGTCTATCGGTCAAGTTTTTACAGCATGCGGAAGGAAACTAAAGCTAACCGGGTAGCTAGAATATAGATTGAAACCTGCGGTAATATTAGAAGGAGGAAAAAAAAGAGAATCGTTTAGGAATATGGTTGTGGTTGGAGCTGGGGATTTGTAGGGGTTAAAAGGAAATCCTATTCTTTTTTTAGGGTGTCCTTTACCAGGAGATGGTCCTTCTTTCTCATTGTTGTAGTATATTTTCTACCTATAGGTGGCGACACTTATACTCTTTCCTATTGAAGTGTCCCTTGATTGTGCCTAGGAACAAACACACTACTACGAGATGCAGACCAGAGTGCCAAAGCCTCTCAAGGTCAGGAAAGATCTTAGCAACCAAGTGGTCAATTACTCCAACATCATATAGCCGAGGGATCTAAGGCCACAAGAGATTAAGTTAAACACCCAAGATCACATAACCAGCTAGTGACAGAGCTGGGAAGATAAAGAAGAAACTGGGTCTGGAAATAATAAACTGGGACACAGTGTAAATATAAAATGATAAATCCTTAACAATGACATTTGCCCAGTATCATATAGAACCTTATTTCCAGCAACCAGAAGAGTTCCATGAAGTTTTACATATGAAAATCCAAATTCCAGCTTTCATTTTTTCCCCTTGCTTCACAATTAATGACCCTCCACAATATTGTGATAAAAGAGCTCAGGTCTTTTATTGGAGAAAATGTAAATGTTTACGAAAATTGTTCCCAAAGGGAAATATCAATTTAATGGCTAATGTATGTTTTCACAGCATTGATCACCACTTGCAAATATGAAACTACTTGAGACTATCTGAGAAGATTACTAATGGAGTTTATTGTTTAAAAGTATGTGAAAGCAAATACCGAAGACTTTGATTCTGGGTCATGACAGTCACCCAGAGATCTTATGACACTAAAGCTGTGATTGTTAACCTGCTAAAAGTTACCACATTACTTAACACTTGTGATCTTATCTGAGAGACATATGGTAGAAATATTTCCAAAGATTTCTCAGGACGATTTGGTTTTAGCCAAGGGAATATTACTTAACAATTCTCTGTATTTTATGGGCCTTTAGCAAAACTCTCGGGGTTGCCTGGATGAAACAGAAAACTCTAAAATGGTATTTTAGATTCATGTAATTTCGATTCTTCTCTATGGCAACCCAAGTGGATTGGCATCTGAAGTTGCCTCATCCCCAACTGGCCCATCCATGAACACGACACAGTGGACCTGGGAAGAAGGTGAGACGTGGCCATTGGTTTGTAAAACCCGTCACTGCCAATATGTGATGGTGGAACCATTTTCCTTCCTGAGATGTAGTAGTGGCTTTCCTCCTATGGACAGAATTGAACTTGAACAGAGAAGATCAGCTCAAGCATGGACAGGCCATTTTACATTGTAAAAAGTATGCCTTGATACATAATTTTATTTTTTTTTACATTCTCTCTTGGTTTATTTTGTCTATATTTAGGAAGATATAAAACCATCAAAATTAATTCAATGGGGCCATAAATACAAGTGCTAAGGCAAACGAAATGGCTTTTAAATTAGCGCTCTAGCTAAAACGCCACGTTAAAGTATTTTCTTCTCAGAGGTGTGCCCGTATTTTTCAGAGATAAGCAAAATGATTTTTCTCTTTTTTCTTTCACAGCTATCCAACTTGATTTCACTTTTTCGGTGCCGGGTTTCTTTCGTACGAATTATGCATCTCAACTTTAACCTGTAGTTTTGAGGTAAAATAATTGTTTTCTGTTTGCTAGTGGCTAATGTCTTTGCTTTATACCATTGATTCCTTTTTAGGTAGTGAACACGTTTATATCTACCTTACTGGGATATAATACGATATGTAGATGTGGTGTAATGTTACTTACTTTTATCACTCACAAGACTTCCTTCTTTCACAGTAATAGTGATCGAAAAAAATTTTTAGCTGCAATAATAGTTTGATTGTAGTGGCCAGTAAGGAACTGGAAAATTACTATCCTGCAGGTCCCATCAATCATAGAGATGTTTCATTTTATAAAACACCAGTGCACTTGAGATGGGGGGGGGGGGGAGTGTCTTTCAGTCCATTGCGTAGAATCAAATTCCTTAAGACTCATAAGATATTTACTTTTTCAACTGTGTTACAACAACTAGCATCAAATAGGGCTGGCCTTGAAGCACAGTCTGTAGCTCATGTTAACATAAGAGATCTACTACTTTTCCATTCCCTTTTGCTGTCTGTCTGTCTCTCCTAGCCTCAAGTGCTCCCTTTGGAAGGACCTCAGCCCCAGCACAGAGGGGCGGGGGAGGGGGAGGGCAGCGGGGTGGGAACAAGTCCCAGAATCTCATAGGTTACAACATATGCTGGGCAGATAACATCTGCAGATAATGACAGGGCAGGGGTGAAGGGTAGAAAGGCCAAGCCATGCAAGAGTGATGAAGCACAGGGGAGAGCAAGGGAAGCTGTTGCAAGAAGTCTGTGTACCATGCGCTATTTCCCATTGAATCATTAATTTGCAGCCTCACCATTAACCTGTTCAGCGCAGAACGATATTGTGTCTCCCACAACTGGATATTGTTTAACTTCTTTCTTTTTTTTTCTTAACTTGCCGGGTTGGGGGGAGGGAGGGGACACTGATTGCAAGGACATCGGATGTTTGAGCAATTTGATATGTGGTGGCTAACACGTCTACTACTTTTAACAGTTTTTGCTTTCCTCTCCATAACTGGAGCTGTGTGGCACTGGAGTGAGGGAGAGCTAATACTGCTGTCAGTAGGAACCAGATTAGTCAATCCTTATAGCAAAAGTGAATTTCAGATAACAGCTCAAGCATGACGGCTCTGATCACAGCCTAGTGTTTATGTATACAGAGGAACAATGAAGTGGCCTGGCAATTACTGGAAATACATTCCTCAAGCTTTCAGACGATGCCAAGCTTAAAATTGTGGTCAACTCATGTGGGAGAAACAAGATCAACTCGGAATTCATCGCGGCAATTGTAATTAAATCGCATATTTTGTCTCTCTCTTTCTCTCTCTATGCTAAGTGTACAGCTATTTAAACCACTGTGAACATCTCAGACCATATGACTGGAATTCTCTCAGGTAGTATCTTTGCATTTCATTTCTTGAAATCAAACCACAGAAGAGGAAACAAGGGCACACAAACTGTCCTGACCCATATGGTGACTTTGCATAAACCTGGGACAATCTGTCCTGAGATCTTATTTGTCGCTTACAATGTTCGTGAATCTATAATTTATACAAGAGAGCAGGACTCATAAACAAAAAAGGAAAAAAAGTTAACTTCGTTAGTAACAATGGCAAGATGCAATTGTAAGAGGCAAACAGCTACCTTTTCACCAAAGAGCTTTAAAACACATAATGATTATGCCTGGTGCCCACACTGTTGTGAAAAGTCACAACACAGCGTTTTAATAAAAATAATAAGCATTAGGATGATCTGATCTGCCTGATTTCACATCCTACCAGTTGAGTAACCTTGGGCAAGTCACTTAACCTCACTACACCAGTTCCCTCCATGGAAAATGAGAACAATGATTCTGTCGGCTTCAATGGGCCATTGTGAGGATGAAATTTTAAAATGCAGGTAAAGAATTTAGGGGAGCCTGGGTGGCTCGGTCGGTTAAGCATCCGACTTCGGCTCAGGTCATGATCCCACGGTTCATGAGTTTGAGCCCCACATTGGGCTCTATGCTGACAGCTCAGATCCTGGAGCCTGCTTCAGGTTCTGAGTCTCCCTCTCTTTCTGCCCCTCCTGTGCTCAAGCTCTGTCTGTCTCTCTCAAAAGTAAGTAAACATTAAAAAAAAAATTTTTTTAAAGATTAGCCAGTGCCCTGCCATTCAACACACACCAGCCACTATGGTTATTAATACTGTGGCTGCATAGTACAAGCTATAAACAAAGAATGGAAGAAAAGTAACATAATTAAAATTAGTCAAGGTCAAATCACGAGACAATGATATTTTCTCTTCTAGGAAATTACTTACATTATTATATTGTTGACAAAGGGGAATAAAATTGTACATGCAATTCTTATTGCTAAACAGTGTTTCCTATATAAATTTTATTACCTGATAGACTAATTAAAGAAGGGAAACAAATAGGGTTAGAGGTAATAGCTTAAGAGAACAAACAGCATAGGCAGCACCTTAAGCAACCTCCCTGACAGTAAAAAACAAAAACAAAAACCTCCAAACATTCTACCCATTAAGGCTTGATCTGGTTTAAAAAATGCCCATTTTCAGAAACAAATATCCATTGGTGGATATCTCCTATTAGTCATTCACAGGTTAGTATGATTTATTTAATCTGCTAGAGTAACAGCAAGCTAAAAGCAAAGATAATCTGTTGATAACATTTTTGATCAATGAATAAAAAAGGAATGTGTAAGAGATCCCCAGGACTTGAAGGATAGTAAGCTTAAATAAATTAAAAAATAAAAAGTGACAGTGCCATCTAGGTTGGCTCAGTCAGCTAAGCATCTGATTTTTTATTTCAGCTCAGGTCATGATCTTAGTCATGAGTTTGAGCCCTGCATTGGACTCTGTACTGACAGTGCAGAGTCTGCTTGGGATTCTGTCTCTCCTCTCTCTCTGCCCCTCCTTGATTACACTCTCTCTCTCAAAATAAATAAATAAACATTTTTTTATAAAATAAGGAATTTTGGATAGCCAGAAGTTTCCATAAGTGCCATGCTGTTTGAATGTATTATCACATACACATGTACCTCTTAACAACAAAAAATTAGAAATAAATAAATTCTTCTATTCTTATGTGACCCTGCAGTACTTTTCCTCCAATTATGAATGTTTTTTCATATCCTACACTTTTCATGGATTTCCCTAAAAATGTTTCCTCAAGGGGCCCCTGGGTGGCTCCGTGGGTTGAGCGTCCGACTTCAGCTCAGGTCATGATCTCACAGTTCATGGGTTCAAGCCCTGCATTGGGCTCTGTGCTGACAGCTAGCTCAGAGCCTGGAGCCTGTTTCAGATTCTGTATCTCCCTCTCTTTGACCCTCCCCTGCTCACGCTGTGTCTCTCTCTCTGTCTCTCTGTCTCTCTCTCTCTCTCTTTCAGAAATAAATAAAATATTAAAAAAATTTTTTTTCAATATTTCCTCAAGAGTGCTGAGGATCTCTTTTATCAGGGAGTATTAAAGGGGATTCGAAAGACAATCAGAACATGGTCCCTGACCCCAGGGTCAGACGTATTTAGGTGTTCCAGAAATTCTGCAGATGAATCATAGTAAAGTCTAACATAACAAGTCTCATCTCTTATCCTGCCACATAATGTTGAATACTCAGTAATCACGTTTTGTATTATCCTCAAACTCAGACAAAGCTAATGAATCTTTTTCCATTTGTTTCATTTTAAAGCTTCTTGAATTATCAGTGGCTGAACTTTCTCAACTAGTTTCCACATTCAAAGAAACGCAAAAGATTTTTAAGAGATATGGAGATTTCTGATTACGGGAAATCTCCTTAAGTAATGTTCCCGAAGTAATGAACTCTACCCTTAAGAAATATGAATAGATTCTTACTAACAGTGACACACCAGTGGAAATTAAAACTGGAGAGGAGGCCCTTACAAACCTGGCCCAGAGGAGGCTGCTTATGCTTAATCGTGAGAGTGAAAGATGAAGGTCGCTTCTCTGGACCAGCGTGTTTTTTTACTTAGGAATTTCCTGTCAATACATTTGCTTCTCAAAAGTTTCCTTCCCCCTCCCCCCCACCCCCTGTCTCTGATATACATAGAAATTTAGCTGTCCATGGTAATAAATATCATATCTGTCATCCAAGGCTATCAATAGTCATAGAAATTTCTGTTTTCATCTCATGTGGTTGTGATGAGCTTTCATATTTAGCTTGGAGCACACTTCTCTTTTAAGCTAGATTCAAATGATGTAAGACAATAATAACCATTAACTATTACTTTAACAATATCTGAGACATAGCGATTAGCCCTCTAGCTTCCTAGGGATCAAAAAGTGCATCATCGAAGACAATGCTTTTCATCTTCATTCAATACCCCACCACTGTGCTCGGCTTCACCAAGTGTCTAGAGCATGTCACCAGAGTCCCATCTCTCCAGCCATAAAGTGCAAAGTGTGGGGCTCACCCCTGCCCCTTACATGGAAAGCCATGTACCTCGTGCATGATTTTTAAAATTCTCAGCCCTTTTATATTCATCGGTTCTTTGCGGTGTCTTTACTTTGTAGTGAATTGGCACTGGTCCCTGGAGGAGCTGCAGAATCTCCACCTCCCATTTTCTCTGGGCGTCTCTTCTGGGTCTGCTGACTGCCCCCCAGGGGGTAGGGTACCTCAGTGCACGGAGCCCACAGCCAGCTTTGGTATTAGCCCATCCTACAGAGTTAAGAGGACAGGACCTTGCTCCATTTGTTCTCATATCTCTGACACAGTAGCTGCCTCTCAATAAATGTGTATTTTTCATTAAGTTACTGAACAACTGAATGAGAGGTTAAAAAAAAAAAAAAACCTCGATGAACTAGATCTCCAGCATCCCAAAAAATCACTGCGGAAGAAGCTTTTGGAGTAAGCCGCTTAGATTAACTCCAGTTACAGGAAGCATCTGCTTAGTACCTGTGCCCGAATGAGGCAGTGTACCCGAAAAATGGATCTGGGGTGGAGACGAGTCTAACATGGGTGACACGCAGCACATGTCACGAGGTATCACTTGCAGAACATGCTCGCTAACCTGGTGGGAGTTCTCTGCGTCTCTTATTCCATTTAAGCATTTAATCGCATGGCCATCCCCTTCCAATCTTCTCCCAAGCTGCACTTAGCACCTGGCGCGGTCCGCCGGCCCCACTTACTCCTAAATTCTCTTTCTTCCATCATTCAAATAGCTTCTGAAGTCTTATTTCCTCCATGAAGCTTCTGCCTAATTGGAAAAGAGGTAGCAATTTCCCCTGACGAGCAGCCCCCCACCCCCTTTCTCCGCAGGACTTTCTGCCAAAGGCCTGATTCCTCTGGGCTCCGGCTCACTGAAAACTTGTGCTGCACACAGTGCATTCTGTCTGAAAAGCAAAGTTCAGAGAATACCGTGGACTTTGAACAATACCTTAATTTTTTCCCCCTAGACCGATAGGGCCTTCAGCTTGCTTTAAGTGAAAAGCACACGCTAAACATTTTCAAACTGCAAATCATTCCTTTGGTTTAGGTTCACCCAGAGTTAATGGTTCAATAACAGAGACAGTTGTTTTTTTTTTTTTTTTTAATTTAATGTTTATTATTTTTGAGAGACTGAGAGAGACAGAGCATGAGCAGGGGAGGGGGACACAGAGTCTGAAGCAGGCTCCTGGCTCCAAGCTGTCAGCACAGAGCCCCGAAGCAGAGCTCGAACCCACAAACCATGAGATCATGACCTGAGCTAAAGTCACAAGCTTCACCGACTGAGCCAGCCAGGAGTCCCCAACAGAGACAGTCTTTAAAATAAAATACTTTTGGAGCATCTGAGTGGCCTCAGTCAGTTAAGTGTCTGACTCTTGATTCTGCTCAGGTTATGATTTCCTGGTTTGTGAGTTCAAGCCCGAGGTTGGGCTCCTCTCTGATGGTACAGAGCCTGCTTGAGATTCTCCCACTCTCCCCCTCTCTCTGCCCCTCCCCTACTCATACTGTCTCTCTCTGTCTCCTAAAGTAAATAAATAAACTGTAAAGATAAAATAAAGTGAAATACTTTTGATGATCTCGCCTGATACTGCTTCAATAAGGTACAATCGATCACTGATGCTCTTGGCCACATTGTCTAATGCTGTCAATTCATAAAGAATGGGAAGACCTGACATTAGAGGTTAGTCTTACAGTGAAACGTGAAGTTTTGTTGTCTCGTGAATGTGTACTTCGGACTCACATTTTACAAGTGAGGAGACTATGACAGCTAATCCAGATCAAAAGTGTTCCATTGATTAAACGGCAGATCCCAGACAGAACATGGCTGGCTCTCTGCAACTTTCAGACTTTCAACTTGGGCCCAGCATCTCACCTCAAAGAAGTAGAGTAGGAGTAAATGTGTGAGGAAGAATTTGTATAGGTCGCGTACTAGTTCCTTTGTGTTCTTTGATTTGTGAGGCTGGAATCATGCATCAAAAGAGCTATCAAGATGCTAAAGTTGTAGGGCGTTTTGTCTGTTCAAAATACAA
Source organism: Hyaena hyaena (assembly GCF_003009895.1). NCBI lineage: Eukaryota > Metazoa > Chordata > Mammalia > Carnivora > Hyaenidae > Hyaena > Hyaena hyaena. The sequence goes on from NW_024080692.1 coordinate 147,156, forward strand.
CCAGATCTATAAAAAGACTGACATTGTTGATTTCAGTGTCTTTTCAACACCTTTCCTGAGGACACATCTTTTTTTTTTCTTAACAAGATGCCATTATTCTGTACATCTACAAATCCAAGCCACTGACGTGCACTGTAAGAATGCTTCTTTGATCCTTTGCAAAACGTTACAGTAACCAGAAAGCAAAAGGAAAAATGAATGGAGGGAAGCCCTGAGGAGAAGTGTTTTATAAATCAGAATTTCCATGCAATTTATAGATGCGTTCAGCGGATACCATGTTAGAATATGAATGCGTATCAACAGAAGTACATAACTCATGATGTCTATCCCTAAAATGCACCACACTAATCATTTACCTAAATGTAACATGTTGATATCTCCTACCTATTTGGACACACTGAGGCACAGACGCCTTTCATTCAAGGTACCCCTTGATCATATGTTACATGTCATTTTTGCTGTTGTGTTTCAGGCCACCAGATAAGTGCAGTGAAGTAGATTATTATACTGAAAACAAGTTCCACAACTTCTAGAAGAATCAAAGGGTCAAGCAATGAGCAGTTACTGGCATTTGGCACCATTCAATTCTAAAAATAAAATATCTATCCTTCATTAAATGCTGGGTTAGATGTGATGTGTTTCCTATGTTCTTGTGTCAGCCAGGGTAACTTTAAAAACATGTATCTGCTGGGGCGCCTGGGTGGCTTAGTCGGTTAAGTGTCCGACTTTCGCTTAGGTCATGATCTCGCGGTTCGTGGGTTCAAGCCCCAAGTCGGGCTCTGTGCTGACTGCCAGCTCAGAGCCTGGAGCCTAATTCAGACTGTGACTCCCTCTCTCTCTGACCCTCCCCTGCTCACGCTGTCTCTCTCTCTCCTAGAAATAAATAAAACATAAAAAATTTAAAAAAAAAACATGTATCTGCTTTATTGAGATATATTTCAATACTGTACATATCACCCATTGTTAAAGTGTACTATTCAGTAGATTTTAGAATATCCACAGAGTTGTACACACATGGCATTTCATTTGGCTATTTTTAGAGATTGATAAAGTTGATATCTGGTATAAATTGAAACCGCAGTGAATTCATTTAAACCATATTCAGGTTTAACTACACATGGCCACCTTTCTGCTTCTCTTTTCCTGTTTGATGAAAAACATACTGTGAAGTAAAGAAGAATTAGCACATCTGGTTACACAAATAATTGCTAACATTTAACGAGCATAGACTATTTGGCATGAACAATGTTAAGTGTTTTGCATGCCTTATCAAATTTCATCATCAGGACAACCCTATGAGGTAAACACTATTATTATCCCTATTTTATAGATAAGACAACCAAGGCTGAGAGCGGTTACTTTGCTTGTCCCACGCAAGCTAGAAGGAGGTGGAAACCAAACTCCTCACGTTTGTATTATCTTAATCTACCAAACTCATACCTCCTTCTCCACATTCTGCTGCCTTTACTGTTACAAACCAAGAATCTCTACAAAGTACAATGATAAGCTTGCTTATCCAATGCATCACATGATCATCTAATACCTCACAGACAAAGAAGTGCATTGTGATGTTATAAGTTCAAGCCTGGGCATTTGGCTTCAAAAAATATGGTTTTACCAGTTAGTAGCTTCTTGACTTTCAGGCAAGTTACTAAACCTCTCCGTGTCTTCGTTTCCTCATTTGTAGAATGGAATATTAGTATTAATATTAGATTAATATTGTTAGAGATCAGCACATCAGAGGTGCCCCATACATCATTTGTCTTTTACCTAGTCGACAGAAGCCTACTTTGTTCACAGACGAAAGGATAACATGTCCAGATGAAACCATATTATCTGGTTTTTCCAAAGAATGTGAGAACTTCTGGGAACCAATCAGGCCCCAGCTACTATTTGTCTATTTGAAATATGATGCAAGCTGGGGCACCTGGGTGGTTCAGTCGGTTAAGCTTGGGTCCAACTTGGGTTCGAGTCACGATCACACGGATCACGAGTTCGAGCCCTGCATCAGGCTCTCAACTGTCATCACAAAGCCTACTTCTCCTGTACCACCCTCTCTCTATGCCCCTTCCCCACTTACTCTCTCTGTCTCTCTTTCTTTCTCTCTCTCTCTCAAAAACATATAAAAACATTAAAAAATAAAACAAAATTAAATTAAAAATATATGATGCAAACTGTAGAAACATTAAAATTATTCTAGCAATGTTCTAAGGACAGTTGTCATGAGTAATATTTTGAAATCTAAAGCAGTGGCTCCTCTCAGCCTTCTGGAGGTTAAGGCTCCATTAAGGCTCTGATGAAAGCTTCTATGAACTTCTTTCAGAAAAATCCAAATGTACACTTTTGCATATCATTTCAGGGGTAGAGAGATCCCAGAAGCCCATGCCCCACCAAAGAACCTCTGCCTCTGAGAGATATGATTGAAATCCACGTTCTACGACTTTGCCAACCAGTGGGAAGATCTTGAGAAAGCTTTACAGCAAGTCCAAATTAAATATTCTTCCTTTCCTCTTAAAATAAAAGGATTAGAGCAAATGATCTCTAAAATTCCTTTTAAGTCTAATTCCGTAATTCTAACTTCTGAATGACATAACAACTTCAGTTAACCAACCAATTTCAGTAATTTATTATTCTTCTCCATGGGTTTCTTAATTAATATTGATCTCGCTTTAGTTAGTGCTGCCAATTCTGGAGAAAATGGAAAATTACCTTAATCTTTATAGGCATCTTCTAGATTTTGAATTTCTAATTTACTGCCCAATTTCATCTGAGCTTGTATAAGTGAAATTAACATATTTATGTACGCTATCAATTATTTGATTATTAATACACAGATCACGATCTGAGCTTCCTACAAGTAGAGTACATAGATTGGTAATTGAATTATTCCCAAAAAAACTCATTCCTTTGAGGATACTGGTCATCTAGAACCCCAAACATTATTTATCAGCCCAGTTCTTGACTATTAATATACTTTGTGGATCACTATACTTTAAATGCAGTTATTCTAATAATAATAATAATAATACTCTCCACATTTTTACAATCCTATGTGTCCACAAATTTCTGTCATGTACATCAATTATCATGACCACTTTTTTCTTTTTCTTTTTCTTTTTCTTTTTTTGGAATTAATTTGGGTTTTCAGAAAAGTCACTGAGATAGCACAAAGAGTACCCACAGACCCTTCACCCAGCTCCCCAGAGAGGTGAATGTCCTCTGAAGAGTATGGATTAGACAGTTTATAGTATAGCCCTTAACTTGTGGTCGATGTTAAGACTAGGGTTATGGTTTGGTGGAGAAGAATACCAGAGTGAAGTGCCCAATTCATTACACAATCTCACTGGGTATATAATATTAATGGTACATATCATCGGTAATGTTGACCTTGACCCCTTGGTTAAGCTTATATTTGCCAGGTTTCTGCATAATACAGGTACAAATTTCCCCTTTCCTTACCCTTCCCTGGAAGCAAGTCATTAAGTACAGTCCATCTCCAAAGGGAGAAAAAAATGAAGCTCTAACTCCTGGAGAAGGGGTGTAGCTTCGTTTAGAATTTGGAATGTTTCTGCAGACAACCACCTTTAAAGGCGCATACAAGGGGCCCATGGATGGCTCAGTCGGTTGAGAGTCCAACTCCTGATATCGGCTCAGGTCATGATCTCACGTTGCATGAGACCGAGCCCCACATCAGGCTCTGTGCTGTCAGCTCAGGACCTGCTGGGATTCTCTCTCTCCCTCTCTCTTTCTCTCTCTGCCCCCCCCCCAAATAAATAAAATGTTTAAATAAGTAAATAATCACATACAACTGGTACCCCTTTGTTTAGATGAGGACTGAGTTCACACTGCCCAAACCACACAGCTAGGATGGAGCAGTGCAGGCCTGTAGAACCAGCTTTTCAATTCCAAGCCCATCCATTTTTCCATGACACCATAGCATCTGTATTTAAGTAAATGTTTGTCCTGTGCTTTTGTGGGAGTCCAGCAATAATGCACTTACGTTCTATTTTGCTTTGTTTTGCAACTAGCATACCTCTTAGTTGATATCACTTGAGTGCAGCCAAAGAAAAGTCAATGTGGTTTCCAAAACCGGCTTCCATGTGTATTGTACGATGTGGGAGATTTGGTTTTGTCTGGATCCACTCTCTTTTCATCCTAAGCCCTAGTCAGCCTGCTTTGTCCTCAAATCATTTTCTACTACGAGACTATTGAATCAATCAAAATAGAGACTTCCTATAACATTAATAAGAGGCAGAATTGACAATTCTAGACCTTGCCTCAGATAAAATCAAGATGTGTTGCCCTCAGACTTGGTTAGTAAACTACTAAAATAAATAGCCATCCAAATGGACTTCCAGAACTCCGCAGGGTGATCTGTATTACCTAAGCAATCCAGACAAATGTATGGATCAAGGTTGTTACCTGCCCGGCGTCAGAAACATTCTACACTTTGCTTTGGTTGCAGACATCGGGGCTTCACAGAGCTGTCAGCTGGTAATGATTTTCAGCCACAGCAAAGGGAGGCCAAATTGTAACAGGTGACACAAAGGGGAAAGATTCTGTATCGGATTACTAATTCCCAAGAGCTAACCCAGGTCACTGGACTTCCCACGTGTGAAGTTCAGGAATTTAGAGACATTTTAAAATTAGCATTTCTTCTAGTGCAATTACTTGTCTTATCAGTCATTCAAGTAATGTTTAATAAGCATTCCTCTGCTTGCAGTGATTCACTAAGCCCGTGAGAGAGTTAATCCAGAATGACAGGGTCTCCGCCCACCGGGCACTTACAAAGAGGACAGAGCCACACAGACATGGGAGATGTTCTATCCAAACACAAAAGGGAGGGTTTGTTTTATGTTGGATGTGTTTGGGGGTTCTTAACTTTTGTTGTCTACTTTTGGGGGCTGTGCATGTGTGTATGTGTGAAGAATGAGAAGGAAATCACAAGCACTAAGAGTTTAAGGAACTAGGGGAAGGAAGCAGAGTTTGCTGCTTATTAATTTAAGGTTCCAGTATTAAGTTTAATAAACTATCCCTCAGGTATTGCCATGCCTAACAACATAAACATGGAGATTTGCAAAAATGGAAGCATCAAATACCAAAACTGCTGTGGGCTGGCCCTGTATACAGCTCCTCACAATCCCCGTCCCTGTATCTTCTGCCCTTCTGTTCCCTGACCTTGACCTGCAAATATCTTTAGTATGCCTTCATGTGAGGCATCACGTTCCCTCAAGAAGCAGCAATCTGGGTGTGGTGATTATCCCGGTAAATCTTCCTTACGGGAGATAGTAGCGTGGAGTCAGAGACTTATCTCTACGGGATATATTCTCTCCACCTTAATTTTCTAACTTGGAAAATGTGGATAATGCTTACAACTTTGTCCTGAGAATTAAAAAAGATAAGTGTACACCTAAAAGCATTTTGTAAACTGTGAAACACTCTTCACATATAAGAAATCCCTAGGGGGGTTTCTATTCAAGAATATATATAGTTTCCAATCACATGGCAATCACCATTTTCAGGAATCGCCTCTTTTCAGGAATTATGTCCACGTCGGGTCATTCTCATGAATTAAACTACTGACTTATTGTCAGAGATCTTTAAAATTAACTACACTAAAATAAAAATTAATGATAGATTAACTGTAATAAATAAAAGACCTGCTAAACTGGAAAACACATGGGATTATGTCCTCATTTTTTAAATTGTGGCTAAATATACATAATATAAAATTTACCATTTTAGCCGTTTTTTAAGCATACAGTTCTGTGGTTTTAAACATAGTCACACTGCTGTTCCACCACCATCACTGTCTTTCTCCAGAACATTTTCATCTTCCTCAACCAAAACTCTGTATCCATTAAAAAGTAACTCCCCATTCCTTAGGGCACCTGGGTGGCTCTGTCTGTTAAGTGTACAACTTCGGCTCAGGTCATGATCTCACAGTTCGTGAGTTCGAGCCCCGTGTCGGGCACTGTGCTGACAGCTCGGAGCCTGGAGCCTGCTTCGGATTCCGTGTCTCCCTCTCCCTCTCTGCCCTTCCCCTGCTCATGCTCTGTTTCTCTCAAAAATAAACATTAAAAAATTTTTTTTGATACTTAAAAAAGAATAACTCCCCATTCCTCAAACCCACCCCCTACCCCAGCCTCTGGCAGCCCCTCTTCTACTTTCTATCTCCATGAATTTGACTCCTCTAGGGATTTTGCATAAGTGGAATCATGCAGTATTTGTCATTTTATGCCTGGCTTATTTCACTTACCACATGTCCTCAAGGCTTCTCTGTGTTGTAGCATGAAACATGGAGAGTTTTAAGTGAGAGATTTCAAAGCCTGAATTCCATCTCTACCACTTAAGTGAAAAAACCATAGGTGATTTAAGCCAAAATAAAATTGTCCAGGAAATAATTTGGTCAGAACAATGAAATGAATCCGTAAGAATACATGAACACACACACACACACACACACACACACACAGACACACACACATACACATCAGGGTAGCTGACTTGATATAAACAAAGCCTTTCACTCTGGAGAAGCAACAAAACTTTTCTAACAGTTACCATTCACTGTTTAGAATGTTTCTAATGCTTTCTCTTTGTTTGTCAAACAAACATGTATGTACGTACGTACCAGTGTATGCACACACACAGAGCCATGTCAAACTCAAAAGCTGGAAATAAATCTGTAGCCTAATTCTAGCTTTTTACATGCATTGTTCAACTTTCACCCAGTTCCTTTTATAAATTATAAAATGGTTGCAAGTTCTTAGCAGTTGTAGACAACCCAAAAATGTACAGAGAATCAGAGACAAGAGATAAACTATACTTGTTAAAAATTAGCTGGGGAAAGGGCATAAAAAATCAGGAAAGAAAACATCTCAAGGAGAAGAATCCCTCTGAGTCCTCCACTGTGTGTATTTTGGATTTAACATTCTTCAGGAAATTGCATAAAAACATTTAACAACAGAAAAAAGTAAGGATGGAATGAATACATCCAAGGAAGCCAATAGCGAATTGCATACATAAAAGTGTATACATTATAAGCAAGTACACTAAGTACAATTATTCACCACAGATACACTTACAAATTTTTGTTGCTGTTGAGTGGCAGACTGTTTCTTCCTAAAAGTCGGGAAAGAGAGAAGGCTGCATAGACCAGCTGCTTTCTGCATAACGGGGGCTTGGCTCCCATTTCCAGCCATCATGAGATTACCCCATTTGCAACAAGCAACCTTTCCTCATCAAGTTCAGTCAACAGCGATCCTAGTACTTTGAAGGTAGAACAAAAATGTCCTTTACCCTTCATCTGCTGGGAGGAAACACTTGAAGATAATTGCGTGAGAATCGTCATTTTTTTTTTTTTTTTTACTTAAACCAATCCGTTATACCAAAGCTGAGGGCTCAACCCTGTCTGTATGGAGGGATTCCCCTGTGGGACTTCTTAAAAATACCGATATCTGGGTCCCAGCCTCAGAGATTCTAGTTGCTTGCCTGGGTGATGCCATCATATGGTACTTTTAAAAGCTTCCTCCGGGGCGCCCGCGTGGCTTAGTCGGTTAAGCGTTCGACTTTCGCTTGGGTCATGATCTCGCGGTTCGTGGGTTCGAGCCCCGCGTCGGGCTCTGTGCTGACTGCCAGCTCTGGGCCTGGAGCCTGCTTCAGATTCTGTGTCTCCCTCTCTCTCTCTGACACTCCCTTGCTCACGCTTTCTCTCTCTCCTAGAAATAAATAAAAATATTTTTTAAAAAAGCTTCCTCCATGATCTTAAATGCACCCAGGTGTGGAGCGCCTGGGTGACTCATTCGATTAAGCATCTGACTTCGGCTCAGGCTGTAATCTGGTGGTTTGTGAGTTCAAGCCCTGCCTGGGGCTCTCTGATCTCAACACGGAGCCTCCTTCAGATCCTCTGTCTCTCTCTCTCTCTCTCTTTGCCCCTCCCCTGTTCTCTCTCTCTTTCTCTCAAAAATAAATAAAAACATATAAAAATTTTTAAATGCGTCCAGGTTTGGGAATCACTGCCCCGAAGCTCCCCATACCCATATCTTTTCGTTAGTTTTTCACGCTACTCCTTGTCTTCTCCTTGTATCTATCACCAAGTGCCTCATGTCCCCATCAATTATAACCAGTGCTTTCTGTGTGGTGGCCGTCCCCAGAATTTATACCAAGTCCAAGTCACCTCACTGATCTTCACACTAGACCCTCCAGATGCCCCTGGCCCCTCTTTAGTCACCAACATGGCTTTGACCCCCAGGTCAGTGGTTGGCTCTTCAAGAGTCTTTACGTCTGTTCCTGTCACTTGTGCGATACTCGCCAGGAGACGATCTAATTTACGTATTTACTGAACTAAATATGAATGCAAAAAAGTACTTTCAAAGAAAACTGAGATGAGCACTTTGTTCAAATAAAGTTAAGTCACTAGGGAAAAAACGCTGTCAAATTAGATATGGATGAAAATATTGTAAAGTTGGGGGCGCCTGGGTGGCTCAGTAGGCTGAGCATCTGACTTCTGCTCAGGTCATGATCTCACAGTTCATGAGTTTGAGCCCCATGTCAGGCTCTCTGCTGTCGACGCAGAACCCACTTCGGCTCCTCTGTCCCCCTCTCTCTGCCCCTCCCCCACTCGTACTCTCCCAAAAATAAATTAAAAAAAAAAAATAGAGAAAGAGGGAGATAAAGGGAAAGAAGAAGGAAATGTAATCATGTCCAATAAGAAAATTAGTATCTCTACGTCAGCTGCCTCACTGAAAGGAACACACTCAGATGCTATAGTCCATCTCCAGAAAAAAAAAAAAAAAAAGCCCTACCTTGGCATGTACGAAAATGTTGTGGAATAAATCAGGAGAACCAACAAAAACTCCTCTTCCTCCCCTCCCCCCCACTTTTCCTCCTTCTGTGACATAAATGACACTCCACAAACTGAAAGAATTAAGAAACACGACACATAAATGAACTTATCTGTCAGGTATGACTGTGGAAATAAATGCTTGAAAATCCGCTTTCAAAAACACTTCCAGTGAACTCTGTTCAATGACTTACTGGTGACGGAGGCGGGGAGGGTGGGGGCGGGAGGGGGATAAATTAAGGCAAAACCATGCATTTTCTGAATTTTAATCAAGCAATTGAAAAAAAAAAAAAAGAAGTTTCCAAGGGAGTGAGTGGCGTGGAAGAACATCAAGGGGCAGGAACACATTTGAAGCAGATGAGAGGTCTCTGGGTAAAGCGAGTTTTCCCTTTGTGGGTTTTTCTTAAAATAAAGCAGCACCCACTATGGGTCTCCCAGGGCACAGGACCTGCAATTCACTAACTAAATTTGGGGGGCCTGGGTGGCTCAGTGAGTTAAGCCTCTGACTTGCCTCAGGTCGTGATCTCACAGTTCATGAGTTCGAGCCTGGGATCAGGCTGTCTGCTGTCAGTGCAGGGCCTGCTTTAGATCCTCTGTGACCCCCTCTGCCCCCCACTCACTCTCTCTCTCTCTCTGAAGAATTAAATTAAAATTAAAAAAATGTTTACGAGGAACTAAAAGGGTACCTCTTGCGCGTGCTCATGAATCCCATAAACAAAAGTCCTGAACCTAACACAGACAGCGTGCACTGCACAGAGCTGGTGCGGCAAATGTGAAATAATAGCCCAGTTGAAAAGAAAAAGACAAATATTGGGTGTGTGTGACAAAGGTTCCATTCTGTGTTCATCTTAGCAGATAGAGGCATGTGGCCCTTACAGTGATTTCTTTCAGTCAGATTTTAATGCAAAGCCGGATATTTATTTGACAGAGTAAAGTCCTTAAAAAGCCTTCATTTGATGCTTTGGATTGATTTGCCATTATATCCTAAGTCATTGCCTTTGTATGAGACTTAACAACATGTTAACATTGTATGGAAAGAAGACCTGTTTCTACAAGTAAATTTTTCATGAACTCAGAGTAGCAGGCAGGAAATCTTACCCACACTCAAGCACACACACACACACACATGTGCACACACACTCAACCACACAATTTAATAACATACTCAACTATACACTCAACCACATGCATGTGCATGCACACACTCAACCACACACATTCAATAACACTCAACTACACACTCAGACACACACGTGTGCATGCACACACTCGACTGCAAACACCCTCAATCACACACACTCAGTCGCACACACTCAACTACACATACTCAACCACACACACACTTAACCATACACACTCAACTATACACACTCAACCACACACAAACACACATTCAGTCACATGCACACACACACACACACCTTTTAAACACTTAAAACTTGTGGAAGCTTTACAAGAATGTTAAACAAGGCTAGTCCTTCATATATTTTTTCCCCTCTGTCTGGAACTTCACCATGGGCTCTGAAAAATCTTGTGAATTGTAACATATTCACCCATCCATCCATCCGAACAGAATTGTAGCATTAGTTTGCCAACATGATACACTCTGAAAGGGTGAGTCGCCTTTAGGAAAGAAGAAAACCATGAGAATGTATCACGAAGAGTGTTTTTTTTGCCTTTCGTTTATATAGCAAAGAATCCTAAATACTAAGCACGATGAAATGTATTAGCCCTTATTTTGTGAGTACCCTTCCCACTCGCACTACTAGGTACAAAGCCGGGGGTCAGGTGAGGTGAAGCATAGAAAGATGTGTACCACGTGATTTCTAATTTCCGGCAGGCGCTTGCTGGTCTACTTTCCCTCAGACCACACTCACCCCCTCAATTTCAAAGCATCACGAAGCCATTTTGCAATCAATGGCTGCAAAAGGGGGAGAGAATAAGGAACACAGAATCCACTAGTGTTGAACCCTCGCAGAAGGACAGGTAAGCACTTAGATTAAATCTTTCCAATCCTAACTCTCGTCCTTCCCATGGCCCTGCCTTGAAGGGGATCTATGGGTTCATTAAGTGACACAGAAGTTTCTCATGTGATAATACATGTTCATTTGCTCGATGTACTTCCTGTCGTCCACAGCAGGCCTGGTCACCAGCCACACCTTCTTGAAGAATAAATGGAGGTAAAAATTGGTCGAAACAACACTGGCAAATCAGCAGGGTTTGAAACAGCAGTCATATCTCCTGCCTAACCATTCCATCTATTTATTTTTCCAACTTTTGAAATTGTCCTTTACAAAGCTGCCTCAGGGGACGCATTCAGACAGTTAAAATTACAATAAATAAAACTCTTGAAACAGCAGTAAGAACCCACACTAATTTCCTTAGCAGTACTCCTTAAATACTGGTGTTGGTTTACTATAGAAGACAATAAGTTTTTTGTTTGTTTTTTGTTTGTTTGTTTGTTTTCATGGCTCCTCCTGGAAGTGTGCAGTGCACAATCTGAGCAGCTGTATGAAGCAGCCCTAGTTGATGATATTTGACACATTGGCTAGTCTTTTATTTTAATATTTTTTATTTATTGTTTTTGAGAGAAAAAGAGACAGAAAGAGAGAGCATGCAGAAGGGGCAGAGAGAGAAGGAGAGAGAGAGAATCCCAAGCAGACTCTGCACTGTCAGCGCAGAGGCCAACGGGGTGGCGGGGAAGGGGGCTCAAACTGGCAAACCATGACATTGTGACCTGCATGAAAACCAAGAGTTAAACAGTTAACCCATCTGAGCCACCCAGGTGCTCTGGGGCATCAGCTAGTTTTAACTAGAGTATCCTGTGTCAAAACCTGAACTGTCAGAATGATAGTTAATGTTTCATTCCATTGACTCTGTATCTGTTTGTGATATCCATCAACGTCTTCTGTTGGTTGAAAGCTTCTTGCTCAAAATTTTAAGTGCTGTGCAGGAAAGGGGTCTGGGTGACAGGTAACTGCCCAGATAGTGACAACAGATTAGTATTTCACAAAATATTTCTTCAGTTTTAGGCATGTTAAAATCTCTAGTTACTCAACTGGTCCTTAAAAATGGATTTTGATTTCTTTCCTGAGGGGGGAATAGTGTTTATGATCAAGATTGGTCTACAGTTGAGAAAATGTAAACTTTATGGAAATATCTTATTTGGAGAACTGGATTACTGATTTAGTGACTAGAAATAGTTATATTTCAACTTCATTACATGCCAAGAACAAACAAAAGGAAGACTTTCTTAGCTGCTTCCAATTATAACAGTAAAAGAATTGAGGTTTAGAACAAATGTTTGTTTAGCTTATTATTATAAAGTAATTTCAACCTAAATATTTTGGTTTCTCTCTTCTGTATTCCCCGGAATGCTTGACCAAGCACTTCACTGTAATTACCACTCATAGAAAATTAAAGACTAAAATTAGATGGGAAAATTATACATTTTGGTAACAAATCAAAGCCCAATAAAAATATCTTAAATCTCAAAGGATTATTTACTTTTCCAATATATTTGAAAGGAATGTCCAGCTTCAAAAATTAATTTTTTTGAGAGAGAGAGAGAGAGACAGCACACAAGCAGGGGATGAAACAGAGGGAAAGAGAGAGAATCTTAAGCAAGTTCCCACATTCAGCAATGCGGGGCTTGATTCCATGACCTGGGGTCATAACCTGAGCCAAAATCAAGAGTCGGATGCTCAAGGGACTGAGCCACCCAGCTGCCCCAAAGATTAAAAATTTTGGTAAAGCGTGCTTTAACCATCCCCAAATTCAGACAGATATGTGAAAATAGCATTCAGTTCAATTCCATAAATGATACAGAATAAATAGACTTCTCCAATGTGATTTTTCATGTTAGTTGGGCAAAACTAAGGTAAAAACAAAGGGCTATGAATAATGGAAAAGAAAGTTTTTGTCATTCTGATTTTTTTTGAGAACCAAGAGTAATGGAAAAAGCATCGACCTAGATCTTCGTTCTACACCTGCTTCTACTTGGTTATTATTTAATCTTCCAGAACTCCAGTAAACAGAAGGGTTTGGACTAACTTGGGGTATCTCAAGTCGTTACTGGAGAGTAGAGATGAAGAGTGAAGGTGGTAATTTGTTCACAGAAGGAGAGTGGGATTATTTGAAACTATAGCCTCCTGAGATCCTAAAATCCTTCCTTGCCAAAATAGTATTTTCTGCTGTCCCCACTTGAGCCTCATTTTATCTATGCCAATACCCCTGGCATGCTGGCACCTAAAAAAGCAGACATCTCCTGACTCATGCTACTATAAAAAAATTAGTGAACGCATCAACAAAGTAAAATTCATAATACAATGTTAAGTAAAAGAGAATCATGTAACACCTAACTAGTATGAGTAGAAGGAAAAAAATTAAATGTTAATGTTATTTATAGGTGTTTTTAATTTTCCTTTATGCTTTCCTGTCCAATTTTCTGAGTAAAATGTGGTAATTTATAATAAAGGACATAATAGCTTTGATGGGGTAGCTTTTTATCATTGATTCAGATAATAAACAAGTGAGATGCACATTCATCCAAGCTTAAGTTTTGCAAGATAAAACTAAGATGAGAGTTAAAACCTAACATGATTAACAAGGGCTTTCATGAATCAGTTCTGTGATGTACAGTATGCATCTTACCATTACACACACACACACACACACACACACACACACACACACACCTATCCAAAGTCTCACATCAGGTAAGGAGATACCTAATCTTCTTGGGGTGCCTGGGTGGCTCAGTCGGTTGAATGTCTGACTCTTGATTTCTGCTCAGGTCATGATCTCACGGTGCATGGGTTCGAGCCCTGACACTGACACTGCGGAGCCTGCTTGGGAGTCTCTTTCTCCCCCTTTCTCTTTGCCCCTCCACTGCTTGCACTCTCTCTTTCTCTCTAAATTAATAGAACTTTAAAAATATTTTTAAAAAAGAAGCCACCTAAGTTTCTAGCCATGATCTACAGGAATTCTCTGCCTCTCTGTTCTTAAAGTCTTCTTCTTATTCACCTTGCTTTGCTGTCTAGCCATGCTTATTCTCAACTTAGACATTATTTCCTCCAACAGCCTTTGCTGGCCCCAACCCCATCAGAGTGAGTTAGATGTTCTCCTACGTATCCTAATAATTCACCATACTTATTCCTGATGTAGCACTCACCAAACTATTTCTTAAAGCTCTATCCTCTTCACTGTACACTCAGGTCCTTGAAGGCAGGTATTTCATTCAGTGTTGTACCAAGAGGAAATGGCAAATGCCTGGCCCAGAGTTGGTACTCCATAAGTACTTGTAGAAAGAACAAGTTAATGCCAATTCTCTTCAGAAGAGACTGTTTAAGTCAGTTGAAACCCATCTGTTCTATCACATCCTGAAACTCTTCTGTCTCATCAGTAATGGGCGTGTGAGTCAGCTTTTCTAATGAGGGAAACAGAGAAAGAACAACAGCAAACCGAACAACCTAGAAAGGAAGAGACTGAGCACACTCCCTTGATTTATGTATCGTGTGTGCGTTCGCTTGCTTATTCTTTTCTCATGTGTTTACTCCTCCTCCCCAAGCTTCAAGCAGGCAGGAGACGTATCTATTTCCTTCACCAGGACCAAGTACAGTGCCTGGAGAAAACAACGGTCAGATAATATTTGTGATTGTCAATGGCTTCTTTGTCATTGATGCTTCCTCAGACACTAACGAACAACATTAGAAAGTGTCTGCGTTGAAGCAATAAATTTTCTATATTTGGTAAGCTCATAAAGACACAAAAAACTAGGAAAATATTATTAGAATAAGTCCAAATATCCTTCATTTTGCTCCATGGAATTTTTGCAATTGAAGCTGCACTTGTTTTTTAGAAAAATAAATGATTTTTAATTTTATGTTACAAAATCTAACTCCCTAATTTAGATGGAAAGAAAGTCAAATTGGTAAAACAGCAAATCTTAAAACTTGGAATATCAATTCGTGAGATCCAAAGCAAGCTATTGGAAGTATATGCATATGTGTGTATACAAGCCTGCCTATTGACATAAATATGATCCTTTTATGTCTTTATTTTCTTTGTCCTTCATTGTATGGATGGCACATTTTATTGACTGCTCCCTATTCAAATTTGTAAAACTCCTATTGTTTGGCCTTGTATAAATAGAATGAGAGAGTATACAGATTTCAAAATGTACGGTTTCCTAAATATTACGATGCCCTAGATATTCTTTCTATGTATCTGGATCACATTTCAAAACTGTGGCTATTTCTTAAATATGGCCTGAGACTCTCCTCCATATTCACATTATCCTTTGGGGACTCTGGTGTTTCAGCACTAAGAAAAATACATTGTATGTAATGCAATTTCCAATCTGAAATGCAATTTATGGGATAGTTCTGGAAAGAAAATTACTACTTTGGTTCCTGTTGTGACTTCCGAAGCCAACTCTTAAGACACCTGCAAGGCAGAAGAAAATCTTAAAGCTGACCACAGGTGCAGAAATAACCGTTTGTAGAATGTGGACCATGCACTTCTAAAGTACAAAGCCTCAAATGCAGCCATCATGAGATAAACAAGTCCAGAGCTATGAAACAGCCACAAAAATTTGAACATAAGCACAGCTGCTGTTAAGAATTAGGCTCGGCACGTAACATTTATTTGAACTCCTTTTTTCCCTCCAAAAGAGAATATACAGGCGAGTGAGAATCCAGATCCTCTGAAATTCTAATTCATATCGGATTCATGAGTGGCTTCTTTTGTTATTACACACATACAAGAGGTAATATAGACCTTTTCTTTTTTATTCCAGAGTCTAGTGGTCATTAAACTGCAGAAAATTACTATGTGAATGATGACTTCACCACATATTACAGAAAAAATTCCCATACTTATCTGTCAACTGTTGTCTCACCCTCATTTAAAAATAAAAGAAGGGCAATCTGGGGAGATGACAAGATAGGAATCACCAGGAATCTATCTACCCAACTCACTCACAATTGCACTGGCACAGTCTTTCTGATGTGACCATATGGGAACTCTAGAGTGTATTCAAAGACGTAATTTCCAAGAGAAGTCTTCAGTACTTGTTCTTGGTCAATTTAAGCTCTTAGCACAGTAGCAGATACCCATGTCCTGCCCTAAAGCCCAGGAAGGCAGCTCAGCATGTGTTCTGAGAACAGCTTTGATTCCACATCGTACTGGAAGTTCCAGACAAAGCAATTAGACAAGAAAAAGAAATAAAAAGCATATAACTTGGAATGGAAGAAGTAAACTTATCTCTGTTTGCAGATGATATGATCTTATATGTAGAAAATCCTAAAAATTCCACACACAAAAAGAAGAAATTCAGTAAAGCCGTAGGATATAAAATCAACACACAAAAATGAGTGGCATTTTATACACTAACAATAAACATTTGAAAACGAAATTTAAAAAAACATTTCCACTTATAATAGCATCGAAGATAATAAACTACTTAAGAATTAACCAAGGAAGTGAAAAACTTGTACAATGGAAGCTACAAAACACTGCTGAAAGAAATGAAAGAAGACTTAAGTAAATGGAAATATATTTCCTATTCGTGGCCTGGGAGATTTAGTGTTATTAAGATGTCAGTACAATTCAAATGATCTGCAAAGTCAATGCAATCCCTACCAAAATCTTAATTTTTATTGCATAAATTGAAAAATCTACCTTAAATTCATAAAGAATCTCAAGAGGTTCCAATTAGCCAAAACAATCTTGAGGTTAAAAAATTGGACGACTCACACTTCCCGATTTGAAAACCAACTCCAAAACTACAGTAATCAAAACAGTGTAGTACTTACCTAGACCAATAGAATAGAGATCCCAGAAATAAATTCTCACATGTTTGGTCAAAAATTTTTGACAGAGATGCCAAGACCATTCAATGACAGAAAGTCATTTCAACAAATGGGTGCTGAGAAAACTAGATATCCACATGGAAAAAAAAAGAATGAAGCTGGACCCTTAACTCTCTTTACAAAAATTAACACCAAACAGATCAAATATCTAAATATAAGAGGTAAACCCACAAAACTGTTGAAGAAAATGCGGGGTAGATTCTTTTACAACATTGGATTTGGCAATAATTTCACAAATATGAAAACAAGAAGCCATTGAAGGATGAATGAATAAACAAATAACATGTTATTTAAGCACACCATGGAATATTGTTCAGCTGTTAAAAGGAAGGAAATTCTGTTATATGCCACAGCATGATTGAACCTTAAGACATTTTGTTAAGTGAAATAAGCCAATCACAAAATGACAGTACTCTATGATTCCGCTTATATGAGGGACCCAGAGTTGTCAAATTCATTCACAGAGACAGCAGGTAGGAAAGTAGCTCCAGAAGGAGAATGAGGAGCTCTTATAAAGTTCCAGTCTTACAAGATGAAGAGTTCTGGAAATGGATGGTGGTGACAGTTGTACAATATGAATGTACTTAACACCACTGAACTGTACTTTTTAAAATGGTTAAAATTGTAAATTTTATGTTACATGTATTCTACCACAATTTTTTAATTTAAAAACAAAATATGAAAGTGAACAGATTTCATCTCAAAGAAAACTGTTTCATCTTTCAACCTTTCTATCAGATGACAATTGCCCATCCCAAGGACTTTGTAAATTGGAAAACACTTTACAGATACAGATTTTTATTGGTGGTGGGGGTGGGTATTACTATCATTAGTGTTATTAATATTAATATTTTCATCAATCTAGGAGAGCATGCAATTGCAGAGTGGTATAATGAAAAAGGCTAAGGAACAGACAGATCTGCAAATGCAGAACTCTGACTTGCACACTTATGAACTATGTGACTTGAACACTGTACTTTTGTCACCTGAGCTTCAGTTTCCTCTCCTATGAAACAGTTAATATAATACTACTCTTATAAGGATTAGAGTAGGAAGGATTAGATTAGGGAGGATTAGAAATTGGTCCAGTGAAGTACCTAGCACAATGTCCAAACACTGACACACAGCAGATGATCAATAAATTGCAATTGTCGTTATTTTACTATCATTAGTATAAATAAATTATTGCAACTAGAAAATAATATAATCCACATTGACACACTGCATGGTGTGCACTCAAAAAACCTCAGTGCATTCTCTCCATCATTACCACTACCCTCACCATCATAATACTAAGATGCAACTTTTTTTCCCTTCTGTCTTTTCTTCTAGTTTAGGAGCAACTATCACCAATGGTCCTCAACAGGCTGTTTTTAGGGCAAGTTTATCATTTATCTTCTTTCCAGAGAAACTTATTTTCCACTTTAGCAGAATGTATTCCATCTAGAATAAATAAGCCAAAATATAAAGTTCAAAATATTCATCACTAGTGCATTATGACTTAATTCTCTTCAAATATTTGAGAATCCATGAAAGAGAAAATTTTAATTCTCTTGTGTTTTTAGATCCAAAAACATGGGTTTTCTGGAGTTTGTCTTAAATAATCAATATTTGTCAACATTTCTGTTCTCTCCAGAGGGTAGTAATTAGAACTGAGTAGTAAATTATCATTAATGTACATAAATGTAAGTGTCATATGTATCTTGTAAAACAAACATCTGGTGAAATTCCTGTGTGAATCTATACATTATAAAATGGAAAGCATTTTTCAGTGTTTCATAAAAGCCTAAATAACTTTTATTTCCTTCCTGAAATTGGGGACTTTCTAAATAACATTATTCTTAGTTTATAATCTTCATATTTTTCCATGGCTCCACATTGTCCCATCCCTCCTTCCCTCCATATGTCTGAAACACAGTCATTTATAACAGCAAGCTCATGTTAATTACCAGAGACAAGTGTTAATGGATTTTAATTTTGCTTTATTAGACTTTATGCAAATTTCACTGTGTTTGAGATTCCAAATAAAATCCTTACAGTCACAACATTTTTTTTTTTTTTTTGCTGTTGATTTTACTTTGTAGATGGGCATGAGGGGAAGTTTTAATTAATATCTGGTGGCAGGAACTGTTGATAGCAGTATTCTTATAACTAGAAATAGGTGTCACAAAATTATCTTTAAAACTGTGTGAGTTTCATAATTTGTTAATTAGTACTGATGTTTTCCCTCTAAAGAGTCAAATATTCAGCTATACTCTACAAGCTTGCTCATTTTTTATTGTCTTAATGACTCTGTTTATTTGTTTTTATTGTGATCGAAATGTGTGCGTTGTTATACACTCAATAATATTCTTTTTCTTCCATCCAATGGAGGCCATCCCATGAGTTTATTAGAAAGTTGCTTTGCTAACTTCATAAATGTTCTGCAAAATGAAGAAGAATGGGAGAATTTTAGATGTATTCTTGACTCCAAAATTGTAATTTCTATATTATCCATGAGATATAAATACAGTGCTGAGGGGCGCCTGGGTGGCTAGTCAGTTAAGCATCCAACTCTTCATTTTGCTCAGGTCATTGTCTCATGCTTCATGGGTTCAAGCCCCAAGTTGGGCTCTGGGTTGACAGCACAGAGCCTGCCTGAGATTCTCTCTCTCTCAGCCCCTTCCCCACTTGTTCTCTCTCTCTCTCTCTCCCTCTCTCTCTCTCTCTCCTCTCTCTCTTTCTCCCTCACTCTCTCAAAATAAATAAACATTTAAAAACACAATGTTGAGCTTTCTAATAGTCAATATTATTCAAAAATGCTTTCTATTTGCATAGCTTTTTCCATAGCCCTTTCACAGAAATCCTAACTTTCAAATTCTTGCAATAACACAAATATGAAGTAAGGACTATTATGTCCACTCTTCAGGTTAAGAAACTGAAGTACTAGCTAGCGCCCAAGCTGCTACACCTAGTATCTGACAAGGCTTGGATTGGAACAGTCTGACATGGCTGAGAGCAGAGCATTCCTTCTTTTGTACCACAGGTGCCTTACACAATGAAGTTCCGTATTGAGGTAAATAGGACCTTGTATGAAGTAACTTCTCACTACCTGCATGTGGTGGTTGTAAAAATATCTCCATAGGGGCGCCTGGGTGGTTCCGTCGGTTAAGCATCTGACTTTGGCTCAGGTCATAATCTCACAGTTGGTGGGTTCGAGCCACGCATTGGGCTCTGTGCTGACAGCTAGCTCAGAGCCTACAGCCTGTTTCGGATTCCGTGTCTCCCTCTCTGCCCCTCCCCCACTCATGCTCTGTCTCTGTCTCAAAAATAAATAAACAGGGGCGCCTGGGTGGCTTAGTCGGTTAAGCGTCCGACTTTCGCTTAGGTCATGATCTCGCGATTCGTGGGTTCGAGCCCCGCATCGGGCTCTGTGCTGACCGCCAGCTCAGAGCCTGGAGCCTGTTTCAGTCTGTGACTCCCTCTCTCTCTGACCCTCCCCTGCTCACGCTGTCTCTCTCTCTCTCTCTCCTAGAAATAAATAAAAATATTTAAAAAAAAAGTTTTTAACAATGAGTGCAGTTTCTTTAATTGATACAACGTTATTTAGGTTATCTGATTCTTCTTGAGTCACTTTTGATCATTTGTGTCTTTCAAGAAATTTGCTCATTTCATTTAGGTTGCTAAATTTANGAGCCTGTTTCAGAGTCTGTCACTCCCTCTCTCTCTGACCCTGCTCACGCTGTCTCTCTCTCTCTCCTAGAAATAAACAAAACATTAAAAAAAAAATTTTTTTTAATAATTTAAAAATAAATAAATAAATAAACATTAATAAACTAAATTGTATTAAAAATATATCTCTATAACTTCTGTGATCTGTCTTCCCTCAGGAGGTGGGGTTGGAGTCTCCTCTCCCGGACTGGAGGCAGGGTTTCGTTAGTTGTCTCTAACAAATTGGACACACCGAAATGAAAACCCATCACTTCTGAAATTAGGTTATAAAAAGACTGTGGCCCTTTCTTTGATCACTCTCTCTGGGAGAAATTGACTACCTTTCCCTAAGGAAAGGTAGACACTCAGGAAAACTCGTGGAGACTCTTGTGAGGAACTGCAGCCAAGAGTGGGGAGAGCCAGCCTCTTCAAGAGATGTAGTCAAACCTCAGATTTTACAGCGTCAGCTTCTATCCTGCCTACACGTCACCAGAGACCCTGAGCCAGGAGAACCTGACTAAGCTACTCCTGAATATCCGAGTCTCTGAGACTATGAAATAATAAATGATTGTCGCAAGCCACTAAGTGTTGGGGTAATTCATTGTGAAGCAACAGACAGCTAATACAATGTGCTTGTCAGAGCCTTGATTCTTAGAAATAGGGCAAATAAACTAGGGAGGAGGGGACACCGGTGCCCAAGGTCCTATAATTCGTGCTTTGTTCAATACAGAGAGAAGTAGAACAGTTTTCAAACTCAGAAGGCAAAGAGAACACTGGATCACGGCTTCTTGGGGGTCCACATGGTTAGCGGTACTTGTGGTGAAGAGCCGAGCCTTAGGATCAGAACTTCCTGCGTTAGACATTCAGCTCTGATGTTTGCTGTGTAACATCTGCAGACGCTTTTGCATTTCTGTGCCTCAGTTTCCTCATGTGTAAAATGCAACTATTAAAGAATTTCACAGCATACTTGTGAGAAATAAAAATGATACCACGTACCAAAGGCTCAACAAACGCCAGTGACTACAATGAGCAGGGGTAGCAATAGAATTGTAGGAGACCGCTGACAGAATGGAACAAGGCTTTTGTGAAAATAACACTTGGACGGCTGTTGGGTTCTGGAACCCACCATGTGTTAAAGTTGCAGGACTCAGAGGAGCCTGAAGAGTCACAGAAGGTCCTGAGTCTCCATGGGCCCTAGGATACGTAGGAAACGGAGATGTCCTAATGCAGGTAGCCTAGTGGCCAAGAAAGTCACTCAGTAGAGCCTCTGGTGTTGCTCGTCCCATAAAGCTGGAGTTCAGAGTTCAGAGCTGATGGTATCCTGAGAAGGATGGAAATCAGGATTGTGCGGGGGTTTGCGCAAATGCATGTGAGATCCACTAGGTCGTAAGAAACCAGGGATAGGTTGGGTCAATAACCAAGCACAAGAGCTGGCACGATTGCAACGTCACAACCATTTGGAATGGTGGCTTGTTTCTTGAGACAGAGGGCAAAGTCCTTAGGATACAGGAGAAATAGAGCCTGTCATTCAGGTTTTCAGGAACGGGTTTTCCAAAGAGGGGACATGGCATGTCATTTCCGCTTGCCCATGCTGTCTGTCGCAGACTTTTACCACTTGTGCCCCGTTAAGGACTCCCTTCCTCCCCAGATTCCTCCCTAAACGGACAGTGCACAATCTTAAAAAAACAGTCTTTGGAAATGGCAGCAGTGACCACCATTATAATTAATGCCAGACGTCTTTAAAGACCCTCTTTCACCTACAAATGAAACTAATTACTCGTCTTTGTCGCTGGGAGTCCCTTACCGTGTTCTGCAGGAGCAGCGGCAGCTGGGTCATCCCTCGCAGTTTATTCTCAAAAGGCTTTGCAATAAATCTGTTTTGAATTCTATAACCCCCCTTTTCCCCCATTACCTAAAAGAAATATTCAGGAACTAGGACCTAGTAAAATGATTTATAGCAGCCCACAGCCTGGTGGGGGAACATGCTGGTATTGAG
Source organism: Hyaena hyaena (assembly GCF_003009895.1). Lineage (NCBI taxonomy): Eukaryota > Metazoa > Chordata > Mammalia > Carnivora > Hyaenidae > Hyaena > Hyaena hyaena. Next base: position 169,561 of record NW_024080692.1, read on the forward strand.
GCAATGAATTCCAGCCCCTTCTTGGCCATATCCAGGTGGGAACAGAGATAAAAGCACCAGGTATGAACCATGACACTCCATCAAAACTCTTAAGGCAAAGAATTGGAAAGAGAATGAACAGCACTAGCCTTTACAATTTTTATTTATAGAACACCTAAGGAAATGAAAGGATTTAAAAGAATTGTAGAGCTGGAAGAGACCTTTGAGGCCAGGCTCGCCCAACATCATCGTGCAATGCTCTCCTTGCCGCCCGCGATCCTTGACTCCAAACAGCAACAACTGAGACTCCAAGGTCTTTCTGGGTCTTTCCCTGCCAGACAGACCAGAGGCCGGTCCTTTCAACTGCTACTCTCAGTCTCCCCCAATGACATTAAATTTGACAAAACGCTGTTGGATGGGTCAAGTAACCCAAACAGAATCGTCCTTTCTCAGACACAGTGCTACGAATCCTGTTTCTCACCTGGCTTTTCAGTTCCGAGGATCAACCCAAGGACCATCCATGTCACTTCGACCTTTACCTTTGCCTTTACCTGATGCCTGGAGGGTTCGTTTGATGTGAAAATTTGTAAAGACAAAAAAAAAAAAGTTATATGGATAAAAAACACATCCACACCTGGGCTACATGTAGGTCACCCTAGAGAGTTCATACACAATTATAAAGACTCTTCCTTGACAGGAAGTGTGTGGCTGTGATTCTAACCAGTTTCTTCCAAGGTATGGCCAAAGCCCTTAAAAAGGGGTGTCAGGGAAATATCTCCGAGTGGTTCTAATTCCTCCTCTTCTCTCATCAATTTCCTCTTTGCCTCCTGACTCACTTCTCTTTCCAAACTCTCCTTGGGCATCTCTGCAATCTCCCTTGTATCAGAAGGGAAGCACTATTCTCCAATAAGTTGCTTAGGTTGCAGTTGTTCACACATGCATTTTCTTAATGTGTATTTGTTTTGAGAGAGAGCGTACGTGCATGAGTGGGGGAGAGGCAAAGAGAGGGGGTTAGAGAGAGAGAGAATCCTAAGCAGGCTCCTCCCTGTCAGTGCAGAGCCCCACTTGGTGCTCCATTCCACAAACTGTGAGATCATGACCTGAGCTGAAATTGAGTCAGACACACCAAACAACAGCCACTCAGCCTCCCCAACACTTTCATTTTTTTTAAATACATAGACCCAGGTTCCTGCCTGAAATTCTCTATCTCTAATCTTATTTCCTAGCTGCATAATGAATACAGTTGCTTGTGAATGTGTCTGCCAGTGCCTGCAGGATAATGTCTTCTGTGCTGCCCGCACTAAGGTCTCTTAACACTTCCCTTGCTTTCGACAAGGGAAAAAAGTACGAGAGTCGAGCACTGCCCACTCAAGAGTCATTCTCTCTCCCGTAGAAAGCAGTTTTGTTTGTTTGTGCCCTTTTGTTCACTCTTAAAACTCTACCTGCAGCCTGCACCCAGGCAATATTACTTTCTCATTGAAGCCATTGTCTGACTATTCAGTCTTTGCTGCTTTCTCTGTAGTTATTCGTAAAAGAATGTCAAAGATTGGCTTTGACCACCATACTCCTAAAACCCTCCAGACATCCGAGAGCAAAAATAGAATGGAGAGAAATGAAGCAGAACAAGGAGCAGGCCAAAGTGAAAGGAAGAAAAATGAGAACCCACTTAAGGACAGGGTTCCTTCCTGACTTGCTGTTTAGATATCTGTCCCTATCTGCTGGAGCCAAGGCCATGGTCAGCAGGATAAAGAATAAGACATAGACCACATGAGTGCTGGGTGTGAGAGAAAGGCAAATTGTTTATTGGAAGGATGTCAGCATATATTGTTACAGAGATCAGGAATTGCAAAGGAATAGGGCTCATCACTAAGATTATGTTACCTTTCATCCTATTTTTTTAACATCTTCTACAACAGTGGTTCTAAAATTTAAGTGTCTATAAGAATCACCTGGGAAGCTAGTTAAATACTGGGTTTCAAAGTCTCCCCGCAGAGATGCTGATGGAACAAATCTTCAGTGAGGCTCAGGAATCTGGGTTGTTTTTTTAGGTGATGATTCTGATCCAGGTAATCTTACGACTATAGCTTTAAAACTATGTTCTACAGTAAAACTACCCATTACTGGAAAGGAACAAAGGAAATGAGAAGGGGCATATGAAATGATAGAAAAAGTATATGTTTCTCTCTACCCTCGTTCCTGGCACAGAGTTTCTAACATCCTTGTTATTTCCTATGTGATAAGAACAGTAGGAACATCTTTTGTTCTAATGTCGAATATTTGGTCTTTGACTCCGTGCCTGACTCAGGGTTCCTCAATCCCTTGGAATTCCCTAGGTGATGAGAGCACTTTTTGTTCTAATGAGGCAGCTCTTGCTGGGGTCCTGGTCAGGATGAGGAGCCAGTCACTGGAAAGATCAAGCCATGATTAGAAGCTTGGAAATTTCCAACCCTCCCCTCATCCTCCAGAAGGAGAGAGGGACTGGAGACTGAGTTAATGATCGATCAAGCCTACCTGATGAAGGCTCCATAAAAATTCCAAAAGTATGGTGCTCAGAAAGCTTCCGGGTTGGTGCAGGTGCTGAGAGACATATGCCTGGAGAAAACGTGGAAGCTGTGAGTCCCTTCCCTTCATCCTTGTCCTATGGGTCTCGTTAGCTGTTCTTCTGAATCCTTTATTACGTCCTTTCTAATAAACCAGTAAACGTGTTTCCCTGAGTTCTGTGGGAAACTCCTGAAAATTACCGAACCCAAGGAGGGGATCTTGGGAGCACTGATTGACAGCCGGTGAGTCAGAAATACAGGTGACAGCCTGGGACTTGGGATGGCATCTAAGATGGGGGCAGTCTTGTGGGACTGACCCTTAACCACTCGTGGGATCTGATGCTATCTCCAGGCAGAAAGTGTCAGAACTGAATGGAATTATGGGACACCCAGCTGGTATCGTGGAGAATTGCTTCATGTGTGGGGAAGCCAAACATCTGGTATCAAAAGTACTGAGAAGAGTAAAGAGAAACACACAGGGGAAGTATGTTCCTCCTAGACACAGAGAAAGAGAGAGATGAAAGTTAAATGTTACTTATTAAGAGATGTTGTTTCTCTTTTTCCCCCCAAATCTGAACTCCTTAGAAATATATGTAAGAACCCAAAATATGATTAAAAACTCGGGTAAACATAAACTACCTCTTGTATAAATTAAAAATCAATTTTCATAGACTCCATGCAGATCATGTAACTTCTAAAGAAGAATGAAAAAGATCAAGTATTCCATTTTTAGAAGTATTGCTTTATTATGCTGTGCACACTTTTATTTTTAAAAGAGTAAATACATTCCCCCCCTCAAAAAAAAAAAAAATGCCACACCATCAAATACTTCCTTTTACCTTTTTCAAGAAACAATTCACAGCCAAATACATTTAGCACATTCAGGCTTTGATCTCCAATTTCAACTAACCAGTAGGGTAATAGTTACATTTGAGGTCACAGTGAGGTCTTGACCTCCCTTATAGCTTTTTTCTTCAAGGAAACTTCTATTCTCGTCATCAGCTTTCAAATAATCCACTAGTTGTCCAGGTTTTAGTGCCTAACATCAGAGCAAATAAATGTGAGCCTGAGTGAAGGCTAGCAGAGTTCACTAAAAGATGATTTTCCCACTTGGTTTCTTATTAGAACGTGCATAATGTGAAGGCGACTAAATTCTTGAGCAGCAAAGGTAACATACATTTCCACAACATTAAGCCTTTCTATGCATGTTTTATATGTATCCACAAGTAAGTTGGTCATCTGACATTATATTGTGATATCTTTATTTCTTTAAAAGTTCCGTTATTTTTCTTCTAGAAAGAGCAGATCACCAATTTATTCTGAGGTAAAAACTAACTTTACAATCAAAGGTTACAATATGGTATTCAAAGATGGAATTCTAAACAGGAACATTGGAAAGACTCTCATTCAAAAATGGTTTCTACATTCAAACACTCTTTTTTTGGAAAGCCAGGGTGAGAATTGGCACATGTAAATTTTGCTGCCTGACTTCCCCATGTCTGATTACAGCTGGTGGAGAGTTCATAAAAGAGCAAAGCTAACTGTCAAAGCCCATTAGCAGCTGCAAAGGGGGAGACAAAAGAATAATACCACCATTATTATTTATAGTTGTTCACTGGGGTGAATCGAGTCCTACTTTTTTCCTACCTGAGCACGGGAGGGAACATGGCATCTCTAAATAGTGTACATATATACCAAGACTGTGTTTTTGCCCATCTTGGCATCCGGTATAGTTTTAAGACCTTGTCTTCCACAAAAATGAGCAAAACTAATGCCAAATTAAAATTTTTTTGAAGTTGTTAATTGCTGATGGCATTCTAATAAGATTAAACATAACTCAGTTAAATAACTGAAATAAATACAGCTCTTAAAATCAGACTTGTGTTTCAGTGTGATTGGGTGATACTGAACTGAATAATATTGAGGGAATAAAATTATGAGCAAAAAACATAAGGCCCTCGACTTCACAGAGCTTACAATCAAGTGTGGGAGATAGACATTAGTCTAAATGTACATCTATTAATTGTACAGGGTCAACTGAGAATAGTGTATGAGACTGCAATACACAGTAAACTAGGTTAGAGGGCCAGGGAAACCTTAGCTAAAGAAATGACATTGAGTTGTACTTGAAAGGGGGAGTAGAAGTCAACCAACAAAGGGCTAAAAGAAGGAGACTGTGAGAGCCGAAGCAACGCAGGCAGTACAGTTGAGGGCAAAGTATCTGTGATGGCAAAAGGCAGTAGAAGTATGTATGCAAGAGAAAAGTTCGTGGGGCTTGAACACACAAAGTTGAGGGGAAATGACACAAAATCAGTCCAGGGCAGGCCAGCAAGGCAGCCAGGGAATGCCACTGTAAGGTTTTCATTTAGTGTGTGTGTGCATGAGTGAATGCATGGGTGTGCCTATGGACACTCTCACCTTGTACTTAGACAAGATCGTATTTGCACTTCAATTCAATCACTGCTTGGGACTTGGAGAAAAACCTGAAGTGGGAATCAGCGTACATGTGTGGCCTGAACAGGAAGCTAGTGACTTGGTGCACATCAGAGGTAATGGAAAATTGCCCTGAGATAATCAGGACTCAGCAATGACACTCTGGCTCAGAATGGCCTGGATGGCCCACAGGGACAGTGGACAAGGGCCAGGGTTTGAGGGAGAGAAGATAGGCTGTGTCTTTGGTCTTGAACCTGTTGAATTTGAGCTGTCTTTAAAACAGCCATATAGAGATAAGAACAGATAGCTGACTAATACAGATTAAGAACCCTCAGGGTAGATCAAGGTTGAACTTATTTGAGCAGGGAGATGAGTTCTAAAGAATATATAAGATTTTAATATACAGAGACTGAGGGGATATTCCAGAAAGAAATGTGTAATCACACGAAAGCAGGAGCATATAGAGTCTGCTCTTTCATTAACCAGTAATGTAAAGTATTTTTTACAACATAATTTAATCAAGACTTTAAAAACATTAGGCCCTAAAAGCCATTAATCCATAATTCTCTTTCCATAGTCCAATGGAATGTTAATTTTAGAGTAGATTCACATAATAGATGCAATAACAGCCTTATAAAGGCTGAGTTCCTACATTCTATGAAATTTACAACCTCCCTTTTCCTATAATCACAATGTATCCAAAAATTTCTAGAATTTCCTTCAGAATTATGCTTCATTTTTAATGGCAAAAATGCCTTTTAAGCTTCTCCACTATTTTTATAATTTATTAAAATATTTGGTCAATTTTTGGCTTTTTTTCCCCCTACTCACGTTCAGTGTACAGAACATGTTTGATGGAATATACCCCACCATTAATAATAGTTTGCAAATGAGTTCATTCTTTATTCAATGAGTTTATAGTCAAGCTTTTAATTAAGGTCTGTCTCATTGATTGTACGTGAATATGCTTTCTTGAGAGGAAAAGAAATGTTGAGCGACAGTAAGCTTGCAGGGACTCGCAGAGGGAAATAAGGAAGCTAATCTTATCTGCATCAGAGATCACACATGTCAGATAAGTGTCATTTCTCCTCGATGCTGTCATGGAAAAAGCCGAGAAAACTACTCCTCTAAAAAACGCCAAAGTTTTGAACTCTCACATAGGGCATATGAACAGTAATACCCACGTTTCTCTTGTTATGCAGGTCAGAAGAAAAAGATTTTAAACGCTATTTCCTAAGTCTTCACAAAGATGAGACTGACCTGTAATTTTTCAGATACAGAAAAAGAATAAATTTTGAAAGCAACGCTGATTGTTTCTTCTTTTTTTACTGAGGACAAACTCAAAAGTACAAATAGAATTTGCCTTCTGCAAACTCCTTGCAAAACAATTCAAATATCTAATTTAATGGCTTAATCTAATGTGACATGAAAGAGAATGCCATCAACACAGATTCATTTAACTGAGCACACGGTCAGATTATACTCAAGAAACTGGCTACTGAATTCAAAACCTAGGACACTGACTATGTCCTTAACATATTTATCAAACACAGTAATTACAGCAATGAATTGTAAAAAAAATGTTTTGTTTTTAACTTGTTAAAAGATTTTATGGGATTTACAGGGGGTTTCCTTGTTGACATAAAGTTTATGTTGGAAGTATGGACTCTCCAAAAACCACATATACTTAAATGCAACTAGTAAACTATTATTTCTCATACAATGTCAGATATGTTATTTCTTTATTTCAATATATATATTATTCTAAAGTGATTAATTAGCATTATAAATGTACTATTTGATACATTTCCTCATAATTAGAAACATGAAAGTGTGCCAATATTCTAGAACAGGTTCCATACCATCATCAAAATTAGTGAATTTGGTTGAGCACCTTTCATGTTCGGGTTCTACTCTAGATTCAGGGAATCCAGAGATTTAAAAAAATAAATACTCCCTGTTATCAAAGGGCCAAAAATCTAATAGAAGAGAAAAAGACATATAAACAAAAGGAGCAATTACATTATAGAGGCAGAGTGGTCGGACTGGAAAAGTGATTGGGATGGCTTTATAATGAGGTAAGTTTGTATATAAATTTAAAAACCAAACAATAATTTGGCCAGTAAACAACTTGAGAAAAGGCAGTGCAGGGAAAGGACATAGTATTTCCCCGATGAGGACAGAGGCACCTGAAAGACCTCAGATGTTTATGGAGCTGTAGGTAATTATGGATCACTGGAATTCAGGAAGAATCTACAGGGCATGGTACCAGAAAAGTAGATTTACAACTCAATTGCGAGAACATGTACTAAAAGATTGTGCGCCTGGGTGGCTTAGTCGGTTAAGCATCTGACTCTTGGTTTGGGCTCAGGTTGCGATCTCACAATTCATGGGTTTGAACCCCATTCTGCGCTAACAGTGTGAAACCTGCTTGGGATTCTCTTTCTCTCCCTCTCTCTGCGCCTCCCAGCTTGCTAGCACTCTCTCTCTCTCAAAAAAATAAATAAATAAACATTTAAAAGGGCCATGATCTTTTTCACATCTGCAAAGACCCTTTGGGAAAAAAAAAAAAGAAGAACATATACTAAAACATGGCAAGCCATTGAAGAATTTGCATAGAGAAGTGATGGGATTTTATGAGTTTTATTTATTTAATTTTTTAAGTTTATTTATTATAAGAGAGAGGGAGAAAACATGAGCAGGGGAAGGGCAGAGAGAGAGAGAGAGAGAATCCCAAGGAGACTGCGTGTCACACACAGAGCCCAATGTGGGGATTGAACTCTCGAACTGTGAGATCATGACCTGAGCTGAAATCAAGAGTCAAACACTTAACCAACTAAGCCCTACCAGGAGCCTATTATCTGGGTTTTAAAAGATGACCACAGTGCAAGGAGAAGAATGAAGTCTATGAATTAATAAAAATGTCAATTCTCCCTAATAGTTTAAGATTTTTAATGAAATTGAATTCAAATGCCATTAAAGTGGTTGTTGTTTTGTTTTGGTGGAGAAAACATGACAGTTGTCCTCAGATTTGTCTTATATTGTTAAGCTGTTTTACATTAAATATCTCATTTGATGCTGCAGTCTTAAGAAGTAAATATTGGGATGCCCGGGTGGCTCAGTCAATTAAGTATTCAACTCTTGATTTTGGCTCAGGTCATGATCCCATGGCTCATGGAACTGAGCATTGCGTCGGGCTCCATACTGACAGTGCAGGGCCTGCTTGCGATTTTCTCTCTCCTCTCTCTCTCTCTGCTTCTCCCCTACTCATGCTGTCTCTCTCTCTGTCTAAATAATAAATATTTTTTTAAAAAAGAGGTAAATATTAGGGTGCCTGGGTGGCTCAGTCGATTGAATGTCTGGCTTTGGCTCAGGCAATGATCTCACATTTTGTGGGTTTGAGCCCCGTGTTGGGTTCTATGCTGACAGTTCAAAGCCTAGAGCCTGTTCGGGATTCTGTGTCTCTATCTCTCTCTCTGCCCCTCCTCCACTCATGCTCTGTATCTCTCAAAAACAAACATTAAAAATTTTTTTAAAAGAAGTAAATATCATAATTGTGCCTATTTATTACATAAGAATTCTGAAGGTGGAAAAGTTAAATAACAACCAAAATCACTCTGATCCTGTAGCTTATGCTCTTAAGAACGACATATTACTTTTTGTGGCAATATTTACAATATTAGAAACTTTTAAATAATCCAAATGTGAAACTATATAAGAATCAATACATAAATTGTGATATGGCCCTACAAATGATATTATATAACCATAAAAATATATTTTGAAGCATACCAATGACATAGAGACATGCTTAAAATGATAAATGGAAGAGAAAAGCATGGGGAAATTAGTTAGATTATTATCTAGTTAAAAGGAAAAGGAGGAAGGAGAAATAGAAGGATGATGATGAGACACTATGAGGAAAAAGGAGTAGGAATTGGGGCATACAAAGTAGAAAAGGTAAAGGAAATATTTTAAAATATATCAGTAGTGTTTATTTGGAAATTGTGTAGCCACAGGTCATTTTATTTTCTTCTTTCGACTCAGTTTTTATATTTTCTATAAGATGTATGTACTTCTATCATTAAAAAACAAAGGAATGTTGGAGCGCCTGGGTGGCTTAGTCAGTTAAGCGTCCGACTTTTGCTTAGCTCCTGATCTCGCGGTTCGTGGGTTTGAGCCCCGCATCGGGCTCTGTGCTGACTGCCAGCTCAGAGCCCGGAGCTTGTTTCGGTCTGTGACTCCCTCTCCCTCTGACCCTCCCCTGCTCACGCTCTCTCTCTCTCTCTCTCCTAGAAATAAATAAAACATTAAAAAAAAAAAAAAACAAAGGAACGCATGCTTTCTAAATAATTGATTCTAATAATTTCAATGGAATTACGTAGCTGAACTCAGATATCATTGAAGACAAAGGATTAACATTCGCCAGTTACCTATCCTATAAGGTAGGTACTTTTATTCAGATAATGAATCTGAGTTTCAGAGAGGTGAAGTAATTCAGTCAAGGTCAATGCAACAAGTGAATGGAAGAGCTAGGATCAGAACCCAGGCCAATGTATCTCCAGCACATTCTTTAGTTCTTGTTTGTTTTATTGAGGTGAAATTCATAGAACATAAAAGTAACTATTTTAAAGTGAAGACTTTAGTAGTATAGTATATTCACAATATTATACGACTACTACCACTACCTAGTTCTAAAACATTTTCATCACTCCAGGAAGAAACCCTATATGTATTAAGCAGTTACTTTTCTTTTCTGCCTACTGCTAGCATCTGGCAACCATCAATCTACATTCTGTCTCTATGAACTTGCTTATTCTGGATGTTTCATATAAATAGAATCATACAATATGTGACCTTTAATATCGGGTTTCTTCTCTTTTGAGATTCATCTATGTTATAGCATGTATCAGTACCTTTTATGGCTGAATAATATTCCATTGAATGGATATACCACAATTCGTCCATTCATCCCTTGATGGACATTTGAACTGTTTCCAGCTACTGTGAATAATGTTGCTATGAATGGCCATTCTTTTAAAGACCTATAAGAGCTCTTGATTGCTGAAAGCTTAAGCATGGAATTCTGCATGTAGAAGTGCAAGAATCAAATATCAAAAGAGAGTAAAATCACAAATTATTAGCTCCCAAATAATCAGAGCTATCAAATAAGTTAATTTCTTTAAGGTGAAAAGATTTGGACATCTAAATTTTAAACAAATATCTATAAAACTCAGGGAAATTGTATGATTGATCAGTTTTTTATGGGGGTAAATTTGAGAAGACTTGACTTTGAATATAGAGCAAGTAACTAGAATTCTGTGAATCTGGATGTGACCAAGAGGGCCACTGACCTTTTCCTTCACCTCAGCCCCTTCTCCCACGTGAGCAGACTCTACTTTGCTTCACATATTCCTAGGCACAAAATTCTTCCCTTATCAGTTTAATTTTACACTAAGTATTAAGTGAATGTTAATATAATTTTCTCAAATTATAAGGAGGAGTCACAGTAAATAATCAGCATCCTTTTTTTACCAGAATTCTGCTTCCTCCCCTACTCCCAAGCCCTGATCAGCTCCCGCATCTCCCATTCTAATAAATAACAGTACTACTAGCATCCTCTTTTCTCAGAGGCATAGGTTATAGCCACACGCAAGATGAGTCTCAGTTTTTAACCAAAATGTCTCACTACACGGTCATTACAAATAACTAAAGTGACCGTCCTAAGGAATTCTGACGGATCAGATTTCTTTATTTTACATTGAAACAGGGTACAGTAGGGGATGAGTTCTCATTCACAGCGTCGACAGGGGAGGAAATGGATGGCAAAAAGCAATAAATACAATTGAAAAGAACCAGAGTGGGAATCAAAGAGCACCGGAGGCAAGATTTGGACAAGCACAGAAGAGCTGCTGCCATGAGCAGACCTAACAACAAGGAAAAAAGAAGACTGGCAGTAATCAGGACTGGCAGTAACTGAGCCTCTTTGTTTCCCCATGAGGGCATGAATTTTTGCATTATGGGAAGATGAGAAGAAGAAAATAGTTGTTATGCTGGACTTAAACCAGAACTTACTTTCTGATAGAGATGATGTGGAAAACTCAGTGTGGGGTCAAAGTCTTCCTCCTTGGAATAATCCCAGTGATTAGCAATGAAACCCACAATACCTTCATTTCTCTCATGTTGAAACTTAGTAAAGACCACTGTATAACAAAATAGGTGAATAACTGACATAAAAAGATAAATCGGATATCAAATGTTTTTGTTATCATTAACACCTAAACACTTAAATAGCACATACAAGTTTGTAAGAGAAATATTAAGACCACAATAGAAAACTACCAAAAACCTTAACTATTTGAAGGGCAATGTATAAATAAAGAAACATAAAAAGAAAGCCCTAGTCTGAGAGCTTAATAAATACAAAGTAGAGGTGCTGGGTGGCTTAGTGAGATGAGCGTCCAACTCTTGATTTCAACCCAGGTCATGATCCCAGGGTCTTGGGAATGAGCCCCATGTTGGGCTCCATACTGAGCATGGAGCCTGCTTAAGATTCTCTCTCTCTCTCCCTCTGCCCTTCTCACCCACTCTCTCTCTCAATAAAATGAAATGAAATGAAATGAAATATGAAATGAAATGAAATACAAATTAACCCAACACCAAATATGTTGTTTTCATGTTCATTACTAGCATAGATTAGAATGAAAATTGTAATATTGTTCAGCCGCACAGAACCCGTGTGATCTATTGCTATTGATGGGGCATAGCTTTGCTCAGCATTGATGACATGGACTGGGAATTCAACTGGCATGGATGGGAATTCAATATAGAAACATGGCTCAAGGACTGGCCAAGTGTTTCTACTCTTAAATATAGTAATGCCACAGATGAAAATGTTGTCTAAACCAATACATGGGGAAAACTACATACACAAAAATGTTTATTGTGGAATTATCTGTAAAATACTTGGAAATAATTCAGAAATACTTGGAAATAATTCAGTAGATGAGTAGTTCAATAAATTGGAGTATGCTTTATGAAATCTAAGACATTAAAATGATAATTATGGGGGCGCCTGGGTGGCTTAGTCGGTTAAGCGTCCGACTTTTGCTTAGGTCATGATCTCGCGCTTCGCGGGTTCAAGCCCCACATCGGGCTCTGTGCTGACTGCCAGCTCAGAGCCTGGAGCCTGTTTCAGTCTGTGACTCCCTCTCGCTCTCTGACGCTCCCCTGCTCACGCTGTCTCTCTCTCTCTCTCTCCTAAGAAATAAATAAAACATTTTAAAAAATGATAATTATGAAGGTATGTAGTAACATAGACAATGCTTGTTCTGTGTTTAATTTTTTTTTAAAAAAAAAAGCAAAATACAAAAAATTCTCTCTGTTCTAACCATGATGTAAAAATTATGTACACTTAGGGATAATGTCTGGGGAAAAAACCTCAAGCTACTACCAAGTAAACTTGTTTGGGGCATGAAGGTTAAGATTTTTTTTGTCTTTTCTTTGTGTAGAAACCCATTTGTGTGGCTATGATATTTGTTTAACAAATGTGACTACATAAATGCCATTTTAATAATAATTCATATTTGCGAGTATAAAGTTACGTTTGCACATACCAAGTTTTTGTTTTCAGCCACACAGAACCCGTGAGATCTATTGCTATTGAAGGGGCATTGCTTTGCTCAGTATTGTTCCGTGCTCCTCGAACACTTGATGATTCTACTATATAATTTAAAAAGAGATTTGGTGGAGCACCTAGGTGTCTCAGTCAGTTGAACATCCGACTTCAGCTAATGTCATGATCTCATGGTTCAGGTTCGTGAGTTTGAGCCCCACATTGGGTTCTGCACTGACAGAGCAGATCCTGCTTAGGATTCTCTCCCCCTCTCTCTGAACCTCCCCTACTTGCACACATGCTCTCTCTCTGTCTCTCTCTCTCTCAAATAAAGAAATAAACTTTAAAAAATAAATAAAAGAGACTTTGTGAAAATCATTCTCAAAACTGATCTTGGAGATCACTTTGTTTTCTATTTTCTAGAAAAGTAGCCATGACCCTTGACTACCTTCATTAGTTTCTTCTTCTCAAGTATTTTTATTTTTTCCCCCTTTATAATTTAAATTTTAGTGAACATACAGTGCAATATTGGTTTTAGGAGTAGAATTCAGTGATTCATCACTCACATACAACACCCAGTGCTCATCACAAGTACTATCCTTAAAACCCATCACCCACCTAGCCCATCTCTCACCCACTTCCCTCCTTCAACCCTCAGTTTGTTTTCTATCATTAGAAGTCTCTTATGGTTTGCTTCCTCTCTCTTTCCTTCCCATCCTTTTCCCATATGTTCACCTATTTTGATTCTTAAATTCCATATATGAGTGAAATCATATAGTATTTGTCTTTCTCTGATTGAATTACTTTGCTTGCCATAATGCATTCCAGCTCTAACCATGTCATTGCAAATGGTAAGATTTCGTCCTTTTGATGGTTAAGTAATACTCCACTTTATATATGTATATATACACCACCTCTTCTTTATCCATCCACCAGATGATGGACATTTGGGCTCACTCCATAGTTTGGCTATTGTTGATAATGCTCCTATAAACATTGGGGTGAATGTACTCCTTCAAATCTGTGTTTCTGTATCCTTTGGGTAAATACCTACTAGTGTAATTGCTATCATAGGGTAGTTCTACTTTTAGTTTCTTGAGGAACCTCCATATCATTCTTCACAGTGGCTGCACCAGTTTGATTCCCACCAAGAGTGCAAGAGGTCTCCCCTTTCTCTGCATCTTCACCAACACTTGTTGTTCCTTGTGTTGTAAATTTTAGCCATTCTAACAGGTGTGAGGTGGTATCTCATCATGGTTTTGATTTGTAATTCCTTGGATGATGAGTGACATTGAGCAATTTTCCATGTGCCTGTTAGCCATCTGGATGTCTTCTTTGGAAAAGTGTCTATTCATGTCTTTTGCCCATTTCTTAACTGGGTTATTTGGTTTTTGGGTGTTGACATTGATAAGTTCTTTACAGATTTTGGATACTAACACTTTATCAGATATGTTGTTTACAAATATCTTCTCCCATCCTGTAGGCTGCCTTTTAGTTTCGTTAATTGTTTCCTTCACTGTGCAGAAGCTTTTTATCTTGATGAAGTCCTAATAGTTCGTTTGCTTTTGTTTCCCTTGCCTTCGGCAATGTGTCTAGTAAGAAGTTGCTCCAGTGAAGGTCAAAGAGTTTGCTGCTTGTGTTCTCCTGTAGGATTTTGATGGTTTCCTATCTGACAAATAGGTCTTTCATCCATTTTTAATTCATTTTTGTGTAGAGTGTAAGGAACTGGTCCAGTTTCATTTTTCTGCATGTCACTGTCCAGTTTTTCCAACACCATTTGTTGAAGAGACTGTCCTTTTTTGGATTGGATACTCTTCCCTGCTTTTTTGAAGATTAGTTGACCATACAGTGGTGGGTTCATTTCTAGATTTTCTATTCTGTTCCACTGATCTACGTGTCTTTTTTTTGTACCAGTACCATCCTGTCTCAATGATTACAGCTTTGCAATATAGCTTGAAATCCAGAATCATGATGCCTCCAGTTTTGCTTTTCTGCTTCAGGATTACTTTGGCTATTCTTTTGCAGCTCCATACAAATTTTAGGATTGTTTGTTCTAGCTCTGTGAAAACTGCTACTCGTATTTTGATAGAGATAAGCATTTTCATTTTTAGATCTATCGAAATAGATGCTAAGCTTTTACTAGCAAGAGCATAGCTGAGAAAATAAACTAATATAAAGGATTTAATGCACTCTAAAATATCTTAATAATTGGATCTGTGAATGAATAGATAAATGGGAAAAACAATTAGAATGTGTTACTTTATGACACCTTTGATATTAAATACTTTAATAATACAAGTACTGCAATCAAGGTTAGTTTTCTTAGTATGCTGACTCCTGAGCACCCAGAAAGATAAATGAAGCCCTGCACACTTCCAAGGGATAGTAGACCGAAACTATCATCTAAGTCCAGGCAAAGAATGAGGCAATGATCTAATAATCATGGGGCTTTTTAGTTCAATTTTAATACTTCTCAAACATTGATCAGTGGAACACTAATGATCCTCACTGTGTACATGAACATCCCTAAAATATATTGTGGTTAGAAGTAAATACAATGAAAAATATTTCATGTTGCGACTCTCTTTACCATACATTTGTTTTAACTCAACAATTTCTGTAACTATTGGAAATTCTTACTGATTGCTGATTGGTCTCTTAATATCAATAAGATACTAGGAATATCAATCTGTTCATATCTCCTGGGACACTAGGAACACAATTTGGGAAAGGATTCCTTTAATACAACTGCTTTATTCTTGTTTGATTGTAGGAGTCTTTGCTGTAACCACAGCTATCGGAAGAATTTGTTTCCTTCACCCAAAAGGAAAAGTACCCATTTTTCCATTAAGTTCAAATATCCTCATCCCTGTGAAAGCCAACAGATTACATTTTTTAAGAAATAATTGAACCACATAACTCCAGATAAATTTGGAAAATACACAATAGAGTGACCATCATGTATATTGTGTGTTGCATGAAAAACAGATTTTGCATCAGTGATTATTGTTCCCTATGACAAAAATGTGTATAACGAGTCCCACAATGACTGAAGAAAATGACGGTAAGATCATACATTATTCTGTCCTCAGCTAGGATTTGCTTCTGTCTCTTGGAGTTTTAAAGGTTTGTTTTGAGGAAAAGGAAGGTAACAAGTGAACTTGTGTTTCTTCTAAAACAAAATATTTTTAAAAAGCAACATCTGTTGTCCATCCTACAAGGATAAGAGTTAGTATATTGGTTCTAAGTGGGAGTGTTGCCATGGGTAGAAGAATTTGAGTCTGTGTCAGTGACCTCTGCAGTCAATATAGGAACTAGATAGACCAAGGAGGACAATGGTAAAAGAACAATAAGCAAGACAGTCTGTTTAGGAACCCCCATGGGGTATCCACATATCTTGCCATTGCTCTGAGCATCCTGGGAGCTCACTGGAGCTCTCTTTCTCATATGTAGTTTTCCTTGAAGGTAACAACCACACTAACACAATAACCAATGCATAACTCAGAAAAGAACAAGAATGCTTCTCCTCCCAACATGACTAAATTTAGAACAGTTTTTCTAAAGCCATTAGACTCCAAGTCCATGGGCTTGTGCGATGGAGAGCTGGGCTTCCAAGGAAATTACATTTATGGCAAAACTACCATTTATTTAGGGTTTGCGATGCACCGGCCTGTGTTGATTGCTTTGCATACATGATTTCATTTTACATTCACAGCAACCTTATGACATAGACACTTCTATGCTTGACATCCTAAAGATGAGAAAACTACAAAACAGAGGTTAGTAACTTCCCCCAGAGCACATTGCTTATACTCGTGGCTGGTCTAGACTAAAATGGAAATTGTAATATTTATGCATCATTGATTGCAGCGCAACCCGCCGCGATGTTGGAAAGCAATATGGAAACATGTCTCACAGATTCTATCTACTCTTTAGTAATTCCTCCGCTGAAAATGTTAACAGCTGGGCTTTTCTGACCTTAGAGGGACTGCTCCTCCCAAGATTAGCCAATTCCTGGAAAGAGTCAACAACTAGCCAATCAGTGCACCTCTCAAGTACAAAGCAACCAATCCAGAGCCCATGTCCCCAACTACCTCTTTTGTCATGCTCTCACTCTCTGGACTACTATCCACCTGCCCAGATAGCCACAGGGCCAAGTACCAATTAGGGAGAACACTTATGCCCAAGCCTGCTGAAATTATTCAAACTACACAATCTTCAACTTGCTTATTCTGCCTCTTCTTTTCCTTCCCATTGAAACCACAATAAAACGTCTTCCACACAATTTCTCCCTCTCCCTCTGCTTCTTCAAACTCCTGGTGCTTCCTAGTGTGGCCTTCCAAGCTATGGTGTGCTCCTCTTGAGATCTATGAGTATAACAAACGATGTCTTCAAATGGCACTTGTCGCCTGATCTGTTGGTCTCACCATATTTGAGAAACCTATGTTTTAAACCGTGCTGTGATATCAATATCTGTAGTCTTTCTGTGGACTGTATAGATTCCTGTTGTCATCATGTGTATACAAAGCCTGCTATGGCCAGATAGGTAAGACCCTCCTATGTCTGTCAAGGGCTTTTAAATATAGGAATAAAAAATGCCACCAATGCCTTCAATAACCTTACATCAGCCTCACATGTCATCGTATTGCTCTGTTAAAATACAAAGGAATTTAAAGTTCTAGAAACAGTTACCCCAATTTCTCTAGCCAGATCCAATTATTAAGTAAATTAATATTGTTAAGATAAGAAGCCTATTGGTATATCTTTAACACATACTGACTAGTTTTATGGCTTAAGAAATTGCTTGTCTTGGTAAATTGCTACATCAGTCTGCATTAGACATTTGAAGTGTACATTTGAAAGGTATGATTTTGAGACTTACTTTTCTTGTTAGAGCTGCATGAATGTAATTACCATCAATCCCAACATCTGGAATGAACAGGATACAAACTCAACATTTTTGAAATTACCACGTTTTAGATTATTTATTTGAAATGGTTTAATTGATTTCTCCTTTTCAAAAAAAATGGTAGGGGGAAAAATTTCTCCCAGGCTAAGACCCGGTGAGCAGAGTTTTCGCCTAGAGCAAATTTTTACAGCTCAGTTATAAACCCCTGAAATAGGAGTTCATAATGGAAACAGCTGCTCAACCCTAACTATTGCGGGTGCCACTATAATAAAAACGGCAGGAGTTCACATTAACATTGGCTTCCCTTTACACTCTTTCCTGTTACCCATCCATTAACCCAACTACACTACCTAATGGAGGTAAAGGCTACAGCTTTTACTCCCAACAAAAATAACAAGATAGCCAACTTACAGGTGGTAAATAACATATTCCCCCAAACATGAAAGTGTACAAAAATCCCCTGGAGGCTAATCTCCAATCTAAGGAATAGCATCCCACTCCAATGATTTCAAATTAGGAATAATATCCCAGCTCACAAAGCACTAAGTAATGACACCTATTTCCTGCTTATTTTTTTTGAACTATGTTACATTTCAATACTTATAGAGAGACTGTAAGTTCTAAAAAACCAAAATCTCTCCTTTATAATGGCACTATCTTTTTAATAGACGCATAATATACTGACAGGTAGGTGATTTCCTGAAATGAGGGACAGTATTTGAATTAAAGTAACTGAATATTTCATCCATCAATACTACCACAGTGGGATTCAGACAAAAACGTAAAGGATTTGCATTTGAGTGCCAGTTTTGAAATCCTTGAGAAAGAAGAAGAAGCCAATATTCTTTACTGCTTAAAAGACACCAGGGGCTTAGTGTCTATTTTTTAATTCTTATAACAAAAACTTCTTTTTACCCCCATTGACCTATGAGAAAGTTGGGGCTTAGATCAGGTCAATATCTTTTTCTTTTCATGGAGCTATGAAGTGGAGGGTGAGAAAAGCCACAATTTTTGTGGGATGTAATGGCCCTGTTGGCTTACAAAGGAGAAAGCAGAGAGAAGGTATCACGTTCATTATTTTTTTTTAATCAGAAGATAATTGCCTTAATGAGCTTTAAAGTTTGAAGACTTTATTCTGGAAGTTTGGGGGGCATATAAGGTGACTCTATGGTGGCGTAGAATTGGCAGGCAGCACAAGGTGCTGACGGACAGGATTGACCCATGCAGGGTTTCTCGTAGATTCTAAAAGCCAGGCCAACTCACCATCCAGTGAATGCCCCCCTCCCTGGGTGCGTGTGATGCTGTGGAATTTGCCTTAGAGATATCTCTTTTATAATAATATTCTTTTAGAATCTTTAGTCCCCATTACTTGGTCTTGAATTTCATTCAGTGCCTGACAATGTGACAATAGCAAAGGGCCACCACATAAGACCTAGTCTGTTTCTGCATGAAGGTAAGCTTGTTCTGACTTCATGTAAAATCTATGGCCAACCTATTTTTTATTTGAAAAATCAAAAAAAAAAAAAAGATATCACTGCTTAAAATGTAAATATTTAAATGACTGGGTTTTGTTTTTTTGTTTTGTTTTGTTTTTTTCTGAGGTAGGTTCCACACCCAGCACAGAGCCCAATGCCGGGCTTGAACTCATGACCTTGAGATCAAGATCTGAGCTGAGATCAAGAGTCAGATGCTTAACCGACTGAGCGACCTGGGGGCCCTAAATGTGTGTTATTTTAACATAATCACCCTCTGAACCATTTTCAAAACTAACCTGAGATCTTGGTTGTGAAACAGGTAGGAGGAATGAAGAAGACTGAAATCCCACAATCTCCAGGAAGCCATCTTGACAAACTGGAAATGGCATGTTGATTTCTACCCAACATAACTCTGAGCACACAACACCCCTGCCTCTTCCGTCATTGCAAAAAAAATACAATGGTGCCATTGTCTCCAATGCAAATGTCTTAGCTATTGACATTGTTTCTCAACTAGGCCATTGTTTTTATTGTCACCCGTATATCCTATGATCTTTTCTTTTCCAGACTGATTTTGAAAAGTACATTAACAACTACCACTCTTTGATTCATTTGTGAGATACAGCCCAGAATATGTCCAAGTGAATAGTTTAAATAAATAGGTTTAATAAGTAATGTTTGTTTGTTTGTTTGTTTTTAATGTTTATTCATTTTTTGAGAGACAGAGAGAGACAGAGAGTGAATGGGAGAGGGACAGAGAGAGAGGGACAGAATCAGAAGCAGGCTCCAGGCTCTGAGCTGTCAGCACAGAGCCTGACGTGGAGCTCAAACTTACAGACTGTGAGATCATGACTTGAGCCGAAGTCGGACGCTTAACAGATTGAGCCACCCAGGAGCCCCTAAATATTGTTATTTTAAAGATAGCCAGTATTAGCAACTAAAATTTCTTTCATATTATAGGTATATTTTTTTCTAAAATTTATATGGATGTAGATGTAGATATAGATATAGATATAGATATGGATATGGATATGGATAGAGATAGAGATAGAGATAGAGATATGGATATAGATATGGATAGATAATCTGAATAGTTTTGGGAAACTCTTAGAAGTAATGTACAATATCTTTTCTGGAAAATGTGCAATTCACATATATATGATATTGTATATATAATTTCACGAAAGTGAAAAGACCTCTTTGCTACCTATGAAGCTCCTAGACATAAAAAAAACCCTAATTTAAGACCCTTGATTTCAGGGACTACAATGAGTATAATTATGTCTCCCAAGATTCTTCTGGAATACATGTGAAAAATGAGATTCAGAATAAGAAATTTAGATTCCATTCCTTAGATCTCCTTCTGTATGACTTTAAATAAACACCTTCTTTATGCTTCTTGACTAGTCTACTTTGGACCATGATAAGACCAAGGTCCTTGGGGGCTCATCCTTGCACATTTTCAAATCAAATCATTTTCAAGGCAGGGAAACTAGCAGAAAGGCACCCGACTTCCTAGGTACACAAACACACCTGCAAACACATATGTTGTTTTTAAGCAGAAGATACTTGCTTTGGAAAGCTTTAAAATTGGAGAGGGTTGTTCTAAGACCTTATAAGTTCTACTTTTGTATATTTTGTGTGATCTCTTAGAAGCTGTTTTGGCAACCAGGCTTCTTGTGCTTGCCAAAGGACTGTCCATTACAGGGTTTTCCTTGACCTTGGAAAATACAGAGGACCCCTTATACATTTTATTAAACTGTATTACACAACACCATACCAGTGGTTCTCAGAGTGTGGCTCTTGGACCAGCAGCCAGCGATATGAGGAGCTTGTTAGCCAGGCAGATCCTCAGCCTTACCCCACAACCTGCAGAAACTCTGGAGATAGTCTCCCCACCCCCGGACAAGTCCTCCAGGGGACTCTGGTTGGGAATCACGGCACTACTGAGCTTCCCCTTCCACAGGAAGCTGTATTTTAACAGTAACCTGGGCGCACAGGCACACCCGAGTCCCAGAAGTGATACTCCAGACTCCTCAGCTCTCCAAGACTGACAAATCATTCCCCTTCACTACACCCCACTTTCCACATCTAAACTTGCTCAGAATTCTCCATTCACCTCGTGATATAAAAGACGAAGTTTCAAAATACCAAACAGAGGGGCGTCTGTTAAGCGTCCGACTTCGGCTCAGGTCATGATCTCACGGTTGGTGGGTTCGAGCTCGGCGTCGGGCTCTGTGCTAACAGCTCAGAGCCTGGAACCTGCTTCAGATTCTGTGTC
The DNA here is from genome assembly GCF_003009895.1 of Hyaena hyaena. NCBI lineage: Eukaryota > Metazoa > Chordata > Mammalia > Carnivora > Hyaenidae > Hyaena > Hyaena hyaena. Next base: position 190,793 of record NW_024080692.1, read on the forward strand.
TCCTCTCTCTGACCCTCCCCGCTCATGCTCTGTCTCACTCTATCCCTCAAAAAATAAACAAATGTAAAAAAAATAAAATCAAATTAAAATCTGGGCATTTGAGGGAAATGTGGATTTCTTGTAGGCATAATCACCCCTCAAAGAGTGTCTTTCTACTGCTTGGATGAGAAAAGAAAATCCAGTTTAAGTAAATAAGCAAATGTGCCTGTTTTCTTTAAAAAAAAAAAAAAGATATGTATGTGTTTGCTTAATTTGAGGTTTAGGCTCTTCAGTTCATAAAAGTCCAAGTGAATCTTACAAGCAATTTCCCTGGAGAACCACTGATGATAATTATTATTGAGGGGGAAAAAAACCCAACACTTTAAATTACAGTTACAAATCATATATATATATATACTTTTTACTTTTAATTTTCACCATATTGTACAAATACATCTAATTATTCTCACGCTACATAGTATGGTATAAAGTGCCTTGGGGGACTGATTGGTTTATCAATTCAATTAGAAAGTTGGTTGTTTTGATTAACGTCAACTATTATCTATTATAATGAGTATCATAATGCCATCTAATTAAGACAAAGAAAGTGCTTAAAAATTTCTAAACCTATTGCTGGTATGGGTAAAAATAAAAACAACAAAAGCTGTCGGGTTTCATTCACTATGGAAACAGCCCAACAAATCTCTCTCAGGATTCGCTACATTCTAAACTCTGTAAAAATGAGTGCACATGGTGATCTCAGGAGGCATCAAGATGTCTGTGTGCTCTGTCCAAGCAGGCAGGGAAATGGAGCTAATAAAGGAACACCATCGTGTTTAGTGTTTACCACTGGATTTCAAGCAGAAAGAAAATGAAGGGCGATCTTCCTTTTCCATGAAAAGTGACCTAAAGCGAATACTGCCAGGAATACCTCAGTGCTTCTCAAAGGGCTTTTCTGCCTAAAGGTCCCAACAACATGGTGGATCCCACTTGGTGGCACTGGAAGACTTGGGTTGGGACCCTCCCCCGGAAACCCCAGAATCCTGGGTCCTCAGAAACAACTTCCAGATGCCCGCAATATGCCTCTGGGGAATCGTTTAATTAATAGCTATGTACCTCTATTGTCTTCTCAATACGCTCACAGTCTCGGAATTATCCTAAGAGGAAACTGATGACCCTTTTGGAAAAATATTGAAGAGTACAAAGATCTCAGGCTACCATAATACAACACCGCAGATGGGGTAGTAGCCAAAAGCAGCATTTATTTCTCACAGTTCTGAAAAGCTTGAAAGTCCAGAATCAAGGTGTCAGCCGATTCAGTTCCTGTTAAGGGCCGTCCGCCTGGCTAGCATTCTGCTGCCTTCTCACTGTGAGCTCACAAATAGGGAAGAGAAAGAGTTCTGATGTCTCTTCCTCTTCCTATTTAAGGGCACCAACCTTACAGAATCAGGACCCCACACTTAGGATCTCACTTAAATTTAATTACCTCCTTATTCCCAAAACGGTCACATTAGGGGTCAGGGGCTTAACTTGAATGGGGGTGGGGGGACAGATATGATTCAGTTGGCAGCAAGAACTACACTGATGCCGATGTTTTCTTAACTCTATAGGACTAATTCAGAGATAGCACCCAGCTCACATTGTTTCTATTATTATTTTCTTTTTTTTAGCTATAGCAAAATTATATTCTTTCAAGTGTCTTACCTGGGAGGAGGGGAAGGGACGGAAAAGTATGTTAAATTTTGTAAGAATTTCCTGCTTGTAGAGTACCAGGTATTCTGAAATTGGACAGGCAAAAAAGTTTTATTTTAATTTTTTTAATGTTTATTTTATTCTTGAGAGAAAGAGACAAGGTGTGAGCAGGGGAGGGGAAGAGAGAGAGAGGGAGATGCAGAATCTAAAGCAGGCTCCAGGTTCTGAGCCATCAGCACAGAGCCTGATGTGAGGCTCGAGCCCATGAACCTCAAGATCATGACCTGAGCTGAAGCCATACACTTAACCGACTGAGCCACCCAAGCACCCATGAACAAGGCAAGTTTACATGGGGGATATCACTGAATACTTTTATAACTAAGACAGTTCTTTGGGTTGTGCCCAATTGCCCTGAATTCTCCCTGCAATTCTCAGTGTGTTTCTGCTTCACTAACTTCCCTTACGGCCTGTGAATGTTAAGATTATCATTTTATGATGTGCCCAAACAAAAGGAGATACTTGAGTCCAAACATTAGATTCTCCAGATTCTCTTAATCCATTTGCAAAGAATTGTTACCTGTAAGTCAGATATTTTTGGTAACATGGGTCATTAGTCCAGTGTACTTTTGCATTTTTTAATTTAGTTTTTTTTACCATGGTAAGTGTACTCTTTAATCTCCATCACCCCATTCCCCTCCCCTCTGATAACTACCAGTTTTTTCCTCTATATTTTTAAAAAATAATTTTTTTAACATTTACTTTTTTTTTTTTTTGAGAGAGAGGGATAGAGCATGAGTTGGGGAGGGGCAGAGAGAGAGGGAAACACCGAATTCAAAGCAGGCTCCAGGCTCTGAGCTGTCAGCACAAGAATCCAATGTGGGGTTCAAACTCACAAGCCATGAGATCATGACCTGAGCCAAAGTCAGACGCTTCACCAAATGAGTCACCCAGGTGCCCTGTGTGTTCCCTAAGAGTCTGTTTCTTGGCCTCTCCCTCCCTCTCTTTTTTCTTTGCTTGTTTGTTTTGTTTCTTAAATTCCACATGGTATTTGTCTTTCTCTGATTTATTTCGCTTAGCATTTTACTCTCCACCTCCATCCATGTTGTTGCAAATGGCAAGATTTCATTCTTTATTAAGCCTGTCATTCATCTCTCCATGAGCCCCTGGATTGCTTTCATAGTTGGACTACTATAAATAAAGCTGCAATAAACATAGGGGCGTGCATATCCCTTTGAATTAGTGTTTTTTGTATCCTTTGGGTAAATACCCAGTAGTTCAATTGCTGGATTGTAAGGTAGTGCTATTTTAATTTTTTGAGGCACCTCCATACCATTTTCCAGAGTGGCTGCACCAGTCTGCATCCCCACCAACAGTGCAAGAGGGTCCCTGTTTCTCCACAACCTCGCCAGCATCTGTTGTTTCTTCCTTTCTGCATCTTTCCTGAACTTATTTCTGTGGATGATGCTGATCTCACACACATACGTGCTCGTACCTAGAACTATGGCAACATCACTGAACTTGAACATAAGCAGGTTTTAAAAGACTGAGAGATTTCGGGGCGCCTGGGTGGCTTAGTCGGTTAAGCGTCCGACTTTCGCTTAGGTCATGATCTCGCGGTTGGTGGGTTCGAGCCCCGCGTCGGGCTCTGTGCTGACTGCCAGCTCAGAGCCTGGAGCCTGTTTCAGAGTCTGTGTCTCCCTCTCTCTCTGACCCTCCCCTGCTCACGCTGTCTCTCTCTCTCCTAAAAATAAAAATAAAAATAAATATTTAAAAAAAATAAAATAAAATAAAATAAAAAAAATAAAAAAAAATAAAAGACTGAGAGATTTCATTTCATTGCAGGATGAATACTTCTGTTGGGAAGTGCTGTTTTTTTTTTTCTTCCTTAAATAGTTAATTGTCAAGTTGGTTTCCATATAACACCCAGTGCTCATCCCCACAAGTGCCCTCCCCCATGCCCATCACCCTCCCTTCCCCTCCCTCCCACACCCATCAGTCCTCAGTTTATTCTCAAGCATTCAAGAGTCTCTCATGGTTTGCCTCCCTCCTTCTCCCCAACTATTCTTCCTCTTCTTTTCCCGCATCGTCCTTCATTAACTTCCTCCTAATCCACCTATTTGTGCAAACATATGGTATCTGTCCTTCTCTGCCTGACTTATTTCACTCAGCATAACACCCTCAAGTTCCATCCACATGCTACACATGGCCAGATTTCATTCTTTCTCATTGCCGTGTAGTATTCCATTGTGTAAATATACCACATCTTCTTGATCCATTCATCAGTTGATGGACACTTAGGTTCTTTCCATGTTTTGGCTATTGTTGAGAGTGCTGCTATGAACATTGGGGTACATGTGCCCCTGTGCATCAGCACTCTTGTATCCCTTGGGTAAATTCCTAGCAGTGCTATTGCTGGGTCATAGGGGAGTTCTATTGTTAATTTTTTGAGGAACCTCCACATTGTTTTCCAGAGGGGTTGCACCAGCTTACATTCCCACCAACAGTGTAGGAGGGTGCCCATTTCTCCACATCCTTGCCAGCATCTAGAGTCTCCTGATTTGTTTATTTTAGCCACTCTGACCGGAGTGAAGTGGTATCACAGTGTGGTTTTGATTTGTATTTCCCTGATGAGGAGGGACACTGAACATCATTTCATGTGTCTGTTGGCCATCTGGATGTCCTCTTTGGAGAAGTGTCTGTTCATGTCTTCTGCCCATGTCTTCACTGGATTGTTTGTTTTTCAGGTGTGGAGTTTGATGAGTTCCTTATAGATATTGGATACTAGCCCTTTATCTGATATGTCATTTGCAACTATCTTTTCCCATTCCGTCGGTTGCCTATTAGTTTTATTGATTGTTTCCTTTGCCGTGCAGAAGCTTATATCTTGATGAGGTCCCAGTAGTTCATTTTTGCTCTTGATTCCCTTGCCTTTGGGGATGTGTCAAGATATTGCTGCAGTTGAGGTCAAGGAGGTTTTTTCCTGCTTTCTCTTCTAGGGTTTTGATGGTTTCCTGTCTCACATTCAGGTCCTTTATCCATTTTGAGTTTATTTTAGTGAATGGTATGAGAAAATGATCTAGTTTCATTCTTCTGCATGTTGCTGTCCGGTTCTCCCAACACCATCTGTTAGAGAGGCTGTCTTTTTTCCATTGGATGCTCTTCCCTGCTTTGTCAAAGATTAGTTGGCCATAGATTTGTGGGTTCAATTCTGAGTTCTCTATTCTATTCCATTGGTCTATGTGTCTGTTTTTGTGCCAGGGAAGTGGTTTTGATGACAAAACTTCTGGTGAATGAAAAGCCCGTTTGGCCAAGTTCCTAACCTGAGACTGTATTTTTTGCTTTTTGTTTGTTTGTGGTCCAGGTTGGTCTTGAAACCATAATCATCAGGAGGTAACAACTGTGATGTGTGCACATATGTGCACATATATACCTATAGGGTATACATGTACAGATATATGTATATACCCACAGATATGTGTGCGTGTATGTATTTCTCCCTGGTAGTGTAATATAATCTCTTTCCAATTGCCGTGATCTATTTGAAAACAACAGTTGGTTTTCTTTCCAGAAAGAAGAAATGGATTCTTTCAGGTGCAGACAGTGGCTTCTTAATGGCAAAAGCTGACTGCTTCAGCACGCTGATTCAGCAAAATGAACTCTGAATTGGTCTATTAGTCACAGTGAGGGGGGCTGCAAACCAGAATGACTCGCTTGTGTATAATAAAGATGGCGAGTGGTCTTTTAGAGAGTGGTTCTGCTCCCCACCTTCAAACACATTGCCTCTGGTGACTGATAGGTATCAGCTGTCAGGCAGCCCCACTTACCTGAACCAATGTGCGGAGCAGAGGATCAGCTCAAGTCTCTGATCTAACGTGTTTTAGGCACAAGGTGTGGAGAGGCGTCAGGAGAAAACTTATTCTCTCTCGAATTTCCTTTCTCTTCCTCACAAGGTTGCAAGGCTCCCAAGCATTTCCAATCCACATCACTGTTGCATCCACAGCAGAGCAAATCCCTCATCTGGTCCTGGCTGGGGGTCTCGGAAGCTGCTTACGAAGACCTATGATTCTTGTCCTACATTTTTCCTGTGCTCCTTATAAGTTGAGCCATTTGAAAGGAACAAACGATAATGAATTAGAGACATTTTGAACAAGAAATTCATTTGCCTCACATAGAAATATCACGATCAAGAAAAGTGAGTGACAGGGCGCTTGGGTGATTCAGTCGGTGAAGTGTCCGACTTTGGCTCACGTCATGATCTCACGGTTCCTGGGTTCGAGCCCCGAGTCAGGCTCTGTGCTGACAGCTCGGATCCTCTTGCCCTTCTGCCCCTCCCCCACTTGCATTCTGTCTCAAAATAAATAACTAAATAAACATTTTTTAAAAATTTAGGGGCCCTGGGTGACTCGTGGGTTCAGCGTCCAATTTCAGCTCAGGTCATGATCTCAGCAGTCTGTGAGTTCGAGCCCCACATCAGGCTCTGTGCTGACAGCTCCGATCCTAGAGCCTGCTTCAGATTCTCTCTCTCTCTCTCTCTCTCTCTGTCTCTCCCCTCCCTCAAAAATAAACATTAAAAAAAATGTTTTAATTGAAACATTGAAAAACTGTGTGTGTGTATGAAAAAAAGACCGTAATGAGAGGAAAAGTGAAAAGTTTAATCTACATGAATAAAGCAGCACCTTTTCTCGATGCTTTGATACTTTGTTTTTATTTTAAAACCTTCTACATGAAACAGAGAAATGTCTAAATGCGTATCCCATAAAATCTGTGAGCTCAGCTACCGCTGCTTCTTTAATGTGATATCTTTAGGACATGAACCCATTACTATAATGATCTGATTGGTAAAGAGAGGCCATTAGACAGTTCTCTCCAAAGAGAAAGCCGCCAGAAAGAAATAGTGATTACAGGAAGAAGAGCTTTTTTTTTCTAAAAGTTCCATTTTGCCATTTTATCTACAGTAAAAAAAAAAAATTATTCTTCCGTGTCCAATAAATTCCCAAGAGTTTGGAGTTCTGATAATAGTAGATTTCTTTACATGCACAGTAATTGTTGAATACTCATTACAAATGGGTTTCCAAACTACATTTTTGATGCATGCATATTGTTTCAGTGAATGAAAATGTGCATGCATGGAAGGGAAAATGTACACTGGAATGCCCAATACTGATTACTTTGCATTAATATACGAAACACAGGAGAAAAAAAATCAAGCTGCTTGAATAACTTCTACTTACCAATAGTATAAAGTCTACCATGTTCACTTAACTATTATTCAATGCGTACATCTTCCGTTTCAGATTTAGGGCATATTTTTTAATATTTTCAGTTCCTCTCTGATTTTATAACTTGGAAATGCTCACAGAGAACACACAGGCTCTTGGATCAAAGGTGATCAAGAATCAATTATTCTGACCCCACAGGAAGGTGTGTGGGTTTCTGGGGCATTCTTTTGCAAAAAATATATATATATATAGATATAGATATATAGATATATCTGAATGTGTCACCAAAAAAAAACCTAGAAAAGTGAGACTTGATGCTTCAATCAGGAATGGTTGTTGGTGGGCATGTCGGTAAGGAGTTCAGACTTTGAAACTAGGAGATAAGTAAATCTTCAGCAAACTGCAGCAGAGAGCTACGGTGGAGGGAAAGGGTTTCCATGAATCACTGATCAAATATTTATTTAGTGTTTACTATGGGCCAGACAAAAATCCTTGCCATGAGGAAGCCCACATTCTTGTGGCATTCACATCCTAGCGAGACTTATTATAGTCTAGTGAATTTTGGCATCCCTCAAAGGAATTAGACTCATCCCAGATTCTAGTTTAATACGAATTGTGGTCAAGTTCATAATAAATGAAGTTTTATTAAACACAAAAAAACCCAGGTTAGTGAACATACTTCAGGAGAAATAAATAGCATTAGGAGAAAAAGGAAAAAAGTGTGATTAGAGTCAAAGTTTAAGTGAGATTTACCAGGTTTCTTGTTTTTTATTGGGAAGAAGGTAACTTCTGATCTTTATTCCCTCTTAATATTTCCTGCATGTTGTATTTGTTTTGTTTTGTTTTTTTAAATAGGCTCCACACCCAGCATGAAGCCCAACATGGGGCTTGAACTCAAAACCCTGTGATCAAGACCTGAGCTGAGATCAAGAATCAGATGCTTAACCAACTGAGTCACCCGGGCGCCCTGTGGTATAGTTGTTCTCTATTGCTGGGCAATGAATCACTATAAAATTAGCAGCTTAAAACGCCAAAGACATATTGTCTCACAATTTTCATGGATCTGGGTCTCGCCAGGTTGAAATCAAGTTGTTGGTGGGGGCTTGACTTCATCTGGGGCTCATTGTCCTCTTCCAAGCTCACTGGTTGGTTGCAACCAGAATTGTTTGCCTCGCAGTTGTGGGACTGAGGTCCCCATTCCTTGCTTACTGCTGGCTGTGGGTGACTCTCAGCCTCTAGATTCCTCTAGCTTACAGCCCATCTCACAGCAGAATATTTACTGCCTAGAATATCTACTCTTGAGGACTCCTCTGATGCAGTGAGGGCCACCCAGAATCATCTCCCTTTTGATAAACTCAACGTCAACCCATCTAGAAAATCCCTTCACCTTTGCCATACATCCATCATATAACGTAACCTAATCATAAGGGTGACGTCTCATCCTAGTCAAAGATTCTGCGCTCCTTCAAGTGGCGGGAACCTCACACTGAGTACCAGCCAGGGAAGTCTTGGGAGCCATCTTGGAGTTCTGCCCAAGACATAATCTCCAACATGTGCTCCCCTTGTGACCACCTCCAGGGTCACACTACCTCTCTTGTGCTCACCCAGTGGCAAGAACCAGAGATCTGGAGTAGAATAAGGTGAATGTAATGTCATGTAGTGCTTAAGACAAGGGAGTTTGGCATCAGATAGACTTTGTTCAGCTTGACTCATTACCAACTTGGCTTCAGTGTTCTCCCTTAGAAAACAGGCAGATTTCTTTTGCAAAGTTGTTACAAGAATGGAGTGTGCACCCAAGCGTTGAGCACAGTGCCAGAAACACAGCCCCATGCCAATGAGAACGATACCCTCCTTGTTCTGCCATCAGTGCTTTAGTGTGTCTGGCACAGGGCTGGTCTTTAGTAAATATTTGTGAGAAGACTAAATAATAAATACGACATGGTACCTATTATTTTCTTAAACGTGTTATAGCCACCAAAATATAGAATACACAGAGCTCTATGTGTGACTTCTGAAATATTAGTAATAACACAAAAATCCTTCCCTATAAATTTCTAGCAAAACCATTCAATTACGTCATGGCTTCTTGGTTTGGTATATGAAGTTATGGATCATTCATGTTAGACCTGATTACTAAAAAAAAAAAAAAAAAAAAAAAGATAGTAAAAAAATAAAACCTGGGGAAATGAAAAAGGAGGGGGCAGAGGAGCACAGATTTTTTTTATGTTTTTTTATTTATTTCTGAGAAAGAGAGACAGTGTGAGCAGGGGAGGGTCAGAGAGAGAAGGAGACACAGAATCTGAAACAGGCTCCAGGCTCTGAGCTAGCTGTCAGCACAGAGCCCAATGCAAGGCTTGAACCCATGAACCATGAGATCATGGCCTGAGCCGAAGTCAGATGCTTAACCGACTGAGCCACCTAGGTGGCCGACGAGCACAGATTTTTGAAAGGAAGTCTGGAGGATGGAGGAGGAAAAAATGTGGGCTTGAGCATCCTTCTTTATGCTCAGTCAGAAACAAGGTCGCTGAGAGGTATGTAAAGGGATAAGTAGCTCAAGTTCGGCAGAGTCAGCACCATCCCAACTTGAACAAAGCCATTCACTCGGCCGTGGCTGGCTAAAAATTCAGTGAAGGGAGCTGCTGAAAAGTTTCTCAGTGAGCAAAGGATGGCAAATGAAATGAATAGTACCACATCCTATACTGCAAAATATCACTGCTTTGGGATTTATTCCGTGTTGGTGTTTATTTATATTAATGAAATTCATAGCATTTTAAAAGTCATTTTTTACTTCAGTCCCTCAACGATATCTTTTTCCTATGGTCTTAAGGACTTTGGATTTGGGAAGGAACTGCTCTGTGCATGAGCTTTTGGATGCATGCATGTGCATTGCATTGGTTTAAAACATAGGTGTGTGCATACATATGTATATGTGTATACATATGTGTGTATACATATATACGAGAAATATATGTGTACATACAAATAAGATACTAGATATACTCAAAGTTACGGATGCATAAATGCATGCAATGAGTCACTTGCTCTCTTTCAGGATATCAAAACCTCCAGCAGAGGGTCTGTATCATATGGTTCTCATATAGCACAACATTTATTGCCCTGGTTAAGTGCTAAGCACAACATGAACACTTAACAGATACTAAAAAATGTTTTTTAACTTTAAGAGAGAAGACGTTTAAAAATCCAGGCCATTTTAAAGGGTTTTAAGTGGCATAAAAATTCAAAGAAATGGAGGCACTGTTTGGTTAATTAGAGCATCTTCTAGTAAGAGCTTGATATGGCTGACTGAACATTAAGAGGCAAAATGGCAGCTTTTCCAAAAATAATCCTGAATACAAAAATTTCTGAGACAGAGGAAACTACTTGGAAATAGTTCTCTCTAAATGAATTCAAAATTGTGCAGCATTTTCTAATTTTTGTTATTCTCCCTAAAGAACGGAAAATTGAAAGAGAAACCACCAGAATTTATTTGAATGACTGAGAAAATATTTTCTTAAATAGTTTACAAGTAGGAAGAGGTACATGATATTGGTAGCACAGGAAGGAAAGAAGAAGGAAGGAAGGAAGGAAGGAAGGGAGGGAGGGAGGGAGGGAGGGAAGGAGGAAGGAAGGAAAAGAGGAGGAAAGGGAAGCAAAGAAACAAAAATGAAAGAAAAGAAGCATTTTATCTATGAATTAACTCCAGGCCAAAGTATAAGCTTCCTTCATTATTAGACCATCTTAATTCATTCATGAAACTTCCAGAAGCATTTCCATAATTGAATGTACTACCATAGTCCAAGGAAGTTCTGTAGTATTCCTGTCCAAAGGCCAAACACCTTCAAGGAGATTTAAGATTTGCCCTTAGGGGGTGTCTAGGTGGCTGAGTTAGTTAAGCACCCCTCCCTTGGTTTCCGCTCAGGTCTCGATCTCACAGTTTGTGAGTTTGAGCCCCACATGGGGCTCTGGGCTGACAACATGGAGTCTGCCTGGGATCCTTCCTTCCCACCCCCCCACCCGCCTCTCTCTCTGTCTCTCTCTCAAAAATAAATAAACTTTAAAAAAAACCCACATTTGCCCTTAGAGTAGCATTCAGGAATAAATAACAATAATGTTTACTTATTTGCACATGTATCCCTTAGACTGTAAAATGTCTCCCTTTTCAAGAATATAATCTTTCTGGGGCGTCTGGGTGTCTCAGTCAGTTAAGCGTCCAACCTCGGCTCTGGTCATGATCTCACGGTTTGTGGGTTCTAGCCCCGCGTCCGGGTCTGTGCTGACAGCTCAGAGCCTGGAGCCTGCTTCAGATTGTGTGTGTCCCTCTCTCTCTCTGCCCCTCCTCCACTCACATGTTATCACTCTCTCAAAGATGAATAAATGTTAAAAAAAAATTTTTTAAAGAATATAATCTTTCAATATGCAGGAAGAAGGGGGAGGTAGAGAAGAGAAAGACCAGTAATGTCTCAGCAGCTTGATTGCGCACTTGAAAAAGACTTGACTCGAGACACAAGACATCATGTCAATTTCTTTTAAAACCAAAATTCTGATGTTGTATGGAGATGACATGCTGAAATTCACTGAGCTCGTGCTGAAATGATTTCTCATCATGTATGTTTGGACTCTATCCCTTTTCATTTTTAAAAAATTTTTTTAATATTTATTTATTTTTGAGAGAGACAGACAGACAAAGGGTAAGTGGAGGAGAGGCAGAAAGAAAGGGAGACACAGACTCTGAAGCAGGCTCCTGGCTCTGAGCTGTTAGCACAGAGCCTGACATGGGGTTTGAACCAGAAGATCATGACCTGAGCCAACTTTGATGCTTAACTAACTGAGCCACCCAGGCACCCCAACACCATTCCTTTTTAAAGTCTTAATCTGGGGGTACCTGGGTGGCTCAGTCAGTTGAGCGTCCGACTTTGGCTCAGGTCATGATCTCACAGTTCGTGGGTTTGAGCCCTGCATCAGGCTCTGTGTTGACAGCTCAGAGCCGGGAGCCTGCTTCCAATTCTGTGTGTCCCTCTCTCTCTGCCCCTCCCCTGCTCATGATCTGTCTCTCTCTGTCTCTCAAAAATAAATAAATGTTAAAAATAATAATAATATTAAAAAGAACCTCTAAAATAAATAAATAAAGTCTTAATCTGTCTCCCATTTGCTGAACACTCAACAGGCAGAAACTAGGTAGCTCTTACAGTTTGCAGAATTTACATAAAAAGCCTAAACAGTGATAAAATGAGGCCCAGGGCCATGCCAGCAGTGGGAGTAAAATTTCTCAGCAGACCCTCCCTCAGGCGGCTCCGTACTCTGTAGGGAGGCCCTTCAATAACCAAACAGACTCACCCGGAGAAATGCCAAGGTCTGAAGGTAAAGAAGGTCTTCTCAACCCTGCCCAGAGGGGAGCTAGAAGTGGGGTGGCAGAGGGAAAGAAAGGTGGCAGCATTTAACCACTTCACTTCTGGAAACTTCAGCCCATCCCTCCCCACCCCTACCTCCAGCGTCACCACCTCTTGCTCAACACAAAGGGCTTCAAAGGAGACGGGCAAAGGGGTGGCTCGTGGGCAACGAGACTGAACACAGCCTCCCATTCTCCAGGCCACCTGGATGGCCAAATCGCTGTCAGCTCATCCCCTCTGGTGGGCCTTCTGGGTTGCCCAAAATACAGCCCACTTGGTGGTTACCTTTGATCCTCGCTGCTTCCACTATCAGTGCTTTTCCCCTCTTCTCCTGTCTTTCCCCAAACTTTGAAGATAATGACTCTTAAACACTCGCAAGTAATTAGAAGGTGTGGCTGACAAGAAAAAGCGAGTATTTTTCTTTTAAATGGGAAGAGTAGGTGCTTTGCCCTTCGCGCATCTCTAATTATATCGCATGTGCTTATTTGGTGTCTGATAAAGTGATCTGGCCCAGGTTAGAAAACCACACCTAGGAACTAATGAGCCCATCCTGCAACAATAATAGCCATTAGGAGACAACTAGCTGAGTGTCATTGTGAGTCAATTATTTGTCATTTACTGACAACTTGCTTTTCAGTTTTAATGCATTAGCGACTGAAAAGCGCTCTATCTACGTTCATTCTTGGTACTTTTCATAGTGTATGCATTTCGTGTGTGTGTGTAATAAACGGACACATATGTATGAAATGTGAGCAATTCTTTATTCTCCGCTGCTGGTGGAAAAGAGATCAGAAAGGCTGAAAGAAGAAAATATATCAATAAACCAATGAGTGGGATAAACCGCCTCACCCATACGACCCATCCAACAGCCACCCTCGAGGATAAATATGTAAGTGATGGCTTGGCTCATTCGATCATGCTCCCACTTGACTGGTCCATCTCTCAGAGTCAGAATCATAGATGCCAAAATGGTCAAAACCCATCAAAAACAAGCAAGAGGGAAACGTTGGGGGAGGCACACAATTATCTCTGTAGGTAGGTTTTGGCCATCGTCTATGAAGGAAATCTTGCTTCTTGTCGTTCTATCTCGGATGCAGACAAGACATTTCAGGTCGTTTAGCCCAATTCAGTTAACAAGGAGTAAAAAGAAACAGAGAGAGGCTGCTTGGATGACGCAACTTCACCCAATCGGTTGATAACACGTTCTGGTCCTCTGGTCCCACAGCAGTGATTGCTGTCCTTACCTGGAAGGTCTTGTCTATGTCCCCCACCGCCCCCACCTCCAGCCATCGGGCAAGACACCCTGCCTGCTGGGACCCCCTGGAGGCTTCACTGCATGTAGAACAGGACCCTGGAAACTGGGTTGTTAGACGAAGGTACTTGGAAAGTTTCATGGCGAATTTGTAAAAGAAAAGAAAATGTACGTGGAGACAATTATTAAAGTAGCCAAATGTGTTTCCTCCTCTCTCAAATACGTGACCATCTGGGGTGCCTGCGTGGCTCAGTCGTTTAATCATCCGACTTCGGCTCAAGTCATGATCTCATAGTTCGTGGGTTCAAGCCCCGCATCAGGCTCTGTGCCGACAGCCAGGTCAGAGCCTGGAGCCTGTTTCAGATTCTGTGTCTCCCTCTCTCTCTCTCTCTGACCCTTCCCTGTTCACGCTCTCTCTCTCTCTCTCAGAAACAAATAAAAAACATTAAAAAAAAAATAACGTGACCATCTGGTGACTCACCTATTCTTGGAAATTTTTTTAAGGTTTCATTTATTTTATTTGTTTTCATTTTTGAGAGAGAGAGAGAGCACATGCGCTCATGTGCGAGTGGGAGAGGAGCAGAGAGAGGGAGGGAGAGAGAGAATCCCAAGCAGGCTCCGCACAGTCAACACAGAGCCCAACTCAGAGCTCAAGCCCATGAACCATGAGATCGTAACCTGAGCGGAAATCAAGAGTCAGACACTTAACCCACTGAGCCACCCAAGCGTCCTTGGAATTATTTTCTTTTGTCTTATTACTGTCTCATTGTCTTTACTACTCGTGTGTGTGTACACATACATGCGTGCATGTGTATAAATATACATGTCTGTTTCCTGTCTAAACTACTTAGTCCAGAAAGGTACATGAAAGAAAACACTTGTCTCACCTTTTGGAGTACTGACATGAAAAACTGACCACGGCAGAGTATATTACTTCATGTGCCACTGCTATAGAGTTTCTCCATTTTTTGCCTGAAGGCCATTCTCTAAGACAAAATAAGGCCTCATAATAGGGCTATTTTGGGGGGTGTGGTGGCTGTTTGTTTTATTTTTTGGTAGGAATTCAAAGTAGACAGGTTAGAGATTTTCATGTCCTTAGGTCATCAAGAACAGAGGGATCCACAGCCCCTATTGTGAAAAGCAACTTTATTGTTTTGTTTCTTCCTGCTCACCTCATGCTGGTCAGTATCTGTTTGCTTAAGAAACATGGGAGTATGAGTCACTTACAGCAGTAGATTAATCTCTTAGAATGCTAGGAAAAGACAAAAAAACTTTGAAGGCAAAGAAGCCACATGGTAATAAAACCAATAAATAATAATAAAAGCAGCTAGATTCAAAACCCAGGCTTCCTAGATGTCAGCGATGCCCTTGTTTTCAATGTTTTACGTGTATTAAGTCATTTAATGCTCGGGATAACCCTGTGAGATGGATGCTGTGAGGAAACTGAGGCATAGGTGAAGAAACTGAAGCACAAGGAAGTTAAACAGCAGGTTACCAGGTTGATGCTGGACCCAGGATCAGAACCCGTTCTCTGCACCATTCCACACGGGCTACTGATTAAAAGGTAGGCTTGGTTTGAGATACCAGGAAACACCAAGCTGACATTCCAGGAATGGAAGGCTTCTGGAAGCCTCAGGAGCCTCTTCTGTTGAACACTCAGCCTACTCACAACCGGATTTAAATTAGGTTTGAGAAATCCGGGTAAGATCGGGATGCCTACAGGGATAAAATTTGTGCAGGACAGCGTATGTGGAAAGGGGTATGGCCTCATCCTGATGCTTGTTTTTCCCGAACTAAGGCAGACATCTCTCTCCTAGGGTTTACTCTCCTCCCAAGCCCACTGGGCCAAGAATTCTCTGAGAAATTTTAATGATGGGATGAGTTTCAGCCAGCTTTTAGAAAGTGACACCGGATAAGGAAAGCAATTGTTCCAGAGAAGTCGGGAGACTGTAATGTTCATAAGTACGGGAGTATCCAGAAGAAAAGAGACTCAGAAAATCCAATCAGGGCTGCTTATCTAAGTTCAACCAAACTCTTCCATGTGAAGAAACAAGCACATAAATAAAACAAAACAGGCAGTGACAGGGACACCTGGGTGGCTCATTCCATTGAGCATCTGATTCTTGATTTCAGCTCAGGTCATGATCTCATGGTTTGTGAGACGGAGCCCTGAGTGTGGGAGCCTGCTTGGGCTTCTATATCTCCTCTCTCTCTCTCTCTCTCTCTCTCTCTCTCTGCCCTTCTCTCCACTCCCTCTTCCTCTCTCCTTCTCTCTCTTTCAAAATAAATAAATAAACTTTAAAAAAAAAAAAAAACACCCAAAGACAGGCAGAGATCAGTGCGGTACCAGAGGAATAAGCTGCTAGGGGAATGTAGGAAGATGGTTCATACAGAGATCACGGCTCGCTCTTCCCACCCATCCCTCCCATTCCTCCTCCCCAGAAAGAGAAGCATCTGCATATGTAGTACACACAATGGAATTAGGCAATTTCAGAAAGACAGAGAATATTTAAATAAAGAAAGGCTTGATGAAGTAAGCCAACAATGGGCATTCCACGGTGGGGAGAATATAAAACACACAACACTGAAAAATATCGGTTCATCAAAAGGTAATACATGTGGATTGCAAGTGATCTCCACCATTTCTCTTAATTTAAAAACGTGTTAGCACATCACATAGATCTGTTTCACAGTATCTCAGCTTGGTTTCACAATATCTTTGTTTCACAGTATCTCAGCTTGGTTTCATAGTATCTCAAATTTTGTACCACTTACTATCTTTATTAATTTAGGAAAGAATATATTCGTCAAAGTATTAAAATGAAAAAAAGAGAACAAATATACCCCTTTCAAAAGTATCTTTTAAAGGAATAATAAGCACACAAAGTATTTCCTTATTAAAGTATAGAAGCACTTTAGGGGCACCTGAGTGGCTCAGTGGGTTAAGCGTCCGACCTCAGCTCAAGTCATGATCTCATGGTCCATGAGTTCAAGCCCCCCATTGGGCTCTGTGCTGACAGCTCAGAGCCTGGAGCCTGCTTTGGATCCTGTGTCTCCCTTTCTCTCTGCTCATGCTGTCTCTCTCTCTCTCTCAAAAATAAATAATAAAAAATTTAAAAATATTTAAAATAAACTATAGAAGCACTTCAATAAATACTCACATTATAAAGGATGAAGCTACTGCCAAATATAAATTAGCCAACATGATACACCTTTGTATCTCTTAAAGGTTTTAGGGATTTTTAAGGTTTTCCAAAAAAACTTAACACTTGCCCCTATATATGAAATTCATGGACTAGACGCCACTATCTAAAGTTGAGGCAGAATAAAAAACAGTAGGTCAAATTTTTACCTATATATTTAAACATTTTATTTTATTTTATAGACTGAGCTTTTATCCTACACCTGTGGACTTAACCTATTTCAAAAATCTGTTTTTAAGAATCCAGTGGAAAAGTCGGGGTAATTTTCAGAAGACTTTTTTAGGCCTTATAGAACAAATATTTCCATTTGATTCTGACAGCACCATGAGGTGTTTTCCAGCTTGACTCTGAGAGAGTTTGTTAAAACTGATAGGGGGGACCTTATCTCTTTCCAACCTTTTTTCTCTACCAAAGATCATCTTTGACATACCACAAAGAAACCAAATTGAAAAATGCAAATTTTAGCACCTAGCTCAATAAAATTGCGATGACTTGATTTTCAGGTTTGGTAAGAATGATACCCGATTTGGGCAATTCTTACCACATCAGAAAAAGGAATTCCCAAGATTCTCAATAAAATGTTGCCTCAGGTTTACATACATATACATTAGACACATATATGGAATATACGGTCAGCTGTGAATCTGATAGACACCAAGAAATAAAATATTAAATTAAGGTATGTGTAGATAATAGATCTTCACTGTTCAAATGGATGTTTTCCATGTTCAAGCAGATCATATTCCATATTTATCTATACTAGCCCCTTTCAGAGAGGCAACTTTATAAAAAGACATCACCAACACCTCTTCTGGGCCCATCCTTGGCCCTTATTTTTATGTTCTACTGTAGGAGTTAAGATTCTCACTGTCTTGCCGGAGGCAAGAGAATAGAAATGGTTACTGAAAAGTACACCGACAATCCATCGTGCATGGAAAAGTGAGAGGTGACTTGGATATAAAGTAGGTGAGGAGGTAGATTGTGGGGGGGGGGGGGAAGGAGGGGAGGTAGACCAGTGGGAGATGGGGAGGAAAGAAGGAGAAAGAGAAAGAGCTTTGCAAGTCAGAAATTATATAAATAATTCCACACATTCTATTTTTTGGTCTGTTTTATTGTGATAGAAATAAGAATGACTTACTTTGAGAACTCTACTACTGAAAAGTCATTTGATGATCATTAATTTTCATCAGCTAAGTCCCAGAAGTCTAGATCAGGAACTAGAAATCTTTAAGGTTCCCTCCAACTTAACTCCCATAGTTACCAAACCAATTAAAGACTAACCACACGGGATGCATGGGTGGCTCAGCTGGTTAAGTGTCCAACTTCAGCCCAGGTCATGATCTCACTGGATGAGTTCGAGCCCCATGTCAGGCTCTGTGCTGACAGCCTTCTTGGGATTCTGTGTCTCCCTCTCCCTCTCTCTCTCTCTCTGCCCCTCCCCAATACTCTCTCTCTCCCTCTCTCTCCCTATCTCTCTCTGAAAATAAACAAACATTTAAAACTTAGGGAAAAAAAAGAGTAACCACTACTCCCACTGGTTCAAAGTTAAAAGCTATAGCCCCCTGTTAACTAGATTCACTACAGTGATCATTTTGCAATAGATACAAATACTAAATCATTATGGGGTAGATCTGAATCTAGTATAGTGTTATGTGTGAATCATACCTTGAAATGCATATGCTTTTAAGAGTCATAGTGCTTGCTTTCATGTAAGGCTCATAAGATGCATTTCGTCCTCACCAAAATCAACCAAGTTTGGTTATTAAACTTTTCGATCCTTGAAACTTGCATTTTGTTGAAAGCCAGCCTATAGAATGGATCTCTAGCCCAGCTTTCTTGTACCGGTCAGAACTTACTTCTGCTGTCTTTTGAGGCAGCCTCCTTCCTTTGAAGGCTCCTTGCTATTCACACTGACAAAACTGTGAGAGGCTTGTTTAGAGACCCAAGTTCTGAAGCTCACACCATCTGATCCTGCCAGTAGTAGGAAACGAGCCTAGGAGGTTTTCACAGTACAGCACAGCCCACACCACTTTCTATTTTATATGCTGTAGTTTCAGGCTCCCTCAGTCAAGGTGTAAAAGCAACTACCCTCCAAAATCAGTCTCAAAACCCAATAATATTTAAATTCTATCAGTGGCCTTTCAAAGTTGCGATTTCTGGCATTAAGTCTAGAGCACAAAACTCACCGCTTAAAAGTTACAATTGTTTTTTCCCTCAGTTATTTATGCTTCTCAAACACATCATTTTGCATATGACTCAGCTACTATAGTGATATTGATGAGTAATAGGAAAAAAAATTGCAGAGGAGAAAAAATTCTGGCAAACCGATAGGACGATTACAAGTAAATAATAATTACGCAATAGTGTACAAGTAAATAATAATTACGCAATAGTGTAGCCTGTGCTAAAAAAACGTATTGTGCCTACTGAGCCTACAATTAGCACCGAGGTTTTTAATACCAGCCAAATTAATTTCATAGTTGACATTTCCAGCACAAAGTATTAGTAATTTGCAGTCTTGTGGCTGCTATTCTCAGCACCACCTACTGACTGATGCTTAGAAGGAGAATGTTTGGGGGCACCTAAGTGGTTCAGTCAGTTAAGCACCTGACTTTGGCTCAGGTCATGGTCTCGTAGTTTGTGACTTCAAGCCCAGCGTCAGGCTCTGTGCTGACAGCTCAAAGCCTGGAGCCTGCTTCAGACTCTGTGTCTCCCTCTGTCTCTGCCCCTCCCAGCTCACACACTCTCTCTCTCTCTCAAAAATAAACATTAAAAAAAAATTTTTTTTTAAGGAGAATGTTCAGAAGTATTAACAACATTGAACTAGAACTTTGGAATTCGAATTTTTATAAAATTATTCCATGGTTTCCTCTTTTTATATTCTTTTAAAATGCCAATGGCTCTTTGTATCTTGGAGTCCTCGGAAGTATAATAAATAAATAGATGCTAAGTAAATAAATAGAAAATATCTTAAACACTCTGAGCAGAATCAGACAGCTGATTGCCCAGAATGGACCATTGCTCAAGATGGCGGAAGGAGAGACGCCACCTTTCTACTCTTAGAAATCTTAGATTTGCTGAAGCAGAGTGGATGCACAATAGGTTGACTTTAAGGAAATGCAAGGGTCCTGGAGTATGACAGGTGTTCCCTAGAGACTGGAATGTGGGAATGAAGGCCTCCAAGCTCCTAGCCAGGCGGATAGAGCAGGAAACTGACCACACCTGCAGCCTCTTTAGGACTGGAGAGAGTGAATGTTGTTATTGTCATTACGGAACAAGCACTGGGTGAAAAAGGGAGGTTACTGTATTTATAATCAGATTCCTGGAGGTAAGAAGTACGGTGGTGAGTCCCCGGGTGGGGAGGGGCCCTTGTGAACATTCTAATAGATTTTGCTGATATTAGGATGTGTTTCCTGCTTGATCAGAATAGAGAGCAAGCCTGCAAGTATGCAAAGCAGGAATTTCCAAACGTGTCCCAGGATGAAAGCGTCTGTTTAATTTCCCGAAGCCACATCATACCTGGAAAAGGATGGGCAAGGGTGTAGCAGTTGGAGCTGATGCACAGCGGGAAGGGGTGGTACAAAATCTGCAAAGCAAACTGGTAAAACTTGGAGGTTCACCGAGAGATTCTGCAAGGAGATGGAGTATCTGGAGGGCACAGCAAGAGCTGACCTCTTCCCCTTCCCCCCTACTGGCTTCCTTCTCTCTCTCTCGGGTCAACAGTGCTATATCCCAACTAGCAGGGGCAGTGGAAAGAGCCCAGGATCTGTAAGCTCAGATTCAGCTCCAAGACTGGCCCTTCCTAGCTGTTTGCCTTTGAGAAAGTTGACATATTCTGCCTCAATTTCCCCACTAATAATCCTGCGCACTCAGCTCACTGACTGTTCATCTCTTTCTTTGCTGTGGGTTCTGTTCTCTTTTCCACTATGTTGGAAGACGTTGCTCTGAAGTCAACTGGTATCTTGTGTATGACAGATATGGAAAGTTGCCTCTAAGGATACAAATCCCTTTCAAAATCCACCGTATTTCAACCATTCCAGCCTGCCTGCTTAAGTTATTGAAATGCTTTTTAATAATATTACCACATAAATGAAAACATTGAAATGAATCTGACAAAAGGGTCTCATACTAATGGTAGATTTTATTTCTGGCTGTATTTCAATCCGTGTACTGGCTTTCTATTTATCTGAAACAAGGGAAAACAATCATGCCCTACTGATTGGAAGTCTATTCATGGAACTTATGAAAATCAGGGGCTGATTCTGAGACATTGTTTTTATTGAGTTTAGAATTTTAAAGATATTATGCTCTGGAAAACATAGGACAACTAAAGAAAAGTTGGTGTGTTTGGGGAGCAAATAACTGCAATGTCAGATGCCCCATAGGATCAAAAGTAGGCAAAATTTTTGTATAATATTTATAATATTTATATATAACTCAATATAATAATTATATATACTATATAATGTACCATATACAGTATATATAATTCGATATCATTATTATATATACTATATATGATATGCAATATATAATATATAATACAATATAATAATTACATGTACTATATGTAATATACAATATATAACATACATAATGCAATATAATAGTTATATATCCTATATAATATACAATATATAATACAATATAAAAATTATATATACCATATATAATATAATATATGTACGATACAATACAATATGATACCATATAATAATTATACACATATGATTATTATATTGTATTTCTCAAAAGAGAAGTGTTTTTTTTAATATAGGAAATTGCTTTTTTATTCCACAGCCCCCAGGGAAATTAGGTAAGGGCTGTACTCTGCTTCATATTTTACAGTGGAAAATGAAGTGCAGGCAAAAATCAAGGCAGAAGCACATTGCAAGTCTCCTAACCTCCCACTCCAGGGTTCTTCGTACTAGTTTTAGGACTATCCATACATTTTTCTGGTGAGCTTGGCCATCTGTCGGTTGAACACAAATGACTTCCCGGTAGAAAGTTGCTTATTTAGAATCACAGGCCATCAGACCTAAGAAGTATCCCTGCAGGAAAGTGCTGATCCCCTACAGAGGAAGTAACCAAAGTCAAGGAAACGAGTACAACACTTTATCAAGGTCAGATCGTTCATTAGCAATAGCACCAAGCCAGAAGCTAGGTCTTCCTATTCCAAGCCTTTATCTTAGAAGGTTGTTCCCCAGGATTCCAATTTATATATATATACATATATATATACACATACATATATACATATATATATACATACTAGTATATATGTATGTATGTATATATATATGTATATATATATATACACATACACACACGAAGAATCAATGCATTTCCCTAAGTGCCTAAATTTCTCCAGTGAGATTCCGGTAGGCAAAATAAAATTCAAAATTCATTCGTCGTGAACTTGGTTCATAGCAAATTCACAATATTCCAGTTTAAAAAATTAGTTAAAATAAAATTTAAATATAAATGAAAAACAATTTGGTTATCACCACTCCTAATGTCTTATCTTATTTACTACATTTCAGTTTTTTAACTCAGCCAACTACTTTGGACCTCTGAATTATTCGATTTTTTTGGAGGTGCCTGTTTAATCTACCTTAACATATTACCCTATCAGCCTTTTCTCTTGGTTTTTTATAATAAGAGGTCGGTATTGACCCTGATAAACCTTCAGTGAGAAAAGTCTCCCAAATATACTCAACTTCTCTTTGCCAGGCTAAAGACACTAAAATGTCTCTGCGCACTTTATCTGGCATTTCATGCCTTGCCATTTCTGCTCAATGTTTTGTAAAATGGAAAATTTGTGTCGCATGCTCGCCAGACGTTACTGTCCTTAACTTTTAATGAGTGTTAACACTGCTCTAGGCATTACACCAAACACCAAAAAGAGCACCACCTCTACTTAGTCTATCTAAATAATAGATTGAAGACCAGGTTGCACATGTGGATATATTTTAATCAATATGCGTTTACTGCTGCTGTAAATTACACGAAAACACAGCTACTTCCCAGGTGTCATTACCACCCACAATAACCCAATGGGCATTCTCCCACTTTATGCTGTTAACTGTTCCTGAAAAGTTGCACGTAAATCAAATAATGTTAAATGCTGTCAAGGAACCCATTATCCTATGAAGAACCCTTTTACGAAGCAATAGGTAGCATATTATTAACTTACTGAAATTTGGTATAAAATTCTGGGGTGTTTCTCCTGTAGTCATTTATTTTGAATTCCGAGAATGCATACAATTCATTTTTTTTTTCATCCAATGGTGTTAAAGCCCCGCGATCAGCAAGGCAATATAAAACAGAGCGCCTCGTTTCAAAATAGGAGTGAAAAGGCATAGACACCCATAATGCAAGGGGAAGAGGATATATTCCAACTACTAAAGGGACGCTAGAAAACTTCACAGTGGGAAAAAAAACTGACAGCAAATTAATGATGTATTTACATACTTTTTACATACAAATAAAAGTGACTTACTAAAAATTTGTATAAGCTCTTAGTTTGTTTGTTTTTTTTTTCCTTTGGTTTAGCTCTCTGGCAACTACGTCTGGATGAAATAGTTAAATCTCAAAATAAAATCCATGTACCTGACTGGAGAGCACATGACTCCATTCATTCATTCATTCATTCAATCAAACACCAGATACATGGCATTGCTGACTCTGCCGTGACATATGTAAACCAGCTCTCTGGGCCAGCTGGTAAAAGAGTCTGTTAATTTAAAATAACCTGTTTGTTAATTGCTTTCAACCCAAGTCGTTCTCTTCCTGCACTTTGAACCCTAAAGGTAGTCGGGAGTAAATGTGTCTGGGAACGAGAGGTAATTAATGAACGCAAGCAGGCAGTTGCGGCTGCAAGAGCCCGGATGGAGCGGGCTCCGAGCAACTGATCCTGCTGGTCTCTTGGAATTTTTTCCCCCTTTTCCTTCTGCCGCCTCTTTGCAGGCCACCACTGGAACACTCTGCCAACGTGGGCTCTCGCATCAGCCCTCTGGCACACCGCGGTGATCAGTAGATAAAGCCTTCCCAGCGGTCACGGCCGCCGCTGCCATCCCCGAGCCACAGCAGCGAGCGAGCGGCTCTGCGGAGCTCGCTAACTGCCTCTCCACCTGCCGTCACCCCTTGGGTCCCCCCAGGTTCTCCTCGTTGCCGATAGTCATGCTTGTCGCTTGACCTTGCGCCTTGCAGCTGGCTGGCTTCCAGAAAGTTCCTCCGATGACAAGGTGTGCTCAAGATTGTGTTCACGGCCATTCGGGCACGGAGCAGGGGGTGTAAGAGAAAAATCTGCCGCAGTTACCTACCTACCCGCCCGGGTTATTCCCTCAGAGGCGGCCTGTCTCCCTGCCCAGGACCCCGGACACGGGGACCGACCAGACTGTGACCACCTCCAGGGTAAATGAGAGCAGCAAAAAATAAAAGCCAAACAAAACAAAACGAACAGAGGAAATGAATTATATTTTTCCAGTGTGTCAAAGCTTACATTGCTGCATGCTCAAAAAAAAGAAAAGAAATAAAGAGAATTTAAAAAATAAAATAAAATAGAAAGACTGACCTGCGAGCTATTTAAACGTGACTGTAACATTTTAAAACATAGGTGACACACACAGGTTTTATCTGATTGATGCTTCTCTAACTCTCTGAAGTCCTCGGGCCATCTAGAAAGTTATGTCAATTTATAATTTTCCAGTGACTCTGAGAATGAGCGCGCGCGCGTGTGTGTGTGTGCGTGTGTGTGTGTGTGTGTGTGTGTGTTTTCCCAAATGAGGACCTGGCATATCAGGGCAGCCGTTGCTCCAATATTCCTTGCTCTGGCTGACAGCAAAAATTGCACTCAAAGATTGAGCGGAGGTAGAACCAGCCAGACTAGTTTTCCCACAACATGTGCTACGCCCTCTGAGAAAAGCTGCTTTTTCTTGGCAAACACATTTTTGCTTTAATGCAGCAGGAAAGCGTGTGTCATAATGGAGCGATTATGCCCAGTTTCACCACGGCTGGGAATGAGGGGGTGGGGGTGCTTCAGAAAAAGCTGGAGAGACTTTCCAAAATTGAACCCAAGATTTTGCCAAAATAATAGATTTTCGACGAAATGCTTGTATTGATCCCATACCTTTTTTTTTTTATCCCTCTTTCAAATGACTGCTAATTATGTCTAGTTTTTGGACCTTAAACACAGAGCATTTGGCTCTGTATCTTAACTCAAAACAAGGATGATATTGGCCTACTCTTTCAGTCATGAAGTCAAGCAAAAATTTGTGTTTTGTTTCTTTAAAAAAATTAGGTTCCACAGCCCTTTGAAACCCATTTTTAATTTTTTTTTAATTTTAGAGAGAGAGAGAGAGAGAGAGAGAGAATACATATGCAAGTGGGGAGGGAGGGGGGACAGAGGGAGAGAAAGAGGGAATTTCAAGCAGGCTACATGCTCAGCCCAGAGCATGACACGGGGCTTGATCCCATGACCCTGGGATCCTGACCTGAGGCGAAATCAAGAGTCAGACGCGCAACCAAATGAGCCACCCAGGTGCCATTCAAATCTATTTTGTTGGTTGATCCTTACAATAACCCTGGTGAGAAACTGCCTACCTTTTGCAGGTGTGTTGAGTGAGGCTTGGGTTTTAAAAATGACACTAGCCCTGGATAATAAATGGTGGCACTAGATTTAAACACAGCTCTTCTTCTTTCCTTTTGCACTGAAAATTCTCCAGCTTTTCCTTAGCCTCTCCGGCCTGCTCAGGACAGACCTCCACCTTCAGGTCTGGGAATTTAACCAAACTGGCATGAGAGCACTGAGGGCGGGGTGCGCTCCGCCAGGGAATTTGTGTCCATGACCAAGTTGGCTCTTTGTCACACTCTGCTAATCCATCATTGTCTTCTTTCTCTTTCATCCTTCAGATTCGGGACCAGCCTTAAGGCAGAGTGAAATGCCAATTCCACTTTGTAGGGTTTTGTTGCCTTTAATTTTTTTATAATCATTTTCACCACACAAGGTCACAAGCAGCCTCGAAGTCACACAGTTACCTATGTATCCGTTTGATTAACCAAAAACATCTTAAGCATTAAATTTGTTCAGGACTATATAGGTCAGTGTCGCAGTTTTTATTTTATGGTGATTCGCTTCCCATTAGTCGTAACTGATAATCATTTTCCAAGTTTAAAAAAAAAATAACTGTCTGGAATATATTATAAACTTGCCACAACACCTGGATGTAGTTTTAAATCGGGGTTTTCCTTCTCAGAATCATGCAAAGGAGTAACGATCATTTTCACAGCTCGGAGGTTAGAAGAAGTCTCCTTCCCAGATCAAATTCCTGGAAGCATGTTAAGACTCATCTTCCTAAGTTAATACAATTCACTTCCATCCCGTTCACACATGGTGATTCCCATTTCTTCTCTCCCCACTTTTGGAGCGCCACCTGACATGCGCAAAGCTTCCCTTGGATCCTGTTCTTGCTGCACACCTTTCTTCCTCTCGTCTTAAAAGGCTTCCTAAAATCTTCCCTCCTCTATGAAGTCTTCCATGACTAAGTCATGAGGAGGCCATACGTGAAGGCACGCCCTTTTGCACAATAGCACAATGCACACACGATCTGGAATGTGCAATCCAGAAACTGTCTTTCGCCATCCCACCGGGCACTCTGGCCCTAGATGGAGAGATAAAATTATATGTGAAGCCTGAGCAGGGCTCGCTGACTGTTTCCAAGCTAAGGCTCCCTTGTTTTTACATTGTGCCTCGCTTCCAAGGCGCCCAGAGTGCTCTGTAAGAATCCTGCACATTTTTTTTTCACTTCTCTTTGACATTGGTTGTCAATAAACCCTATTTTTTATCGACAGGAGCTGAAGGCGACAGAACTTTGGGGAAGTTGGGCAGCTCTGAGACAGAGAAGGACAGAAATTGTGCACCAGAGCACACGTTCAGAGCAAACCATGTACACAGTGGGGACTGCACTAAAATACAGTCATTCAAAGGATAGAGCAAAGTAGCTGGAAGGCGGGAAGGCAGGAAGGCAAGAAGGGAAGGAAGGAAGGAAGGAAGGAAGGAAGGAAGGAAGGAAGGAAGGAAGGAAGGAAGGAAGGAAGGAAGGAAGGAAGGAAGGAAGAGGGAGAGAGAGAAAGAAAAAGGGAGAGAGAGAAAGAAAAAGAAGGAAGGAAGGAAGGGAGGGAGGGAGGGAGGGAGGGAGGGAGGAGGGAAGAGAGAGGGGGTGGGAGGGAGAGAGAAAGAAAGAAAAAGAGAAAGAAAGAAAACCAGACCAGACTGCTTTCTGCACCACTAATAATTTCTGTGAACAACTCCTATGTAGATTCAAAATGATGTTAATAAAATAAAATCGACTCCAATATAAGACCCTCTTACACTGAGACAGGAGGGACTGGACGGAGACAGAAAAGGCACAGTCAGGCCACCACCGGAAGCCCTTGCCTTTCCCGGGCCTCCTTGGGAAGACATCACTTAACTTACCTGAAACTTCTAGACACGGGTCACTCAGTGTTGCCAAGGGCATGAGCAAATCTTTGGTACTTTTTTGGACAAACGAGGAGGAATGGCGCCTTCGTGACCTCCCCAAGTGACAACGGACTGAAAGTCGGGGCTGCAAGATACATAACCCTAAACTGCTTCCACCTTTTCTTAGACACAGAGTGGATTTATCTTTTTCATATTGATTCTAGTTTTGTTTGGTCTATTTAAGGAAAATACTGATAATGATACATTTCCTACAGCAGAAACCTCTCTGGTACATCTGTTGATTACAATAGATGCTCTGTTACAATGAAACACCAGCCCCCATATTCAAGTCAGGGTGTCCTTGCTGGATGTGTTCCAGAAGGCTGCCGCTCCTTCGTCACATGAAGCTGGGTGCCCCTCACGGTGACTAATTGCAGCAGAAGTCCGTGATAAGAGGTGATCTCATTTCAGTCTTAAGAATCCCATAGGAAGAAGGCATTTTCCCCTCCCTGTCTTTTCTCTACTTTGTATGCCTTTCCTTTAAAAATATGCCCTTCTTTAAATTGATGCCTTTTGTGGTAAGGAAATTTATTCAAAAGTCTATGATTTTAGCAGCTTCCGAAGACAGGGGTGACGGGAAAGCAACATATTCCTTTCTCTGGAATGACTAAGGATCAAGAGCTATTTTTCTCATTTCATTGAGGCTGACATTTCTCTTCTTCCCCCCATTTTAAGCTAGAGGTTCAGATTTACTTTATTTCTTGAGGAAATCTCATTTTTTTCAGTCATCCTTTCAGAAATTTAGAGGGAATTGACATCAATATATTTGGCATGAAGCGTAACTTCCTCATCAAATACTCTACAGAAACGTTTTTCCGTGAGTTTCACAAAGCATTTTTATAGGCGTTATTCTTTTTTTCCCTGGAGTCTTTGAATAGAAAGTAAAACCTGTTCTCTAGGTAAATATTTCTGTTTGATAAAGAAAGAAAAGATTTTCTCATCTTCCTTCCCATTCAATTTTGTTGCTTTAAAAAAAATGTGTCGGATCTTTTTGTTGTTGTTGTTGTTGTTGTTTTGGTTTTGGGGGTTTTTTTGGTCCAGACACTTTAACATCTACCATGTGCTGTGTGAGTTTGACCTAAGAGAGAGCCAGTGCTTTCTTCTCAGGCCAAGGGGAGACCCCCCAGTCATAAGCCCACAGGGACCTCCAGAGCTTGGACACCTCCAGGGAAGGAAAGGACAGATTCAACTTTTGCCCATACTCTCTCCCACCCTATCTCCACAGAGTGTCTTTGCTTCAGTTTCTCATCAGCTCTTCAGGAATCTGGTTCATTCCAGACCCCCTTTTATCCACATCCACATCCCTTTCAACTCCGGGACTCTGTTGGCAAGGATGGGGCTAGAAAAAGAAAGAGAGAGAGAAGATGGTGCTCTTCACCTCTACATGGGTTCCAACTCAATGCTAAGGTCAGGGTCAACTTCAAGCAGCCTCCAAAGGAACTTCGAGGGAGACTGCTCTTCCCGGGAGATATATGCATCTCAGGGTTCCTGACTGACCCCACCTCCTGGCAGCTCCCAGTCTTCCTTTAAGGGACTCACCTCCACTTCCCATTTTTTCTACCCTCTTTTCTTACCTCTGCCTTCAACATGAACACCAAGACATTCTGTGGGATTCCGTTCAGATGTCCAGCTAAGGGATGGACTGGAGGGTGCTGACAGACAAGCATCAAAATAGAAGAAATATCAGAAGAGCCAAACACACTTTCCAGCGTTTATTTAAGACTTTCTGGGAGGTTCATTGCTCTCTCTTTGACACTGTTCATAAAAGCCCACAGGCTGAGGCTTAGCGGAGAGGACATTACATAAAAACCCAAAAGTAAAGCAGAGTAAATGCATCTAAAGATTGGAGCCACCCCTTAGAAGTGCTAAATTGGTCTTACTATTTTTCACTGAATAAGAAGCTTATATGTGGAATCTAAAAAAACAAATGATGGGCACCTAGGTGGCTCAGTCAGTTAAGCATCGGGCTTCGGCTCAGGTCATGATCTCACAGTTCATGAGTTTGAGCTCCACATCAGGCTCTGTGCTGACAGCTCAGATCCTGGAGCGTGCTTCAGGTTCTGTGTCTCCCTCTCTCTCTCTTTGACCCTCTCTGGCTCTCTCTCCCTCTTTCTCAAAAATAAATAAACACTTTTAAAATTTTTTTCAGTAAAAAATGAAAGAGGAGCTGCTGGGTGGCTCTGTTGGTTAAGTGTTTGACTCTTGATTTTGGCCCCAGTCATGATCTCAGGGCTCTCATGGTTCATGGGATCGAGCCCTGCATATCAGTGCAGAGTCTGCTTTGGTTTCTCTCTCTCCCTCTCTCTCTGCCCCTTCCCTGGTCACACTCTCTGTCTCTCTCAAATAAATATATATTTTTTAATTTTTTAAATGTTTATTTTTGAGGCAGAGAGAGACAGAGCATGAACAGAGGAGGAGCAGAGAGAGAGGGAGACACAGAATCTGAAGCAGGCTCCTCGAACCGTGAGCTCATGATCTGAGCCGAAGTTGGATGCTCAACCGACTGAACCACCCAGGCACCCCTCTAAGTAAATATTTAAAAACAATTTTAAAGAAAACAATGATGTTAGACTCCCAAGTGGCCTTCATCTTAGAGAGCCAAGGGGCTGTACTGTGACCCACTCCACTCTCTTGGTTGAGACCATACTCCCATCCCGGCGGCCAGGGATTTGAGACTGCGAATAGCCCTGATAAGAAGCCTGAAAAGACTGAAAGAACCCCAATGAACTGATTTCATTTATCCTGCCAACCAAACTTCATTGTTAGATGTAGCGGGAGAGAATAGGCCGAAGTCATGGGAATTGAAAAACGGGTTCAAGTCATTTCAAGGTACGAGGTGAACTTTTAAAACAGTTTTCAAAAAACTTCAATCCTTCTCGAAGCTCTGCCTGTGTGCATATTTATGTACTGTCAGCTCACCGTATAGTTCAACTACAAGTAGTTAAATGCTAATTAGAGCTAGGCAGCACCAATCAGCTTTGTAAAGCGTTAAAAGGTGCCAGGTAGGGTGTCCGCTGGCCTGGCCAAGTGACAGGCCTTTCCCATCAGTAGTCCATAATTTAGGATGTGGCCTCAGGTGGCTCTTGAACATCTCATTAGAGCTGCAGTGAGAAGCTCACTAGAGATTTAAATTCTCAGGCATGAGGCCCCTCAGGCTAAGGTGAAAAAGCCCAAGAACTCAATGCCATTACCCCATTAAATGTGGGATGAAAAGTAAACTGGAAATGAGCTGGTTTGAAAAACCGGAGGAAAAAAAGAACTGAGAACCACCCAGAACTGGTCCCTCCCAGAAGGAGCGGACATTTGGAACACAAAGCTATACCATGGGCTCAACCCAGAGATATTCTGGACATGAGGAAGGAGAAAAGGCAAAGAATCCCAGCACCCATAATACCAGCCCCTAGAAGACAAACTATCTAAGAAAACTAAGAAAATTAGATATCTAAGCCTATGTTCTTGTCTAAGATTAATGTTGGAGGCTTTGTTTGTTACATCATTCCACTCTGAGTTCGTGTACAGTCTACTAATTGGCTTGAGACCCCACTCCCCAAGCCTTTTCATTTCTTTTCAAGATGTTTTTTCCCAACCAAAAGGATAGTCAAGGTGTCTCTACGGACCCAAAAAGCATGTCGTTGGGATGAGTAAGAGGTAATTACCACCATACTTGAGTAGCTCAAGCAGTGGCCCTGATAACTCAAAAGAAAATGCTAAAGAGCATAAAGAGAAGAATCTATTTTTTTATTTTTTATTATGTTTATTTATTTTGAGAGAAACAGAATGCGAATGGGGGAGGGGCAGAGAGAGGGGGAGACACAGAATCCAAAGCAGGCTCCA
This sequence comes from Hyaena hyaena, assembly GCF_003009895.1. Taxonomy (NCBI): domain Eukaryota; kingdom Metazoa; phylum Chordata; class Mammalia; order Carnivora; family Hyaenidae; genus Hyaena; species Hyaena hyaena. Next base: position 221,881 of record NW_024080692.1, read on the forward strand.
GGCTCTGAGCTGTCAGCACAGAGCCCAACGTGGGGCTCAAACCCATGAGTGTGAGATCCTGACCTGAGCCAAAGTCAAACGCTCAAGTGACTGAGCCACCCAGGCGCCTCTAATTTTAAAATAAAACAAACAAATTTTAAAAAGTCATAAGCCCAATGGCAAGACAAGGAGATGGAAATGAACCAGTTTATTTAAAAATCCAGTCCTTGGTACTATGCCAACATTAAAGGTAGGCTGAAAACAAAAACAAAACCCTCCATCTTTGCAGGAAACTACAAAATCAACACAATCTAGGGGACAATCAGACAGGGATTTGGATGGAGTGTTTTCTCCCATCCACTAAAACCCCTGTCTGAGGCTCTCCAATTCCTAAACGACAGCTTCCCCAGTACCCACAGGAAGCATCCCATTCAGCTCTGTACTGGCAGCATGGCACCTGCTTGGGATTCTCTCCTCTCTCTGCCCCTCCCTCACACTGTCTCTGTAAAGTTAAAAAAAAAATCTTTTAAATAAAAATTTTAAAAATGTGTGTCCTTCAAGAGACACCAGGAGAGATCATCATTACGAAATTTCACTGATTGAAAGGTTAGTGTCCCCGGAGATGACCTCTCAATGTGAAACAGGTTAAAAATCAACTCTAGCCATTGGTAAATTAATCTAATGTTACACGATATGAAAAACCTTGAACATGATCTCGTCATGGGCATGGCCAAGATTTGTCGAAGTCACTAGATCTCTGCCTATATTGTTTGGGCTTTGTGCCACCTGCCAGAGTAATGGAAATTCTACCTCTCAGAGCACCAGTATTGGTCTTGCTGTAGATGATATGGTGGTGGTTTAGAAGGGAGATTTCCAGAGTAGCATCAAGGGAAAGAAAAGAAAAAAACCGTATCTGTACATGTACATAAACACCATATCCTAGAAAGAGCACTAGACAGGTGAGTATTGCCCTAAATCTTTTCTGTGGACCACAAGTAGACAAAAGAAGATGGGAATAGGTCCTTGCCTAATCCCAAACCCACATTGCCCATTGGTGGTGTAGACAGTAAGCTTGGAGAAGACCGAAGACCCTGTTCCCTAGAAGGGGAAGCTAAACCTACTAACAGCAGTGGGTATTTCTACACAATCTTTTTCACAGAATCGGACCCTTGGTGTCTTGGAAGGGTTTTTTAAGTTCACAACAGGACTCCATAAAGATCTGTCTGAGTGCCTCCGAAGAACTCTCATTTATGTCTCATGCAAGTATTAATGTTAAGGTCTCTTGGACATTCACTTTTTAAATGTTAAATAAATCTGTAATCTATTAAAAGGTGAGTAATAAAAAGAGTCATCATTTATTGAGCATTTATCATGTGCCAGCCATGGCTCTAAGTCCCTTATGTATTAGATCATATAGCCATCACATAGCTCTATGAGAGAAAAAACTACATCTTAAGATGAGGCATTAAAAGACCAGGTATTTTCATGAGGCTGCACAGCTAATAAATAACGAAACTAGGGTTTGAATCCAGATAATGCGTTCCAAAGTCATGCTTTTCTCACTCTGAGAAAATAAAGGAAATAAAAGTAGTTACATAAGGTATTAAGAAACTGGCCCCTTTTCATGTATAAAAATTATGATTCTGTTTCCCCTTATCGGAGACAGTGAAGTATAGTGATGAACAGGGCAAATTCTAGGAGCAGACTGACCGTATGGTAAATTTCCAGCTGCCACTTACCAGTTCCGTGGCTTGGTTATGATCAACTCCGTGACGTGGGTAAGTTATCAAATTGTTCTGTGCCTCAGTTTCCTCATGTGTGAAATCGGGATAATGATGATAAAGGGCTCTACCTTATAGGGTTGTTGTGGGGCTCAAATAAGTAAATACACAAGAAGCACCTGGAAGAGTGTTGGACATGTAGTAAGTAGCATGAACTATTGTCACGAAGAATTACAGCAAAGAAAGCATTCGTCCAAAATGCTTTCAAGAACAATTGCTGAATACATAATAAACATTTCTTTCAGTGACATATTTCCAAAAGTCACCACTATAATACAGGTACTACCCCAGAACACTAAATCCCCCTTTCCATTAAACCCACATTCTTTCCCCAGTGATGGTAGAGGTCATGGGCACTGTTGGTGAGGAAGGGGTGAGTGAGCAGAGGGAGGAGAGCAAGAGGCTGACCACCACCATGGCAGAGATGGTGTCAGGAATTGATTTCAAATCAGGTTCTTAAGGATAATGTTGAGGATAATTATAATCATTATTGTTATTGTCATTATACCTTGCAATTACCTTAGCTTAATTAATTCAAGCTTGTGAAGTGCTTTGAGATCCTCAGATGAAAGGTGCCAAGTAGAAGGGTCATTATTTTTCTACTGTGCCTTTCATCCAAGGTGATTATAGCTCTTCACAAGCATTAATTAATCCTCATAACAGCCCTAGAATGTAGATAAGTGTAGGAGTCATCCACACTGGGTCCAAGAGAGACATTTATTTAAGGGGTTTAGTGGGAGCTATTCAGTAGTCAGTCTGTCTGGTGGGAGGTCCCCAAATCACAGGGCTTTGTGAGTTGAGCACCTGAAATTTGTACAAGCCTGTTTTCTGAAGGCTTGAACAAAATGTGAAGGCTCTGTTCAAATCTGTTACGTTGAATTTGCAACAATTCAGTGAGGAGCAATACTGACATGGCCCTCATTTTTTAAAATTACTGTGCAGTTTATAGCCAGAGAGGTATCCTCAACCTCTTCATCATGAAGGAGTAGAGTAGAGGAGTGGGAAAGGAGAGAAAAATTAAACGCTCATCTATTATTTTTCAATGACCAGGCAGCTTGACCATCAACAAAGCATTTTCTCGTATTCGGTAGTAAAGGATTTTCCCGAGGTCCAAAACTATGGAGCCTAAACTTAGTTCAAAACCATAGACTGAGTCTGATTTTCACTAAGATCTATTCATTGTGGTCTTTCTCACTGCTGTGTATTTCCCCACTCTAGGATGAAGGATACTTGTGAATAAAATCCTCTGAGACAGGAACTATAGAGACAGAAGTAAATACTCTTTTAACAGAACTTTTAGAGAGATTTCTCTGACTTCAAATCCGATTTTAGCACAAATATCCAGTGAGCAAAAGATTTGTTAAAAGTAGGTTGTGTAGCCAGCTGACTCCCAAGAGAGCCTTTGAGAAAGGATTTTGAGGGATGTTGAATACACTTGCATTCCTTTATTATTGAAGCGTTGGGATTTTTGTTCCTTTTGTTTACAAATACATACGAATGTGTGATATCCTAGTGTATGTCAGGCTGTGTCCTAAGAGTACAGCAAGAAATAAGGCAGTCCCTGGCCCGGCTGTCACAGTGTCCTCTGTGTCATTCTCTGACCTCTTCACAAGATGCAGCTGCATCCGGGGAGCAGTACAAAAAAAAAAAAAATAAATAAACCTAAAAAATATAAAAAAAAAAATCAATAAAAAAAAAAAAAAAACAAAAAAAATAAAAAAAAACAAAAAAAAAAACAAAAATAAAATTAAAATTACTAAAAATATAAATAATAAAAAAAAAAAAAAAAAAAATAAAAACTAATGAAAAATAATAAAAAAAAAAAAAACAAAAGAAAAAAAAAAAATAAAAAAAAAAAATAAAAAAAAAAAAAAAAGAAAAAAAAAAAAAATAAAAGAAAAAAAATTAGAAAAAAAAAAATAAAAAAGATTATTAAAAATAAAAAAAGAAAAATAAAAAAAAAAAAAAAAGGATAAAAAAAAAAATAATAAAAAGTACTGCTCCCCGGATGCAGCTGCATCTTGTGAAGAGGTCAGAGAATGACACAGAGGACACTGTGACAGCCGGGCCAGGGACTGCCTTATTTCTTGCTGTACTCTTAGGACACAGCCTGACTTGCTTTCTCTTTTGGTGGAAGGAAATCCTTCAAGATACCGCTATGCTGCGTTTTCCAGAACTTCTTGGCATATAGTAAAAGGATGTTGCCCTCAAATGGAACCACATTAACACATGTGTTCCAGGTAGAATAAATTATTTAGGGTTAAAATGTCACTAAGACAGGGGCACCTGTGCGGCTCAGTCAGTTAAGCATCTGGCTCTTGATTTCAGCTCAAGTCACGATCTCACAGCTCGTGAGTTCCAGCTCCACACTTGGGAATCTCTCTCTCCCTCTCTCTCTGCCCCTCCCCTACTCCCTCTTTCTCCCTCAAAAAATAAATAACCTAAAAACTTAATACAAAAATAAAATAAATAAAAATTAAATGTCACTAAGACATAGATCATTTTTAAAATATACTTCAAGAAAAAGTAAAAAAATTAATAAAATGTACTTCAATAGTTAAATTCATCCTCTATGCTGTAGATTGTATTGGGCTCTTTCAAATGGTCCTTTACTGATTACCAGTTGTCATAATTCTAAGCATCATGAATTGTCAAAATCCTAAGACTTGAACGTCATCTCACCAAAGGGCTGATGTCCCATCAGCCACTGTGCTAATCCCAACATGTGTGGACATCCTAAACTGAGTGGATAAATTATACCCTAAGAGAACCAACTTGCATTCCCAGCCCAGCACATAACAAAGCCTCTTTTCCAATCTCAGATCATTAAAGACTAAAACTATTCCCCATGGCCCATATGAAATACTCGCAAGAGATGTGTTTATGGCAAATATTCAAATATACGTTACCGAGGCTAGGCAGCGTGGGAGAACCCAGGTAACATTAAATGATGCTAAACTCGCTAACAAGAAAAATTTCTGTTGATCCCTTAGTTTTCATCAATAAAGGGTTCCATTGCTTTACTTGATAATTTAAGAAATAGCCCATCAAAGTTGCTTAGACCTAATTAGGATGAAAGCCTAGCTACCTTTTGATATTCTGTGTACCATCTTCCCATTAAGAGCAACTTTAATTTGTTTGGTCAATTAGCCTAGGAATGTACCAGATAGATTGACCTGCATCCCATTCTCCTGTAAAAACATTGTGGCCATCGTTCTCCATTTGCCCCTCCAGGTCCACACCTCCCCCCTCTTTTCCCTGTTCTATATGTTGGGTGGCTTACCTCTGTAGTCCACAGCTCGTGATTTCCCTTGGCCTCTGGGTTCTGGGGGAGTTTGGTCAATGGGAGAGACCTGAGAAATCATGGAAGGAAGAAGGAGAGAGAGATTAAGATATGGGGTGCATGGTCTCACTTCTTCCCTCAAGGTGACAATTGTGACGGTGGTGCCTTCCTCTGACCATAGGCAGTGCCCCTTCCACATCTCCTGTTCTCATAAGGTTCAGGTAACCCCACCCTCTCTCCATGTCCCTCTACAGCAGATGTGGTAATGGCTTTTCCTGCTTCTAGACCCTGGATGCTTCATCATCTTTTATAGGTTCTCTTAACTGTGACACATCCTCTAAACAGTCCCTTTATTAAATTCACTTCACTTATCCCTTTGAGTGTTCCATACCTGTTTCCTGCCAGCATTCCAGCAGATACAAGTCTCCTTGCGTTCTTCCCAAGACGACACCATTGTTCCCACTTCGGTCCTCGAATCTGGCATGATAGAATGCATTAGTTGTAATAATGAGTGAAGATGTAGACACATAACAAGAACATGCCATATGTTAATATAAGTATCTGCAGTTTTGTAACGAGGCATACATATATTGCTACTCTAACTCCAGCAATCTATTTGCTGAACTCTTCAACAGTGGCCTAAGTTAAAAGTAACAGATGTCTTCTGTCCCGGATTTCAACCTGACTATTTCAACCACTATCATCTCTTACCGAACAGGAAGTATTGACAGAAGGGTAAGGATTCATCTGCCCAGTTCTATGTCTCTCTAGGCCAATACCCAAACTCATGGGTTTTGTTGGCTTTTTGTTTGTTTGTTTGTTTGTTTTTAATTTTTATATTAGAGGGGGAGAGAAAGCGAGCAGAGGAGAGGGGTAGAGGGAGAGAAAGAGAATCATAAGCAGGCTCCACACTCAGCACAGAGCCCAATGCGGGGCTCGATCCCGTGACCCTGGGATCATGACTTAAGCTGAAATCAAGAGTCAGATGCTCATCTGACTGAGCCATCCAGGTGGCCCAGACTCATAATTTTTGAAGCAAACATTCCATAAATCGCTTTTTCCCATTCTGACACATATGTGTACACACACACACACACACACACTTTTTTTTAAATTTATTTATTGTTTAATTTACATCCGAGTTAGTTAGCATACAATGATTCCAGGAGTAGATTCCTGAATGCCCCTTACCCATTTAGCCCATCCCCCCTCCCAAACCCCTCCAGTAACCCTCTGTCTGTTCTCCATATTTAAGACTTTCTTATGTTTTGTCCCTCTCTCTGTTTTTAGATTCTTTTGCTTTCCTTCCCTTATGTTGATCTGTTTAGTATCTTAAAATCCTCATATGAGTGAAGTCATGATATTTGTCTTTCTCTGACTGACTAATTTCGCTTAGCATAATACACTCCAGTTCCATCCACGTAGCTGGAAATGGCAAGATTTCAGTCTTTTTGCTTGCCAAGTAATACTCCATTGCATATATCTACCACATCTTCTTTATCCATTCATCTGTCAATGGACATTTGGGCTCTTCCAATACTTTGGCAATTGTCAATAGTGCTGCTATAAACATTGGGGTGCGTGTGCCCCTTTTGAAACAGCACAACTGTATCCCGTGGGTAAATACCTAGTAGTGCAATTGCTGAGTCGTAGGGTTTCATTTTTTGAGGAACCTCCACACTGTTTTCCAGAGTGGCTGCACCAGTTTGCATTCCCACCAGCAGTGCAAAAGAGATCCTCCTTTCCCCATCCTCGCCAACCTCTGCTGTTGCCTGAGTTGTTAATGTTAGCCATTCTGACAGGTGTGAGGCGGTATGTCACTGAACACACACACACTTCTTAAATCAGAGGGTTTAGTACGGTGATTTTCTTCTTATCAAGCTAACCTAGAATGTGCTCCTCCCAACCATGTCTCATTTCCAGTGTCACCTCCATGCCCCACCCAGTCAAGCACACACTATGGTAACAGGGCTCCCCTGTGAGGCTTCCTGAGCCCCTATCCTTCCTTTCTCCTGGGCATCTATTCTCATGGACCTTGGCTATTGCTCTTGGTCCTAAGCCAAGTTCCTTCTCCACTGACCTAGAAGGTGCCTTGTGCCCTACCTATGATCACTACAGATCTCCCAAATGCCTACAGCCCCCCACTTTCTGAATCTCATCCATCTCGGTGCCACATTGTCATAGTCTCCTCAGCCCTTGAGCTACCATATTACTACACTTTGGTTGCCTGGTGCTGCTTTTCTGATCACATGACTAGATGTGATACTTGGCGATGGAGCCTTAAGTACTGCCTACTTAATTCCTGTGTCATCCAGACCCTCCACATCCCACAGCCATCCTTCCGTCCCCCCAAATAGTGGCTGACCTAGTTGAGTAGATGACCATGTTGTTTCTCTAAACTGATACTCCTTGAACTCGTGTTCTCCAAGAGATTGCAGAACAAAGAGTAAAGTTCTGGAAATGCCACAACAGGATATAATAGGTACTCATTCAAAGCCTCTTTTAAGGAAGCCAGCTGCTGCTTTGATGTGACAGACAAGCTGGTTTGCCACTACCCTGTGGAAACTCCTCACAAAGTACTTTATCTCACTGGATCTATTTTTTTTTCCAGATGCAAAGGTGAAGGTTAAAAGCCAGAGTCTGCCTAAACTAGTTCATTACAAATCTGAGCAGACTATTATTTGGTGACGAGAAGTATATAAAGCGAAATGAATTACACAGAAGCTTATGTAAAGTGTGGATGATACATTTTGAAGGCAAGACCCACTACCTCATAAAGTCATCGCCAGATGAATCATTTTGCGGAACGCACCTGAGTGGTATACGAAACTTCACCCAATGAAGATTCAAGGGTAATCTATATCAATTGCTAACTGTGTGATAATTCAAGTGACCAAAGCAATATGTAGAATATGTAACCATCTGGTAGCCCAGCACCCAATAAACGAGAGTATATTTCATACGCGAGTAAATGCTGAATTCAACATTCATTTACACTTGGTAGAATGGTCCTCAGAATGTCTGCCAACTCATCCCGAAGGGTACCTCCTGCCTCTGGCCACTGCTGGTCTATATTCTATCCCCTGTAATCCTACCCGCCTTTGACCGATGTGAAGTTGGTAAGGAATAAGCACTCGACCCAGAGGGACCCAAACCATAGCCTGTTTGTACAAAACCCATGTCCCGCAGCCTCATATTGAACTGGTACAATCCAGTTCCCCCTTGGGGATTGAAAATAAGGGCACTGGGCTATAGGAGCTGTCTGGGCCTAGCATGAGCCAAACAGACGAGAGAGCAGAAATTCTGGATGAACAGACATGTGAAGCAGAGCTGAGTCACTTTAATAACAGAGGACTCATGTGATGAATCATAATCCCTCGCTGCTCAGACCCAGAATCACTGTCTCACGTAAGTCCATGTAAGGCTCAGCCGTATTACAGCTCTGGAGCTTAGAGGCCATGACAACCATTTCCTTACACGGGCTCCCTCCTTACAGAGCTCCCTGATCTAGCTTGCATTCTCTGTTCTTCTTCACCAAAACATGATCTCAAGCCCTGATTAAAAAAAACAAAACAAAACAAAACCAGAGGCTTATGTGATTGATACTCTATAAAGTTTTAAAAATCAAGGTGGACATTTTATTTCCTGCTAGGTTTTTTTTTTTTTTTCTCATAGCCAGAATAGTCAATATAATTATCGCAGGCTCAGAGCCACAAAGTACCCAAGTAACACTGAATTTCCAAGATGATAAGAGTAGCCTTGGTCCCTACATGTGGATTATTCAGATAACTGCCTGAGCTATGTGATGTTTAGGGGGGAAATTAAGAGTTTTCAGCCCCACACACAAAAATCTCTGCCTTAAAGCACATTCCTTCAAAACTTTTAGTTTCATCTCTTGGGCTTGATCATATGATTCACTGAATAAAAACGAGAGAGGCTTAATTCTTTAAGTACTGGTAGTCATTTACACCTTAGTAAGATTAAAAAAGAGGTTTTGCTGAGGGCAAAGGAAAGATAGCATGAGGGCCCCTAAAGAAAGGTGAAATGAAGACAGCACAAAGTAAGATAAAAGACAGATTAGGAAGCTGACCTCACACCTTGCTGCGTTTCCTAAAACCATATGTTGCATTTTCAGGTAAAGACTATTACCAGAAACGTTCACCCGGCTTCTGCTTGTAAAGCCTAAACTCACGCTGTGACCGGCCTTTATAAATCAAGCTCACGTTTCGTCAAACTACTTCCCTTTCCCTCACCCGCTTACTCTTCCCACCGAAGCTCATCGGTCACATTGGTTTCTGACGGTCTGGAGAACACCCCCCCCCCTTTTTTTTCCCCCGAGTATGAAGAACAGGAAGGCCCGCAGCGCTGTTATGACTCAGCTTGGAAACCAAGATGAGCGCCGTGTCTATTTTTAAAAGATAATTATAACACATACGGCACTAAAGTCAGCCATCCAGTATTTTATTTACTGTCTTTGTAAGCTCCATTATTTATGGCACGAGCCGGGGAACAGAGGCGCGACTTCGCGTGGGCCACCAGCAGGTACCGAAGGACACGAGAAGGCCATAAGGCAGCTGGCTTCCGTGCTGGACACGTTAGTTGTCTGGACACAGCGCTGTTGGACAAAAGCACGGCTCCGTCTCCCCCAGAAACACCGTATAGATCTCTGTGCGTGTGAGCCCGTCTCTTTCCGCTCGGCCAGAATTCACTGGCAAACGTGCAAGTTGTAAGTGGAAAAGAAAGAAAGAAAACAAACGCACCGGCCTTTGGGTGTCTGTCCCCAAAAGAATGTCAAGGGCCAGGGAGTGGGAAGTGTGATTAGACTCAGAAATGAAAGGAGGAAAAAAAAAATAATAATAACTTTCTTAAAAACACGCCAGGGCCTGACCCCTCGCCCCCCACCCTCCCCCCTTCTCTCCCGGTCTCCTCTCTTTCTTTATTATTGATATTTCTCTGCTTTTTGATGTGTGTGCGCTCCTTTGTGCCGCCTTTCCTGGTGCCAAGGGAACAGGGCTAGCAGTGGGTTGTTAAGCTTCCCGGCCTCCCTGGGCAGCCGGGCCCTCTGGCACAACCAGCCAGATCACACTGAATCAGTCAAGTACTTCATGATCAACCCTCTCTGCACATTTTGCTCCAGGTAATAAATGCCCAAACGAGAGAGCCCACGCCTTCTGCAGAGCTGCTCCGCGCCCTGCGAGTGAGGGTGCCGCTTTCCATCCGCCCCTGCGGTGGGTGGGTGGGTCCCCGTCTCCACCCAGGCCTGCTACCGCAGGAGAGCTGAGAAGGCGCGCGCGGCCGGGGAGCCCTCCAGGATTGCTGGTACTCCGAGCAGACCCAGCGCGGGGAGCCAGTCCAGTTACCACGTTGGGATAGATATCGCGCTCCGTGGACGCTGCTCTTGCTAACAGGCAGTGGGGCCTGGGGACCCGAGGCGAGGCCGTTATGACAATGGGATGACAAAAAGCAGATCCTGAGCTTGGTGGGTAAAGCCACAGGGTGGATTTTTTTTTTTTTTTTTAATAATAAAGTGGCCACCCTTCAAGAGTCGTGTCAGAATAAATCGTGATGTGAATTGTATGGCCCCTTCTCCTTTGTTAGCGTGTGTCCCTAAATAAGAGGCTGCTTAACTTTCAGGGGAAATTAGATCCAGGTTGAGATCTCCAAGGCCAGGCAAATTTTCTCCGCAGAATTTTCCTGTGGCTGCATGGGTTCTCCGACCCCGCTCCCTTTTCCCAGGACGACCAGCAGTTGAGTTTACTGCTGTATCAAGGCAAATCTTCCAGATTTTCTTTCTGGCTGGCTGTTGGCCGGGTACCTAACCCCTGGCCAGCAGAAGCAATAGAATTGAGCTCTGCTCTGGCCCTTCTTTACCAGCACATTAAAGAGCCTTTTAGGGTGACCAGGATGGCAAAGTTAGAGAATTCAAAATGCATTTAAGAAGGTCGTCTGAAGAGACTAACATTTCAAAGATAAGACTGCCTCAATGTAAGTAAACTAACGGGGGGGAAATGATTTCTAGGCAAGGTGAGAATTCAAGGTAGATAGGCAAGCTCTTTTTAAATCAAGACTTGTTTTATTGTTTTGGTTTTGTTTTTTTGTTTTGTTTTGTCTTGTTTTTTTACATCCCAGTGTATTACAGAAAGATCCACAGAGGGAGAGAGGATGCACGGATCAAGTCTCAGGACTTACTATCAAAGAAGAAAGGAGAAGGAGGTCTGAGGTAAGAGAAGGGGCCCCCTCCTTCCCCTACCTCCATACCCCCAAGTAGGTAAGGGCCAGAACAACAGAAACGAGGTTCCCTGGCCCCCAAGATCTACACTACAGCATTTAGATAAAAACATCAGCGGCAAAATACTGCTAAATTAATCCAACTTCTTTTGATTATTGATGTCCTACTGTTTTGTGCCTGAAACAACATACAAGATGCATCAGTCATTTATAAATTATTCATTCAGTTATTTTGGCAGCGGTGTCTTTCCATTTATCAACTGATAAATGTTCAGAAGATAAGAAGGGTAATTTTATAGCCCCTTGACATTTACCTTTGACATGATTTTCATATTTAATAAGGAAAAAACACTAATGAAATACGTTTGACGATACCAAAGGCATCACAGATTAACACCAGCAAAATGAGCCACGGGCACCTGGGCTCCCAGCTTTGGCCAGAACCTCCTAGAAACTCACCAGCTCTCTCCTGTGTCTTGCTTGACAGTCGTCAGCTGCGCCTGTGTAACAGAAGGAGACACAACTGGGGATTTTGCCTTTGTTTTGCAGTGTGTGTATTGTTTGTTTATTTGCTTGGTCTGAATCGTTTTACTCTGTGGCCTAAACAGAGAGAAGGCACCATTTGTATTTTTGGTTTTTGGCAGGGCGCTGGTCTCAACAATTTTATTTTCTGAAATGTATCTGCCAGGTATCATATATTTTCACGGATAGGTGGATCTTGAGAAACTTAACAGAAGACCATGGGGGAGGGGGAGGGGGGAAATAGTTACAAACAGAGACAGAGGGAGGCAAACCATACAGACTTTTAAATACAGAGAACAAACTGAGGGTGGGTGGGGGAAGTGGGGGAGCAGGGGAAATGGGGGATGGGCATTGAGGAGGGCACCTGTTGGGATGAGCACTGGGGTTGTATGTAAGCCATGAACCACGGGAATCTGCCCCAAAAACCAAGAGCACCCTGTACTCACTGTATGTTCGCCAACTTGACAATAACTTATATATTTAAGAAAATAATAAATAAATAAATGAAATATATCTACCAGACAAATTGACCAAATCTATGGGGGGAGGGGTAGAGGGGGGCCTGATGGTTTTGTTAGGTAAGCCAAAGCCACTCACGTGAGATTTCATGCTAATGTCTCCCAGTGATTCCTGATGAAGTTGCAGTAAATAATCCCTTTACCACCTACCTCCCCACCATAAACAGACCTTGTTGCTGGCTGCTTCTGCCCAATCCATGCTACTGTCATTCCCTGACCAACACCCCTATGTAGGGAGACCCAGAGAGAAGCAAACATAGGTTATGAGATGACCCTCGGGGGATGAATCTGGGGTCTAGGTTCAGAGCCGGACTTGCCGACAAATGGAGAGGGCTGCAGAACTTGAACCCTGGCCAGTCGGAGGCTGAAAGAGTTAACAAGGGCAGCCATTGTCTTCATTCTGACTAGCTGGCTAGCTTATTGAAATGCCTCTCCTATGTCCAAAAGCTTCATCCACACAATTACGTAAGATGTAAATACCTATTAAGAGAAGAGTCTGAATGGATTCCAGAACGGAAGAGGGGAAGACAGACATTTTTATCTGGCCATCCTCTGGATATGAAACGTCTTCTAATCCTATAGCAACCAGGATACCAGGAAGGAAACTGAAGCAGGAATTCAGGAGTAATACCTCACAGGTGAGTTTATCAGGATCAGAACAGTAAAGTACCAGACAGTGTTTGTAAACAATGATGTGACACAACTGTTAGTTTCTATTTCACTCACAAGACTGTGATTTCCTTGAGAAAAAGGAACCAAATTGCATGCATATTAGTATCCCCATAACCTAGCACGGTCTCAGGCAATCAAGAGGCATTTAATAAATACACGTTTTACATAGTTAGCATTTATGGAGGGCTTACCACCTGCCAGGCTCTGAGAGATTAGGGAAATGATGTCACCTGGGTGGCTCAGTGAGTTAAGCATCCAACCATTTTTTTAAAATGTTTATTTATTTTTGAGAGAGAGACAGAGCATGAGTGGGGGAGGGGCAGAAAGAGAGGGAGACACAGAATCCAAAGCAGGCTCCAGGCTCTGAGCTCTCAGCACAGAGCCCGACGCGGGACTCAAACTCACAAACTGCAAGATCATGTCTTGAGCCAAAGTCGGACAGAGCTTGCTTGGAATTCTCTCTCTCTTCCTCTCTCTATCCCTCACCCCAACATGTGCTCTTTCTCTCCCTCTCAAAATAAATAAATAAGCATTTTTTTTAAAGTGGGAAAGATTAGGGAAATGAGATAGAGCACATGTAATTTTCCTAGGGTCACATAGTAGAAACTGAGTGACAGAGCTAAGGTGAGATCACAATCTGACGGCACAACCACACATCCCACCTCTTGGGGTAAACGTATACGATGAGAAAGGAAAAAGAAGGTGCTGGGTCAAAGGAGAACCAGGAGAAAGTTGGCTTGATTCGGGCACTGGGCTAGAGCTCATTAAGTTCTTCACATACTATTGTACCAAGGGTCTCAAGCAGCAGCTTTCTGGAAGTATTTAGAAAAATGAAATGCACAATTCAGAACCTGGACTTTTGTTTTTATAATAACACGGGGAAAAATCACCCAGAAACAATAAACAGAATGAAAAGTATAAAGGCAACAATTCTAAATCCCTTCTTTGATAAACCTTTACCGTAACTCTAAACAAATTCTTTAAATAATAAACGCCAACCTGCAATGTATTGAAAAGAGATACCACATGCCATGAAGTTCAATCTATTGAGAGAGAATGACCCTGACTATAGACCTCAAGCAAAGCCAACAGGGCCCTCTTCTCCAAAATGTCTTAGGCACAGTCTTAAAAACCAACAAACCGTGGGTATTAGTTAGCAATTGCCATGTAACATACCACCTCAAAACTCAGTGGCTTTAACCTTCACCATTTATTGCCTCACAGTTTCTGCAGGTCAGAATTTGGGCAAGGTCTTTGCCAATTTCTCTACTTCAAGACCCTTCAAAGCTGAAAGCGAGGTGTCGGCCAGGGCTGTGGTTATCTGAAGTCTCGACTGGGATAGAATCCACTTCCAAGCTCATTTATGTGGCTGAGTGCTTTAGATTGAGGGCCTCAGTCCCTTGTTGGATGTTGGTTGGAGGCCCCTCTCAGTTCCTTGCCACATGGGCCTCTCCATAAGCAACTCACAACATGGCAACTTGCTTCATCCAAACAAGCAAACAAGAAGAACCAGAGAAAGAGGAAGTATGTGAGCAGGGTGGAAGATGCCATTTTGAAAACCTACTGTTGGAATCGCATTAGCTAATCCTGCCACAGGTGGAAGTCGCTAGGTCCAGCCCACACTCAGCGGAGGGGATTATACAAGGGCGTGAACACCAGGAGGTGAGGACAGATGGGGCCATCTTTGAAAGCCACCTGCCTCCTCTTGTTTCAAACTAAAGGAACAGATACATGTGCTAGCAATGGGACATTTCTTGGAACCAGTTAACGCAAAGTCATGAAGAGCAGGGAATACGGGGGATGAACGGAGAATTAAACAAATAAGGTATATTTGTACAAAGTATTCTGTATTTAGCAAATGTGCCAAATTGTGTTAAAGGCTCCAATTTTTCAGCGCTGTATCCACACTTGTTTTCATATGACCTTTCCGTTCCTGTCACTAAAGAGGTACAAACCATTTCCGCATCCTTTAAATCTTGACTCAGCCGTGTTGATTTGTTTGGGCCGATAGGATAAGGCAAATGTGATGTCTCCATTCCAAGTCAAGTCCTCCAGAATCCTGTATATTTCCTCTTGCCCTCTCACACCTCTGCCATTGCAACAAGAAGGACAAACCCTGACTAGCACACTGGCCTCAGAAAGTGCGTATAATAGAGAGCAACACCATCCCCAGCCCAGCCTAATGTAACCAGCCTCCAGCCAGTCACAGATTTATGAATAAGCCTGGGTCCAAAACTCTCATGATGGCTAATAAATGGCTGGTTTAAGCTACTAGTTTTGGAATAACCTATTGTGCTGGAGTAAGGAAGTGAGACAGCATGAAAAAGAAGGGAATAGCTGTATAAGGAGCAGTTTTTTGCTAACAATTTCAGCTGGCCTCGGTGAAGTCGATGAAAAACTCCAAAGGAATAATCTACAAGAATAAGTAGAAGTCCTGCAAGAGTGAATCATGGTTTTGTCTTCTCTACAGCTGGTCCAAGAAAAATGTGCTTTCTTTAAGAAAAGAAGGGGGGGGGCGCCTGGGTGGCTTAGTCGGTTAAGCGTCCGACTTTCGCTTAGGTCATGATCTCGCGGTTCGTGGGTTCGAGCCCCGTGTCGGGCTCTGTGCTGACTGCCAGCTCGGAGCCTGGAGCCTGTTTCAGTCTGTGACTCCCTCTCTCTCTG
>NW_024080692.1:238157-250570 GCF_003009895.1 Hyaena hyaena
GGAGGGGGAGGGGGAGGAGGTCTTTCTAAAAAAAATGAACTAGCAAAAAATACCAAAAAATATAGCATAAGAGAAAGGAGGAGAAATGGCAAGTGAAATAACATACCCTCAAAAACTATTGCTATAAAGCAGATGAAAACTGTAAGATAACACATTATCATAAATCCTGAAAGGAGAATAAATCAGTTGGCCCTCCAAGAACTCAAGCAAGATGTAAGAGATCAGGAAAGATACAGGGGATTAACATGAACTGAAACACAAGCTTGAAGAGCTAAGGACCAAAGCAGGACAAAGAAACAGCAGAGACATCAAGTTCAAATTAGAAGTAATATAAAAGGAAATCAATGCTATTGAAAATATAAAAAAGACAAACAAGATGGAATGACACAGTTTCAACATATTAGAGAGGAAATAGTTGTCAAGGAAAACATCAGATTTGCATTCAGTTTGTCTCTGCAGAAAAGAAGTCAAGTAATCACGGGGAAAAAAAAAAAAAAGAAAGACCTATTTCAAAACCTGGTTCCTAAAATGTAAGGACTTGAATCTGTAGAATGTAAAAGCATAATGCATCAAAGAAAAACTATGGAAATATCAACATAATCTCTTTGAGATATATCCCAGAAAGTTCCTAAGCTTCAAAGGCAGAGAAAGAATAATTTAGGGATCCAGAAAAAGCATCAAGATATTTAATAAGGAAAAATAATGCTAGTCTCAAAGAAGAGAAAGATCCAATGCTAGAAGATAAAAGAACAACACCCAGAAGAGTTTTGGTTTTTTTTTAATATTTTTTATTTATTTCTAGGAGAGAGAGAGAGACAGCGTGAGCAGGGGAGGGTCAGAGAGAGAGGGAGATACAGATTCCGAAATAGGCTCCAGGCTCAGAGCTGGCAGTCAGCACAGAGCCCGACGCGGGGCTCAAACCCACGAACCGCGAGATCATGACCTAAGCGAAAGTCGGACGCTTAACCGACTAAGCCACCCAGGCGCCCCCAGAAGAGTTTTAAGGAAAGAAAATGTGACTGAAGAGTCTTATACCCATAAACTGTCATTCAAGTATAAAGGCAACAAACACTTTTCCACATACAAGAAGACACAGATTTTAGATCCCAGTAGCTCTTATTGAGAAACTACTAGAGGGAGAGGGGCGCCTGGGTGGCTCAGTCGGTTAAGCGTCCGACTTCAGCTCAGCTCATGATCTCACAGTTTGTGGGTATGAGCTCTGTGCTGACAGCTAGCTCAGAGCCTGGAGGCTGTCTTTGGATTCTGTCTCCCTTTCTCTCTGTTTCTCCCCTGCGCATGCTGTTTCTCTCTTAGAAATAAATAAAACCGTTTTTAAAAAAGAAAAAAAAAAGAAAAAAAAGGAAGAAAGAAACTACTAGAGGAAGAACCTGGATGGCTGAGTCTTTTGAACAACCAACTCTTGATTTTGGCTCAGGACATGATCTTATGGTTCATGAGATCGAGTCCTGCATCAGGCTCTATGCTGACGGCATGGAGCCTGCTTGGGATTCTTTCTCTCTCTCTTTCTCTGCCCCTCCTGTTCTCTCTCTCTCTCTAACTCTCTCTCTCTCTCTCTCTCTCTCTCTCTCTCAATAAGTAAAATAAACTTTTAGGGAAAATTGGGTGAAAGGAGGGAGGATACACACATGCACGTGCACACATGGTGGAACATTAATCAGCCATGGAAAAGAAGGAAAAGCTGCCATTTGCAACAACGTAGGTGAACCTGGAGGGCATGTGGCCAAGTGAAATGCGCCAGACACAGAGAGACAAACCCATGTGATCTCACTTACACATGGAAGCTCAAAAACAAAAGCAAAAACTCATAGAAGCAGAGTGGAATATTGATTACTGGGGCGGAGAGGGGGGAATGTAGAGATGCTGATCAAGGAGTACAAAGTTGCATTTATGTAGGATGAATAAGTATACAGATCTAATATACAGGAAGGATTACTTAAGAATTGGGTATTGAGGGGTGTCTGGGTGGCTCAGCCGGTTAAGCGTCCAACTTTGGCTCAGGTCATGATCTCGCGGTTCACAAGTTCAAGCTCTGTGTCGGACTCTGTGCTGACAGCTCAGAGCCTGGAGCCAGCTTCAGATTCATTCTGTGTCTCCCTCTCTCTCTGCTCCTCCCCTGCTTGTTCCTGGTGTCTCTCTGTCTCTCAAAAATAAATAAAAATATATTTTAAAAAAAAGAATGTGGTATTGAACTCTGGAAGTATGCTAACAAGGTAGATAAGATTTCTTATCACACACCAAAGAAAGGTAACTATGTGAGGAGACATGTTAATTAGCTGGACCATAATAATCACTTTACTACATGTACGAACATCAAATCATTGTGGTGTATACCTTAAATATATACCATTTTTATTTTAAGAAATTAATTTCAGCTGTTCACAGTAAGGAGTTGATAGATACTTTCTTCAGGTTATTGTTATTAAAATAATTGTTAGGACAGAATTTAAAACTTTTAAACTTATTATAAGAAACAAAGAAAATAGAGAACAAAATGAAAGAACTAAGAACAAAGAACAAGGCATAATATAAGAGACCCGGGAGATAAAATTCATCCTAAAACAAAACAAAGCAAAAACTCCAATCTGAAAATTTGCAACTCTCTATGAAACAAATTGAGTCAAGAATAAAATCAAAACTGAAATT
The DNA here is from genome assembly GCF_003009895.1 of Hyaena hyaena. Lineage (NCBI taxonomy): Eukaryota > Metazoa > Chordata > Mammalia > Carnivora > Hyaenidae > Hyaena > Hyaena hyaena. The sequence goes on from NW_024080692.1 coordinate 240,822, forward strand.
ATAGAATATCCAAGAAATTATGGAAATCATAATTTAATGTTTATTAAATATTGCCTAAGAATATTGTCAAAGAAATGTATCAATCATGTGTCATGTGGAAACACTAAAGCAGTTACATTAAAGATAGGAACAAAATAAGAACATCCTCATCATCACCATTATTTAACATAGTCCTGGAAGTACCAACCACTGAATTTATTATTTATAGATGATATTTACCTAAAAAATATGAAAAACTCTTGGAAAACTACACTGACAAAAACTGCTAACCTTCGTATAAAAGCAAACAATTTCCTAGATCTTCCTTACTTAGGAAACTCATTGATACAGTAAAATCAAGAAATAACAATTACTGGGGCACCTGGGTGGCTCAGTCGGTTGAGTGGCTAATTTCAGTTCAGGTCATGATCTCACATTTGTGAGTTCGAGCCCCGCATCGGGCTCTGTACTGACAGCTCAGAGCCTGGAGCCTGCTTCAGATTCTATGTCTCCCTCTCTCTCTGCCCCTCCCTGCTCACACTCTGTCTCTCTCTCAAAAATAAATAAACATTAAAAATTGTTGGAAGGAAGGAAGGAAGGAAGGAAAGAAACGGGGCACCTGGGTGGCTCAGTCAGTTGAGCAACCAACTTCGGCTCAGTCATGATCTCACAGTTCGTGGGTTTGAGCCCAGCATGGAGCTCTGTGCTAACAGCCAGCTCAGAGCCTGGAGCCTGCTTCAGATTCTGTGTCTCCCTCTCTCTCTGACCCTCCCCTGCTCATGCTGTCTCACTCTCAGAAATAAACAAAACATTAAAAATTTTGAAAAAAAAGAAAAGAAAGAGAGAAAGAACAATTACAGACACATGGGGTAGAACTACTCTCCAATATCAAGAGTTGTGCAATTAATTTTCTCAAATCAGAATGTGATAATATTTCACTTTTCTTGCTTTTCATTGATATCACCAGCTGTTTTCTGCTCCGAGGTTTTATTTGTCTTGGAATGTTATATAATGGTACATTTTTCAGGGGTGTCTGGGTGGCTCAGTCGGTTTAGGGTCCGGCTTTGGCTCAGGTCATGATCTCACGGTTCGTGGGTCCGAGCCCCGTGTCGGGCTCTGTGCCGACAGCTAGCTCAGAGCCTGGAGCTTGTCTTCAGATTCTGTGTCTCCTTCTCTCTCTCTACCCCTCCCCTGCTCATGCTGTCTCTCTCAGAAATAAAAAAAATTTTTAAAAAAATTGGTGGGGAGTAGGGGCACTTATTGTCATTGTTACTTTATATTTGAGCAATGAGGAGTGTTTTGATCTAATTTAGGGCTATTTAGCTACGCCCTTGTTAACAGGAGCTGTCTTTACAACAAGAATATTTATAGTTGTTTTATATGTAATGGTTTCACACTGGAAACAAGTGAAAAGTCCACTAACAGTGGAATGGATACTGCTGAATCTGTAATCTTGAATCTGATATGATCTTGATATAATCTTGAATCTGATATACCAATGCAGTTTATAGGTCTACTGGACGGCTGAAGGTAATTACATGTCATCCTGTGGAAGAAAGGGAAATACTCAGAGGATAAATAATCCAAGTACCTAGAAATGGCTCCAGGGACAAGAATAAGACACTGCAGTCACCTGAGCTAAGGGAAAACCAGAGGGCATTTGGATGCACACACTCCAACATCATATAGAAAAGTCTTTAACTGAGGGCAGATGGGGTGGGGGAAGGGGAAAGGGGGTGCTGGGCATGCAGGAGAGCACTTGTGGGGATGAGCACGGGGTGTTATATGGAAACCAACTTGACAATAAACTATTTTTTAAAAATAAATTAAAAATTAAAAATTATTTTAAAAAAAGAAAAAGACTTTAAATCCAAGAGAAAGAATTCAAATGAGCAAAAAAGCCACTTTCTAATCAAGCTCAGGTATCGAACTGGGACTACCTAACAATGGTTATGGTTAAGGTTTCCTGGAAAAGACACAGAGCTGTGCTATATCTTTGAAATTTTCCTCCATAGATGTCACTTCAAACCACGCTTGGTGACCCTGATTGGACTTTATTAAAAGCTTCTGGTCTCGTGTCGAGAACAACATAGAACTGTCCACCTTACCTAACTAAAAGTCAACTTTCCAGCTGGGAGCAGGTTATTAAGTTCCTGAGCTTTAGTCTGCTGATGTGTAAAATGAGAATCAGAATGAATGGCGTTGTGTTGCAGATTAAAGAATGGAGCGTGTAAAGGATGCTTAACAGGTGAGTGCTCCCTTCTTTCATTTAATACCGTTATCTTGTTGACCTCTAAAATGCAGTGTGAGAAGGAAGGCGTAATCCGAAGTCTCTCTGTTTCTTTTCTCTCCACTCCCATCCCTTCCTTCTTACCTGGTGAGTCGGAGCATCCAAGTATATTTAATAACAGTTACTTTCATGATAAGTCTGTATTCCATGAATGGAAAACAAACATGAAAGTTGACTCTGTGAAGCAAAACCTGAAAAGCTACCGTGAGAACACAAATTATTGTAGTGTTCCCTGGTGAGTACGCACTTGGGAATGAACCAAAGCACGTGGATTAAATCTGGGCTACACTAAGTGCTCAGCATAGAAGGGTATATGTCCTTTCCTGTGACTCTTCCACCGCCAAGTTCAAGAATGTAAAATCATATCGCTCTCCTTCAATAAAAAAAGCTAATACATGTCTATCTCATGTACGGTGGTCACTGAGTTTAAAAATTAAGACCTGCACCTTAAATTATAAGCTTTCAGCTTTTAAAAATTACCTCTGCCTGCTTGAATGAACTATAATATAGAGTCAGAAGTTTCCAATCCTAAAGGTATGGAAATGATCCAATCTTTACCACTCCTAGTTAAAATGTATTATTCTTTTCCTGAAGCAGCCAAATGAAAGAAATCTCCTACCTAATTATTACCACCCATGCTTAATAAGATGACCCTGAATTTGTGTTTCAATGCTTTAAACTTTTCTTGGCACATAATATTCATTGCATGGGTGAAATATCTCTAAGTGTATCAAGAGATTACCTTACTCTTTAAATAGGTCCACTTTCAAAGGGCTTTTTTGTTTTGTTTTGTTTATCTCAAACCAAATTTATCACCTTCTTCCCATCATCTGCACTTTCTTAAACCTTCTGTATTTCTCATCCTGAAGCCACTTGCCTTTCAGCTACTTAGGTTACTTCTTGACTCGTCCCTTTTTATTGCGTTACAGGAGCAGTAAGCGGTCAAGTCCAGCTGATTCTACCAATGAAGAAGGCGTACATCCAACTCTTACCTTTTCCCTCCCACTGCCAAAGAGCCACCTCAGATTTTCATCACCTTCTAGCTTGCACCATTCACAGTAGTCATTTCTCTATGAATTCTGTTTGAGTCTGTATACCTCAGATTCATTCCACTCCCTCCACATGACAAGTCCCACAGCACAATGCTGAATAAATTATTCCGTGCACACTCATTCATTCGAGACACTTTAAGGATGCCAGTGCTTGCTCCCCAAAACAGTTGAATGGCCCCCAACTAGATATGTAAGGCCCACAGTTAGCCAACCTCATTTTACACTTCCAGACTGTTTGCCACCCCACTGCCCTTCTCTCAGTCTGCAGTTGTGTCCAATGAAACTGCCCAACATTGCAAAGCCACACAAGGCTTCCCTTCTCGAATCTCTGCTCCTCCTGCTGTTACTGTATATCCTTCCTTTCCTTTCTACCTTCCCTCAGTAGCTAAAATCTCAGAAATGCTTTACATTCCATCATAAATGCAGTGATGGAATGTCTAATCTCTAGAGTTAGAAATAACTTTGTCTTCCTTTGAGCTGATATACCACATTGAATTTCTCTTTTCAGACTTAACGGTGCATTAAGGTTATTGATATACATGGCTATATTTTTCTATTGTACCCAGATACACTCCTCAGAGTCAAGGTCAGCCCACTGAAAGATAATTCTCCTTGAATTGTATGTCTCTGCACATCTTGCAAGCAGGCAGTGAGTTTGTTTTATTTTATTTTTTTATTTTTTTAATGTTTTATTTACTTCTGAGAGACAGAGAGAGACAGCATGAGCAGGGGAGGGTCAGAGAGAGAGGGAGATGCAGAATCTGAAACAAGCTCCAGGCTCTGAGCTGGCTGTCAGCACAGAGCTCGATGCAGGGCTCGAACCCACGAACCGCGAGATCATGACCTGAGCCAAAGCCAGATGCCCAACTGACTGAGCCACCCAGGCGCCCCAGTGCGTTTGTTTTAGACTATCTTTTCAAGGATGTTTCCAGAGTGAACAGTCGCAGAAGATGGTGATGGTGTTTCCCTTCAGGGCACAGGTCAGACATGCTTATTTATTTTAATAAAAGATTCAGGTCCTAAGTTCCAAGCTCCTTTCCTGTAACATACTCCGCTGTGTGTACAGATATTATCTAGGCTTCTTCACATTGTCCTTGGGGAATTGAGACACAGAGGACCAGCACAAATGCTGATTCTTGGGCCACTATTCTTGACATGAAAAATGAAATCCTTTTTCTCTTCCCCAAGAGTCTCGTGTCTTCTGGCAGCATTCATGAATCTATGGTAGACCCTGGCAGATAGACTCTAAAGTGGCCCCCAAGGTCCCCATCTCCTCATATTAATGCCCTTTGATGTCTTCTCCCCTTGAGTGTGGGTAAGAGTGTGATTTGCTTTTAACCAGTAGCATACAGCAAAAGTGACAAGAATGTATGGGATTATGTGTACATAATCATATTACACATATCTGTAATATCTGTCTTTTAAGGAGACTCTCCTCCTTGGTGGCCTTGAGGAAGCAAATGGCCATGTTGTGAAGGTCCACGAAGTAAGCAATGGAAGGTGGCCTTTAGCTGAGAAAGAGCAAGAACGGGGACCCTTGGTCCACAGCCTGTAGGAAACTGAATGCTGCAATTATGTGGGCTTCGAAGCAGATGCTTTTCTAGCCAAGCTTCAGAGAAGAACATAGTCCTTGCAGAGGACCCCGTGAGGCCATGCTAAACTGTGACCTATGGATTCTGAAATAGTAGATGTGTCTTGTTTTAAGCCACTAATTCCAGAGTACTGAGCCACTGATAATTAATACACAGGCTAATCTGATAGCTCGAAAATAAGGGAAAATCTCAGACCCCTCACAGTTCTTGTGTCAACAAGGATTGGAGGCTGACAGGCATATGACTCTCTGAAAGGGGGCCCATGTGGAAAAATTGATAAAGATTGACAAAAGTCCATGGAAATCAGTAAACAACGTACAGTGTCGCTTCCCTCACAGTAAAACAATTGGATCAACTTTTGGCAAAAGTCAGAATTCTGGCATGCAGTGACAACTCTGCCTCGAAGAACATGAGGTTCTTTGTTTTTTTGCACAGTGTAAGATCGTGGATGTACTGACCAGATGTGTGGCTTATCACACAATAAGCAGTCCTCTACTGGATTGTCTGTTAACAAGGAAGAAAGGTTTCTAACTTCCCAACCCCATAGTTCTAAGCCCAGTCTCAAGAAGCCGATTCAAAGACAATCAGCTGGACAGTGCCCTAGGTATTGCTAACTCTTCTCTAGAAAGGGAGACTTCCTCACCAATCTGGCTGTCAGCCTCAAGTCTGTCCCATTGTAACAACTAATACTAAGATTCATTCCGGTGAGGACAGAAGGTGTTGACTTCTCTAGGCAACAGTTGCCTAGACACCCACTTACCATGGGCAGAAATTCATAGCATCATGCTCATAACTGAACAGTGGCAGTTATCTTATTGAGGGAAATTTTATTCCCCATCTCATCGCCCAAAGCAAAGTTGATGGTCAATGGAACCCTTGGGCATGGGCCTGGTTCACAGATAGATGAGCCAAGTTGAAGCCCACTTGTGCCCACTGGGCTGCTACAGCTGTCCAGCCCCAGTGATAGTGACGCAAAACCCAAAATGCACACACTTGCTCGGTCAGTGGGCATAATAACTCAAGTCCATTCTCACAATTCTGACCACTATTCCCCTTGATAAACTATGTTTTATTGTTACTGACTCTTAAATGGTAGCCAATGGCTTGATTCTTTGGCCTTTCACTTGGAGACTACAAGACACATTAAAGCTACTCTTATGTAGGGCCATGAAATGTGAAAACAAATCATGTCACCAATGGAACCATCTGGGTCACTCATGTAGGTGCCATGTAAAGGCCGATTCTCTGATGAAACCAACTGAAATCAAGTCACTAAGTCTGCACCACCCAGATCGTCACTGCCTGGAGTCATCATGATACTGGACATGGCAATATACCCGACATCTTATACTGGGAAACAATAAAAGGACCTCATCTTCTTTGAGGCAGAGTTACCACTGAACAACAGACTTCTGCCTCTGGCCAAAAGTCGGCCCAATTGTCTTACAGTGAAGGAAGCAACATTGCACAGGATATGGAGATCCCTTAACCACCTCTTAGGGCTTAAGTGGAATCTCACTGCTGTTGATGCTTTTTGGTTCATGGTGTTACATTTCAGTCTGATCAGCAGGATCTGGCCACAGCATTGTGGTCTTTAAAACTAAACCGAGTCATGTTTTCCGTTCTCTGGATCATTTGCATGTTGATACTGTTGTGCCTTTATCTCCAGAGCCACTCAACGATGGGCTAATAGTCAAGATACATGAGTCATTGCTAAAAATAAAAGAGCAATCATCCAGCAACTCGTCGAGCTTAACCGCTGAATGTGGTCATGGGAAGAGACCCTCAAAGAGAGCCCTGCCAAACAACTGCGAGCCCAGAGTGACCGTGGGCACACCCAAAGTTGAGCTTAGTGAAGTACAATAGCAGAGAGATAATACGGCAGGAGAAATCATCTCCACCGAAATATTCCATCCAATCGCTAAAAACTAGCAAGAAAATAACAATAACAAGTCCCAAGGTCAAGAGGGGGGCATCGGTACAAAGAGGGGCTACACGGTATTATCTAAAATTCCCACTTTCCAACAAAAAGTTACAAGATTGGCAAAGAAACACTAGAGTATGACCCATACACCAAGGAAAAGGCAGATAACACAAACTGTGACAGTAACCAGATGCCAAATTTAACAACAACAACAACAAAAATAGCCTCAAATGGAGTCGTTATAAATATATTCAACAGTCTCAAAGAAAACAATATTAAAGAAATAAAGGAGGGTGTAATGGTAATGGACAATGTCACATCAGATAGAGAATATCAATAATAAGATGGAAGTTAGTAAAAAGAAGAATCAAATGGAAATTCTGGAGTTGAAAAGTACAATTGCAGAAATTGAAAATTCATCCAGGGACTCAAAGAATATTTGAATGGCAAAAGAAGGAGCAAACTTAAAGATAGATCAATAGAGACTATGCAGTCCAAAAATAGAGTAAAATAAGAATAAAGAAAAAGGAACAGAGCAATGCAAGGCATTATAAAGTGTACCTACATGTGCATAATGGAAGTACTAGAAGGAAAAGAGATAGAAACAAGTGGCAGAAAAATATTTGAGGAAATAATAGCTGAAAACTTCTCAAATGTACTGAAAAACAATAATCTAGATATGCAGAAACTTCACAAACTCTAAGTAGGATAAACACAAAGTGACTGATAAGCAAAGTCATCAAAGTAACAACACCGAAAGTCAAAGACCAGGATAAACTCTTGAATGCAGTAAGAGAAAAACAACTCATTTTTACAAGTGAACCCCAGTAGGATTAATAATGAATTTATCAGCAAAAACAATGGAGACCAAAGGGTAGTAGGATAACATATTCAAAGTGTCCGAAGAAAAAACTGCCAACCAAAAATCTTACATCCAACAAAGCGATCTTTTTTTTTTTTTCACTGTTCTTATTTTTGAGAGAAAGAGTACAAGCGGGAGGAAGTGCAGAGAGAAAGAGGGACAGAAGATCTGAAGTGGGCGATCCTGATACAGGGTTCAAACTCACAAACCATGAGATCATGACCTAAGCTGAAGTCGGCTACTTAACTAACTGGGCCGCCCAAGCATCCCCCAGCAAAGCTATCTTTCAATAGTGAAAGCAGGGCCACATGGATGGCTCTGTTGGTTAAGCATCCAACTCTTGGTTTTGACTCAGGTCATGATCGCACAGTTCTTGAGTTCGAGCCGCCTTTTGGGCTCTGCACTGTTAGTGGTGCAGAGCCTCCTCAGGGCTCTCCCTCTCTTCTTCTCACTCTGCCCCTACGCCACTCATGCACACTCTCTCTCAAAATAAATAAAAACTTAAAAAAGAAAACGTAAAAGCAAAATTAAAACATTTCCAGAAAAACAATAACTGAGAGAATTTGTTGCTAGCAAATTGGTCTTATATGAGACACTAAAGGAAGTTATTCAGGCTAAAATGACCTCAGACAGTAATTAGCATTCATACCAAAAAAATCAACAAGTACTGTTTAAGGTATTTATGTAATAATAAAAGGCTATATAAATATATATCCTCCTTTCTTCTCTTATTTAAAAATCAATTGTATAAAATAATATGCATATAATATACTGTTGGACATATAACATACAGACATGTAGTATAATTGCTAATAACACAAAGGACGTGAATAAGAGCAAAACTGTATTGGGCTAAGGAAATGACTCCAGATGGTAAATCCAGAAGAACAAATAAAGAGAATCAGGAATGATAACTACAAAGATTAACATAATATAAGCTATAAATATAGACTCTCTTTTTTCTCTTAGCTTCTTTGAAAGACAAGATTATATAAAAGTAATAATTACAATATTGTCTTTTTTGTAATGTTTATAGATTTAAAATGTATAACAATAATACCACAAAAATGGGGAAAAGGAAAAGAGATTTTATGTATAGCAATAATATCACAAAAAGGGGTACAAGCAATAACATTTCTGTATCTCACTTGAAATATTAGTATAAATCTGAAACTGATTTTGATAATTAAGATGTATATGGTTAGCTCTAGACAAAATGCTAAGAAAATAACTCAAAAATACATAGTGAAGAAAATCACTAACTAAATTAAAATGCTACATCAGGTAACATTCACATAATGTGAAATAAAGCAATAAAAGAGAAATAGAAAACAAAAAAGACATGAATCGCATAAAAAATGAAAAGTAAAAGTGTAGACATAGATTCAGCTGTTACTGAAAATAACATTAAATGTAAATAGATTAGGGGCACCTGGGTGGCTCAGCCAGTTGAGCATCTGACTTCAGCTCAGGTCACAATCTCATGGTTTATGAGTTCGAGCCCCACGTTGGGCACTGAGCTGACAGCTCAGAGCCTGGAGCCTGTTTCAGATTCTGTGTCTCCCTCTCTCTCTGCCCCTCCCTGCTCACATTCTCTCTCTCTCTCTCTCTCTCCTCTCTCTCTCTCAAAAATAAATAAATATTTAAAAGGTTTTTTTAATAATAAATAAATGTAAATAGACTAAACAATCCAATCAAAAGTCAGAGACTGCCAGATTGGATTAAAATATATGATCCAAATATATGCTGTCTTCAGGAGACACACTTTAGTTTCAAAGACACAGAGATATTGAAAGCAAAAGTTTCCCATGCAAATAGCAACCACAGGAAAGATGATGTAGCTATACTACTGTGAGACAAAATAGACTTTAAACCAAAATGAAAGTTATTAGAGACAAAGGACATTTTCTTTTTTTTTTTTTTTTACAAATAGTTTATTGTCAAATTAGTTTCTACATAACACTCAGTGCTCATCCCCAAAGTGCCCTCCTCCATGCCCCTCCCCCCCTCCCCCCCACATCCATCAGTCCTCAGTTTTTGTCAGCATTCA
>NW_024080692.1:251438-254680 GCF_003009895.1 Hyaena hyaena
GATTCCCTTGCTTTTGGGGATGTGTCAAGTAAGAAGTTGCTGCGGTGGAGGTCAAGGAGGTTGTTTCCTGCTTTCTCCTCTAGGGTGTTGATAGTTTCCTGTCTCACGTTCAGGTCCTTTATCCATTTTGAGTTTATTTTTGTGCATGGTGTGAGAAAATGATCTAGTTTCATTCTTCTGCATGTTGCTGGACAAAGGACATTTTCTAAAGATAAAAGGGCCAGTCCACCAGAAAAATATAATAATTATAAACATATATGCATCTAATAACACAGCACCAAAATATATAATACATAACTGACAGAAATAAAGGGAGAAACAGACAATTCAACTGGATAACCACATGCAAAAGAATAAAGATGTTTCTTTTTCTTAAGTTTTTTTATGTTTATTTATTTATTTTTGAGAGACAGAGAGAATGTGCACAAGTGGGGAAAGGGCAGAGAGAAGGAGAGAGAGAATCCCAAGCAGGCTCTGCAACACCAGTGCAGGATGAGAGGCTTGAACCCATGAACAGTGAAATGGTGACCTGAGTGGAGATCAAGAATCAGATTCTTAACCACTGTGATACCCAGGCTCTCCAAGACATTTCTTTAAGGGAAGATTTACAAAACGTCAATAAGCACATAAAGAGATACTCAACATTATTTGTCATAGCATTAAAAGAAGGCAAATCAAAACTACAATGGGACACCACTCCATCCCCACTAGGGGGGCTAAGAATCAAAAAGTTAGTAACAAGAGTTGGTGAAAGTGTGGAGAAATAATAACGATCATCTACTGCTGATGGGAATATAGAATCACGCCATAGCTTTGGAAAACATTCTGGCAGGTCTACAAAAGATTAATCAGAGTTACCATATGACCAACAATTCTACTCTTGTATATATACCCAAGAAAAATGAAAACCTATGTCCACACAAAAACTTGTACATGAGTGGCATTATTCATAGGAGCCAAAGATGGAAACAGCCCAATTATCCATCAACTAATGAAAGAACAAAAAAAAAAAAAATGTCATATATCCATATAATGGATTGCTTGGCCATAAAAAGGAATAAAATACCAATACATGCTACAGCATGGTTGAACCTTGAAAACATGATGCTAAGTGAAAGAAGATTTTTTTTTAATTTTTTAAATATTTATTTATTTACGAGAGACAGGGAGAGACAGAGCATGAGCAGGGGAGGGGCAGAGAGAGAAGGAAACACAGAATCTGAAGCAGGCTCCAGGGTCTGTCAGCACAGAGCCCAATGTGGGGCTCTAACTCACAACCATGAGTTCATGACCTGAGCGGAAGTCAGATGCTTAACCTACTGAGCCACCCAGGTGTCCCAAAAGAAGTTTTTGACAAAAGACTACATCTCGTATGATTACACAAAAATAAAATATCCAGAATATGAAAGCCTAAAGAGACAGAAAGTACCCTAATGGCTGTTTTGGGCTGGAAGCTGAGGTTGGGGACGGCTAGGCAATATAGGATTTATTTTTTAAGGTGATGAAAGTGTTCCAAAATTGACTATGGTGACGGTCGCATGTATCTGTAAATATACTAAAAACCATCGAATTGTACATCCTAAACGGGTGAATTGTATGGCATGGGAATTATATCTCAATAAAACTGATTTTCTAAATTTATAAATAAACAATTTATCTGACTCCACATCCACATAGCTTAGTGAGACAGTTCGGTCACTGAGTGTAGCTGGCCCTGTAAAGGCTCATCATCTCTTAGATGTTTCCTGAACAATGTGCAGGATGAGAAAGACAGAATATCATATAGATCTATTTTGAAAATTCAGGATTTCCGCCCCATAGTTCCTGGACAAGATATTTCTTCTTCTTTCCCTTAATGGCAATCTCAGTCTTGCCTGCTTCGTACAATTTCTAGGGAGCAGCCAAGCCAAAATGAAGGATAAGGAATTCCAACGCAATTCTCATCTAGCCACCTGGATTCTCTCATTGGAATGATATGGCTTTAGACGATAAATGAAAGCATGATGAGCAGCTGTTTGCAAGTCCCTCTAGAGTGGGCCACACAGATCAAAGTGGGATCCTTAATACGTCCCTGTACATTTTTAAAATATGTATCTATTTAAATAATCTCTACACCCAATATGGAGCTCGAACTCATAAACTCCAGGATCAAGAGTCACATGTTCCTCCCACTGAGCCAGCCAGGCGCCCCAAAGTCTCCGTCCATTTTATAAAAATGCCCTTGCCTGTTTCATACTTGACTTTTCCAGGGGAAAAAAAAATGTAGGGGATGTATGAAATAAAGGTGAAGTTACATTTCATGGAATGGGATGCACCAATTTTGTGGAAGCATAAGTTGACCAATGACCTCAATTCCTGGTGAGGAACCACTTGTATTACCTGAGGGGTAAGGGGAAGAGGGTTATTAATGATCTTTGTCTTTCCAAAATGCCCTGGAACATTCTTTTCTAAAGACCACCTGGTGTAAGTCTCCCCAGCTGTTGCAAGCTCCCTAAATTTAAATGACTGCTGGGCCTGGTCATCTCTTTGCTGTCTCTGGTCCATCTCCAAAATTGGATCACCAATTCTCCTGACTTTACCTATAATTCTATCAGAAGCAGCAAGGCATGGCTAGAGCTTCCTGTCCCACCTACACAAAACATCTGGCCCTGTTTCCAGATGTCTTTCCAGACCCTATTACCATAGCCATTGATCAATCATTGTAAGCGACAGACAAATGACATATGGCTGGTGATGGGGACAAACGCGACGAGCTGAATTTACTGCCAACAGACAGTTGCTCCAAAAATAATACTAAACTCCATTATTTGAACCAAACTGGGAAACTAAAGCCAACGAGTCAGCTAGGGGACAGTCCACCTGTATCCCCAAACTGATAGAAATCCAACTGGGAATCCTCCAAATTGTAAACAACACTTTACTTCCAGGGATACCATATGTGGAAGCCATCATTAACTTGCCTCCCTACTGAAAACATGGTGACTTGCATCAAAGTTGTGTGAGTTTGAGGGAGTTCCTCAGAAACCTCCAGGTAGAAAGAGAGAAAGAGGGGGAGAGAGAAAGAGAGAGACAAAGAGACAGAGAGAGAGAGAGAGAGAGAGAGAGAAAGAAAGAAAGAAAGAAAGAAAGAAAGAAAGAGAGAAAGAAAGAAAGAAAGAAAGGAAGGGAAAAAATATGTATTTATTTAAATAATCTCTATACCCAACATGGAGCTCAAACTCACAAAGAAGGGAAGGGAAAGG
>NW_024080692.1:254758-375847 GCF_003009895.1 Hyaena hyaena
GGAAGGGAGGGGAGAGGAAGGGAGGGGAGAGGAAGGGAGGGGAGGGGAGGGAAGGAATCTCTAGGTGTTTAAGGAAATGCCATCAGTAAATTATGAAGCTTTCATTTTAGATGAATGTAGAGATGTCTTCTCATGAGTCTAGCAGAGGATTATTCAGAAGAGCCCTCCAGCAGAGGGAAAATTGACCTGTTATTTATGCTCACCCTTCAGGCACTATCCCCTATGACAAGATCATCCAATTAGGAAAGGTGATACAAATTTTGACCTGGCTTTAGCCAAAGTGTTCACCATTATCACCTTAGCCCTGGAAGCCATTCAGGTCAGCACACCTCACTGACTAGTGTTGTCACACGGATGATAGAATTGCCGGCGGCTTTCTCCCTGCAGGCAAGGGGAAGTCTGTGCAGCCACTGATACATCCTGCTGTATCTGGATTAATGCCTTGGGCTGAAGAGAAAAGCCAATATGGAAAGTCAAGGAGAAAGCTATGTGGCTTTCCAAGGTAGATCTTGATTTCCTGGGGTTTGTTCAGCTCATTGAGCCCGGGACCCTTGAGGTCACGATTGGTCGATATGACAGGCTGGCCTGATCCTCCTGCCCGGAAGTCCTGTTGACAGAGTGGAGTCCTATTGAAAATAATGTCAATTAAATGCTGTATGAGACAAATGAAATGGATTTGGTCTCAGCCTCTGTTGGTCAGATTTATCAGTGTGGCAGATGGAGTGGATACATTTGCCAGAAGCCAGGATGGTATAGAAACATTGTAGGAGTGGACATTGTTAAAAAACAATTTTCTGTGGGTCCTGCACATAACTGATTTCTGCACATAACTGTTTTTGTTGCAGGATTAGTACAGTGAACAATTTTGGAAGATAGGGATGGTGTCTCCCTTTGGAGCAGGGGCAGGTTTGCTTTCCATCCAGAAGAAGGAGGATAACTCCTTCCAGGACAAACGGCTGTGATGCTTATCGCTTATTAAAGAAGATTCTAGTTCCCTAGGCTCAGTGCTCTAGAATGCAACCTACTATATGTGCAGGGTCACTTGGCCCTCTTCGTGTGGCCCTGTGAGAATTGGGGTTCAGGGGATTAAGGCAAATTCTGTTCACTGCTATCACTATGCCTAACAAAATCATTTGTTTCTGACTGAAGAATCTCATTTTCTGCCAACATCTATGAAATTCTGGCAAGCTAAACTTTTCAGCTAAGAGTTTATTTACTGGCCCTTTATAGTTCTTGACTGTACCTGTGGCCCCTTTATCTTTATGTTCTCCATCCATTTATACTTGATGAATAAATATAGGAATCTGTATTTGAACAGATACGAACACCCGAAGATTGACATCCTATCCATAAGTCAAATCCATGCCTCTTATGAGCTATACACTATAGAGGCAATATAGGGTATTATTAAATATATGATTGGATATGGTTTGTGGGAGAACTAAATATTACTTCCAAAATATATTTACCCAAATAAAATCCTCCACATAGCAAGACTATCCATTTCAGCCATCATAAAAATCTCCAAAGCCAAATGTTTATAGTTTGATCCTTAGAGGTCTCTAGTACTGCTAAAACTAACACTCTGGGGCACCTGGGTGGCTCAGTGGGTTAAGCATCTGACTTTGACTCAGGTCATGATCTCACAGATGGTGGGTGAAAGCCCAGCATCAGGCTCTGAGCTGACACTCAGAGCCTGGAGCCTGCATTGGATTCTGTGTCTCCCTCTCTTTCTCCCCCTCCCCCCATGCTCTCTCTTTCTCTCTCTCTCTCTCAAAAATAAACATACATACATACAAACATACATACATACATACATACATAAAATTAACACATTAATGTCCAAAACAGTTCATCTTCCACACATCAAAGATTCTCTTCCTCTCTCTCTCTCCCCTGCTCCCTCTGTATTCTTACGATTCCTTCTATACTGAGAAAAAAAATAATGATGATGATATTTGAACCCTGAGTTAAGGATTTCCCAGGGTAGCTCCAACCATAACTTCATTGAACATCTACACAAAACCAGTCACGTTAAGGGTAAAAACAGATTTCTCTATCTCATATACGTATTTGCTTCCTAAGATAAAGTGCTTGTTGACTTCCACACCTTCCAGAAGAATTAGTACTCTCGTTTAAGCACTCATTTGAAAAACCAACTAGCGGTGGATCACAATAGATTTAGAAAAATGATTCACCTCAGTGCAGCATGGGTCAGATGAGCAACCTCCCTCCGTGGTCCTAGAACCTATGCTCCAGTGTTAAATGGCTTGAGACAGACAGCATTAGGCTGGGCCACGGTCAACTGGGAGATTGAAAGAGAGTGCGGACAAGCACATGGGAAGCCGTCTTGTGTGGGCTACTCAGCCATATGTTCCTTCTTCTGCTTTCTTCTACACCATGGGTCAGCCTCATTCTGGGAGCCAGGCTACTACTAGTTGCTGTACTAGTTTTCCATCTGTTCAGAATGAAATAAAATAGGACCAACACCCTCCGCTTTGCTCATCGATAACATTGTTCACCTTGGACTGAGAGCAGAGACCTCACCACGCTCAAATCACGTCATTTCTGGGGATGAAGCTAACCTTCCTCTAGAGATTCAAGACAGGTAGCCTTGTCTCCATTCCCTTCTCCTCTGCCTCCTGCCTGTCTGCGTCAAGTATGTGAGAGGAGAGACAAAGAGAGGGAGAAGGAATGGAATGTATCCCGTTCCAGAAGTGGGGCACTGTGAGGCTTCCTTGACCGGTGTTCCTCAGATGGAAATCTTGCAATGAAGTGTGCTGGGCAAGTAACAGGTGGGGATTCCTGTGGTTTATCTCACTCTCTTTGGCTTGCAAATCAGCTTCGTATTTTCACAGGGTCAAAATTGCTCATGAAATTTGGGGCGCCAAGCAATTGTCCTTAAGAATATCTATGCCCACCTTCAGTCCTTTCCAAGTCTAGGGTCTACCAGAAGCATGAACAGCTAAAAAGTATAAAGAGAAAGTGTACTCGTATTCAAACTTTGCAATAGTAGCATCATCTGCAAAATGCAAAACCCAAATTCTCAAATCAGACCCTCCAAATCCTTCTGACCTCCCCCCCAACGCTACTTTGTTTCTATTGTAACTATTTCCACTTCCAAGAGCATTAATGGCTCAGAAATAAAACATGCACTATGATTCCACTTTTAAATTACGCCTTTAAGACAGGTCTGTAAGTACCTTGTTCTTACTGTTAATCTTACCAGGGAGGAGACTTCTCTTGCTACCGTGGATTTGACTGGTGTGTGTTAGGGCGCCTGTGAAATCCTCACTTTTTACCCCCAGAATTTTTTTTACCCAGCCACAATTTACCCCCAGAAAACTAATAATCACATCAGTAAGTGGATCACTGAGCCCCAGCACCTGCTGCCTTCTGTTGCGATAAGGATCACATCTCACCTTCTTTTGAAACTCGGTGACAACAAGCAAGGATTCAAAAGGGGCCAGGTCCTAAAGGTCACCCTGAACGGCTCTGAGAGCCAAGCCTGTCTGCCAATATGTTGCTGTTCCCTCTGAGAGGGGAGAAAAGGTGGAAGTTTCTGTCTCTCCAGCCTTGCGAGTGTCTGTGTAAACCAAGATAAGGGAGCGAGCCGAGAAAAGAAAAGGCTTTTTGAGTCCTCTGACCTCCGCCCAGAAGTTTCCAGATGCAGTAGTTAAGACCACAGAACAGTCTCGGACCCGTGGAACGCTGGCCAAAACGGATTTTCTGTCCAGTGCAGCCCGAGCCCTAGGTTAGCTCCTACGGTCTCAGTGCGCCTTGGCTAAACATGGTATCGGAAGTCCCAAGGGACCTTTTTTAAAAAGGTCCCCTGGAGTGACTTTTTATTCCCTCCCCATCTTCCCCCAGAGTTTTGTTTTGTTTGCAACTGCAACCTCATTTTCAAAAATCCCTTGAACGAAGAACCATGAACATCAATTTTAGAAAACATTTGGGTTCTGGAAGTTGCCACATTTGTTGATTTCTTAAATAAAGCTGAAGCTCTCTCCCTGTTACTGTATGGTAAGCCCTAGGGCTCAATTCAGATAAGTGTGCCGTGTTTCACTGCCAAAAAAAACATCCGTTTTTTTTTCTTTCTACAGTCACCATAAACCAACCACCCTAGAAAAACCTGCTTTGTTGTCCTGAAGGAGCTATTATTGCTCAGAGTATTTTACATGTAAGTGAAACCTGAGAGTTGTTCTTCCTTTGTCTTATAATTTGTCATCAGGAACTTCCATTTTTATTTATTCTTCCGCTTTTAGCACCTGAGCACTTACAGGATCTGCAAAAGTACATATTGAAATATGCAAATAGTCTATAGCGTGTGAGTGTCAGATGCATGGAAATTAAATCACATACAGGGTGGAGAAAAGAAACCGAGTGCATTAAAGCTCACTTTATGGCCCCAAGCTGTAGATAAATTGTGGTCTGTGGTAGTTAAACAACAGCTGTTCAGATTTAAAATAAAATTATGATACGGATCCCCAGAAGATAACACTTCTTGAGGTAAGAGCATTTACCTCCATGCATCTGTGAGCAACCGACAGTGACAAGAGTGTTTATGTGAAGGTTTATTCCCATTTGTCTGCCTGTGTTGTATCATTGCCGTTCTCAGGGAAAGAGACTCTTCCTCGGTGGAATTTGGGTTTGGGTCTTAGCATAACCTTTCCTTAGGTGTCTAGGCAGGGGCATTGCAGCATCAGCCGCTGCTGGTCTACCTTAGCCAGGAAATGTCGTCAAGAAGACAACACGCCATGGGGCTGTCGTGCAGGCAGGAAAGCAGCGGGGAGAAGGTTTCTTCAGCAGGGCTCCCTTCATTCAAGCCCAGTCATCCCTAGACCCATGGTGAGCAGCAGTTCCTTAAGAGCTTTACACCCAATAAAATTTAAACTTTTATATATTTTCTTCATTTACTGTGCAAGAGTTTTATGGCAGACACGCAGGAAACCACCCGGATGGAATTTCTCGGAGAGGCAACTGCCATTTCCCTCAACACTTTAAACCTGTCCGTGTTCAACTTCAGGCCAGTTGGCTTGCTCACTCTCTCTGTCTCTCTGTCTCTCTGTCTGTCTCTCTCTCTGGACTTGCTTCATCTTTTGCTCTCTCAAGATCTGAGGCTCTATCCTCTCCCCTCTCCTCCAACACCAAAGTGTATGTCCAAAGCAGAGATGCTGTGTGGCTAAAAATAAACCTCTCCTCCAATATATTCTTCAGGAAATAAAATTTGCCTGAGCCAAAAGAATGTATAAATTCTTTGAACAATTTCTACTTTATTTACAACACGATATTAAGTCATGTGCTTTAAGCTCTTCGATACATTAATTTTGAGCAGGAACCTCTCCCACAAAGCTGTGCATATAGACAGAGAGAAAAATCTAAATGTGGAAACATCCTCTCTCTATGCCCGGGTGCCAAGAAAAAAGCCTAATGGGGGATTTTTGAATACAAATGACTTTTGAAACACTGCATTTTGCAATGAACTTTATAATTTTTTCATAAGGAAGAATTTTTGTTATTAAAATAGTAGTGCACTTTTACAAATGAAATTAACTTTGTAAAATCTGTCAGTGAATTGAAATGTTACAGTGTGGATTATTTTAGGATTTTAACTTTTTGAATAATAAAAACGTGTTTGTTAATCATCATGTTGGTTGCTCTTTAAGGTGAGAATACAATTTCTTCTGAACCGGGCAAAGACTGTCTGAAAATTGCAGATTGAGACTTAAGTGAAAATGTATTCTGCAAGGAGCCTTAATAATAGAAAGATATGCATCTCTTTATATTTAGCCAAATGACTAAGGAAACAAGGTGCACTAAATATGCAACTGGATTTAATGGAAAGTAAATAAGAAATGCTATGAAATTCACATATAATTATTAATCATTAACCTGTTTAAAATACCATGTGACATGTAATATATTTTAGACTTAAATGAATCCTGGGCATTATTGACAGGTAAGCTAAACAAATGAATAAGTAAATATCGACATCATGTAGAAAAATCAAGTGAAACCGGGTCACTGCTAGAAAACACAAAGTATGTAATTCACAAAAGAAATGTAATTGTTCTATAAGACTGTTGGGGCACCTGGGTGGTTTAGTTGGTTAAGCATCCAACCCTTTTTTTTTTTAATGTTTATTTATTTTTGAGACAGAGACAGAGCGTGAGTGGGGGAGGAATAGAGAAAGGTGGACACAGAATCCAAAGCAGGCTCCAGGCTCTGATCTGTCAGCACAGGGTCCAATATGAGGCTCACACTCACAGGCTGCGAGATCATGACCTGAGCTGAAGTCAGATGCTCTACCAAGTGAGCCACCCAGGCAGCCCAAGCATCCAACTCTTGATTGCAGCTCAGGTCTTGATCTCAGAGTTGTGAGGTCAAGCCCCGCATTGGGCTCCATGCTGGGTGTCAAGCTTACTTTAAAAAAAAAAAAAAAAGACAATAAGGGCCTCCTGGGTGGTTCAGTCAGTGAAGCATCCACTTCAGCTCAGGTCATGGTCTCAAGGTTTGCCACTTCAAGCCCTGCATCAGGCTCTGTGCTGATGGCTCAGAGCCTGGAGTCTGCTTCAGATTCTGTGCATCCCTTTCTCTTTGCCCCTCCCCTGCTGGCACTCTGTCTCTCTCTCTCTCTCTCTCTTTCTCAAAAATAAAATTAAAACATTAAAAAAATTTAAAAGACAGTAAGATTATTAACAAAAAATATCACAGCTTATGTCAAATAAATGTAAGCCATATGAACTAAATTAGGCTTTCCCAGTTGTTAGCCAGAGTTTACAATGATCTAAATATTACGACAACCAAGAGAAAAACTAGTCTGTTTTAAAGGCACCTCCCAATATGTATATTAGAAAATAAAAGCTGTCCAAGTGAAGAAAACGGCTCTGCTTGGAGTTTAAAGCACCCTACTGGATAGCCTGTTAAATACCATCAGGAACACAAAAGTTCGCTGCATCAAAAGACAAGTAAAAAGAGAAACCACAAACCAGGATGAGGGTAACATAACCCAATGGTTCCATATGAGAATATATAAAGAACCCCTGGGTACAGACCAAATGTTTGTGTCCTCCCCAAATTCATGTGTTGTAATCCTAATTCCTCAGGTGATGATGTTAGGAGGCGGGGCCTTTGGGAGATAAATAGATTCATGGGGATGGGACCCTCACGAATGAGGTTGGTGTCTTTATAAAAGAGACCCCGCAGAGTAACCTTGGCCTTTCTGCTGTGTTAAGGGGGCATTAAGATGGCTGTCCATGAACAAGGCAGAGAGCTCTCAACAGACTCCAGCTGTGCCAGTACCTGGATCCCGGACTTCCTAACCTCCAGAACTAGGAGAAATAAATTTCCCTTGTTTACCACCCCCCTAGTCTATGGTGTTCTGTTATAGCTGCCCAAATGGAGAAAGACACTCTAGAAATCAATTTAAAAAAGACAAACATCCCAACAGTAAAGTGGACAAAGTGTAAACAAACTGTACCACTTTGATTTCCTTTTAATCCAAGACTCATGATACATAGGTGACCAAAAAATGTAAATAGAAAATTCGTGGCAACGAAAATTCACATAGTCAAAAACGTTGTAAAAACCTCAATTTCAAGAATAATTACAGGTATGAAAACTAACACCAACAGAGTTCATACTCATCAGAGTGGTGACAATTTTCCAGTTCTGACAACACGTTGTGTCGGCAAGTAGAGGAAAGGACGGGGACTCTCGTACCTGGCTGATGGGCATATAAAATGGATACGTGCAACTCAAAGAAAATTCTGGGCTACATGTAGCAAATTTGAAGCTACTCACAACCTGTGACTCAGCAACTCCAAACTCCAAGGAATGCTTGTCTGCGTGTATGAGGAGCCATCTTCCAGAATTTCCATAGCAACATTTCTAAATAAAAAACTAAAAATTTCTAAAGTTCCAGTAAGGTTATAATGTTGAAAAAAATGATGTATTCATGAAAGTTTTAAAATAGCAGATACAGCATAATATATATGTGCATCTGTAGAGTGAGAGAGAGAGAGAGAGAGAGAGAGAGAGAGAGATAGCGACATGAATAAATCCCAGAACAGGAAGTTGAGAATAAATTCCCAAAACAGGAAGTTGAGAATAAAAAGGAAGTTGGAAGGACAATTCACTAATATTTATATGAAGCTTACAAATTCCTGATGGGGGCACCTGGGTGGCTCAGTGGGTTAAAGCGTCCGACTTCGGCTCAGGTCATGATCTCCAGTTTGTGGGTTTGAGTCCCATGTCAGGTTCTGTGTTGATCGCTAGCTCAGAGCCTGGAGCCTGCCTTCGGATTCTGTGTCTCCCTCTCTCTCTGTCCCTCTCCCGCTCTTGCTCTTTCTCTCATTCTCTTTCAAAAATAAACATTAAAAATATTTTTTAATCCATGAGGAATTGCTTATTAATACAAATATATATTATAAAATACAACTATATGGATGGAGATGATAGATACCGAGTCAGGAGCAAATAGTATCAGTTGGAAAAGGAGAACAGAGCAAGTGGACAGGGGCTTTAACTGGATCTTTAGTGGTTTGTTTTTTAAGCTAGGTGAGGAGTACATTGGGGTTCACAATATTATTGAGTACGATTCTTGTTCAATGAAAACACTTCACAATTTAAAAACAAAAATGCCATCTCTCGGCCCATAACATGGCCTTTCTGGCTCCCCTCTAAAAGGTATTAATGAAGACAAATAAAAAGACAGTATTCGAAATAAGATTTGTATTAGCTTCCTGGAGCTGCTATAACAAAATACCATGGACTAAGTGGCTTCACAATAGAAATTTGTTTTTAAACAATTCTGGAGACTGGAAGTCCAAGATAAAGTGTTGATAGAGCCGGTTAATTTTGAGTTCTCTCTCCTCGACTTGCTGTGTTCTCACATAGTTTTCCCTCGTGTGGGCTCACATCTCTGGTGTCCCTTTGTGTGTGTCCAAATTTCCTCTTCCTAAAAGGACACTAGCCATCTTGGGTGAGGGACCCAACCCAATGACCTCATTTAACCTTCATTATTTCTCTAAAGACCCCACCTCCAAATATGGCCACAATCTGAGCTATTGGGGATTAGGATTTCAACATATGAATATGGGACACATGCAAGCCCATTATAGTGTTGGCGTCTAAGATCAATAGACGATTCATTCTTGGAATCTGGAAGGATTCCAGAGTTATTAAAACTTATTATAAGGACAACAGAGGGATTTGAGAAGAAACAATCAAAAACAGGGATCGGGGAAGTACTACTATACTTCCAACCCCCAAAGGTAGTAGGAAGATGGTTTTCCTCTCATTGGGTGTTCTTACCTGAGAACCAACATCCAATCACAGTGGTCTGTGTCTAAAAATGCCAACACATTTTTTTATAATTTTTAAGTGTATTTATTTATTTATTTTGAGAGAGAGAGAGAGAGAGAGCAGGGGAGAGGCAAAGAGAGAGAGAGAGAGAGAGAGAGAATCTAAAGCAGGCTCGACACTATCAGTGCAGAGTCCAATGTGGGGCTGGAACTCAAGAACAGTAACATCATGACCTGAGCCAAAACTGAGTCAGACGTTTAACCAACTGAGCCACCCAGGTGCCCTGAGAATGCGAAGCCATTTTCTAAAATTTTCTTTGGTTACCTGAAATAGGGAATATTTCATATTTCCCTGAGACTTCAACGTGGTGATCTTTTCCTCTCATTCTGCAATATTTTTCCATAAGCTTCCTACTGGTATTTTTCTGTTTTCTTATTTTCATAAAAAGACAAATCTTGTCAGAGATAGGATCTTATTTGACCTCCATTGCCTCTCCGCATACTATGAGCATCATATATCATCCTGGTAATATAGTACCAGCATACTATGGGCATAGTGTACCATCCTGAGCAGGGGAAGCACACGAAAAACCCCATCTCCCAGAGTGCGCTGTACTTCATAAGGACCATACCTCCCAGTATACAGTGTACCCCTGGGGGCCTTCCCAAATGTCTGCATCATTGCTGTTGTGTTTTATTTTTTAGTTACATGCTCTAAATGGATATACAAAGTGGAAAGGCAGAAATAGCGTTGGCAGTGGAATAAAAATCAGACTGTCTTCAGAAAAATTTTCCCTTCTGCCCTAAATGCCAGAATACAGTGGAACATTGTTTACAGTATTTTGAGACAGAGTGGGGGAAAGCCCTATGACCCTTGAGTTTATACCCAGCCAAGTTTTATTTGATAGGCAGAAGGCAACAGAAAGAACCTCTATGATAGGGCAGCTTATTGGTCTTTACTAATTAAACAAAACCATAACTGCGCTTTTTCAGTTTACATTTTAAAGATGCAGGAAAAATCGTTACCCACGAATGCTGTTTTCAAATTCATTCCGCAGCCCAGGAACATAGTCTTTCCCTGCAATGCATCACGCAATTTTTCCTTTGCTGCTTCTGATGCTGTTAATTTCCCAGCATCACCAACTGTTCTAAATTCTTGGCCTCTTTGATGATGACTTATAAAAAGAAATACTGTTGAACTGTGCCAGCATTTACTAACAATGACCAAACTTTTCACATGGCTGATACAAAAAGTGCTCTTTTTTGCCCCACACGAAAACAGAACTGCCAAGGCCAGCAAAAAGGCCATTGTCATTGCCAAGTTTCTTGGATATTGATTTCTTCTTCTGCATTTCAAAGTATATTGAGAAACCTAAGTGTGGCTTATGTATAATTAAGAAAGACCAATAAACAGGCCTAGGATATATCTTAACTGACAAATTGCTCTCTTTTATCAACTTTCTTTTAAGATGAGAATAGTTCTATTTAACTAAGATTTTAAAAGAGTAGGCTCAGTGGTATTGTCGGGTTTCAACAGCAAGGAACAAAATCCACTCTGGCTAGTTTAGCAGAAGCAGCTTTATTACAAGTTTTAAATGGCTTACTGGATTGTTGAAAAGGGCAAGGAAAGAGCCTCTAGGTTAGACTTCAGGAATCACTCCCAAAGTTACAAAACTCAGCAAAGGAGCCTCTTCTGTGATGAGAAAGCCTCTTGCCAAGCAAGGAAGTGACCACCTCGTGAACTTGACCACCGCCGCCCCAGCCAAGAAGCCTCCTGTGATCTCGACCAGCAAAATGGGTCCCCTCTCCACCCACCGCCAACTCTCAAGTTCAACAACTATTAAGACCCCTACTGATGCTGAGAAAAGCCAACTTTCCATGTATCCAGGCTTGCTAAGAAAATCAAGCTACACGGGCACCTTGGTGACTCCACCGGTTAAGTGTCTGACTCTTGATCTCGGCTCAGGTCATGATCTCCCAATCTGTGAGAGGGAGCTCCAGGTCTGGCTCTGTGCTGACAGCGCGGAAGAGGAGTAGGACCCTCCCTCCCTCTCTCTCTGAGCCCCCCTATTCCCATGCATGCTTACACACTCTCTCTCTTTTTCTCTCTCAAAATAAAATAAACTTTAAAAAGAAAAAAAAAGAAAAAAGAAAATCAAGCAACAGAATCACGGCCTCTGTCCACCTTCCAGATCTTAGAGGTCTATCTAATTCACTCACTTAATGAAACCTAAATTATACTCAGAGCCTTAAATACAAAGGATTCTGAGAAATGTGCAAGCTGGCACTCTACAAAAAGGCTGGAAAGTATATTGAGCACTATGCTACCATATTCACAATAATACAATCCTAATCTTATTCTTTTTTTCAAAAAATGTTTAATTCTTTGAGAGAGAGCTCACTCATGAGTGGGGGAGGGGCAGGGAGAGAAAATCCCAAGCAGGCTCCCCACTGTCAGCACAGAGCTGGACTCAGGGCTCGCTATCACAAAACTGGAGATACTGACCTGAGCCGAAGTCAAGAGTCCGACACTTAACCCACTGAGCCATGCCCCTTAATCTCATGGTTAAATACATAGGGAAAAAGTCTAAGGACATACCATGATTCTAGTGGCTCATTAAAATCAGCTGCAGAACTTGTTGTAACTGCAGATAAGGTTTACAATAATATTAATAATATTAATTGCTAACATTTGATTTTGTGCTACTGCTAACCAATATTCCATGTGCTTTCTAGGCATGACACCATTTAGTTTGTATATCAGCCCTAAGGTATGTACTTTTTTTCCCCCTTAATTTATAAATGAGAGAAGTAAAATAATATGCTCAAGGCCACATACTGGTGAGTGATGGGAACAAGATTTTGACCTGGTCAGCCCTGCCCCAGAGACTGCCTGTCTGCTGGATATTTATTCAGTTGTTCTGAAGTGGGGTACAGGACACTGTGCTTTTAATAAGCTCTCCAGGGTGATTCTCGCAGACACCAAAGTTTTAATAATCTCCAGTATCTTCCAATTCTTGAAAATCACCGTGTATTAGTTTTATAACTCGGCAAATGCTCTTAAAATTATAATAGATATAATTCTGCATAGGCCAGAAGGTCATTCCCATGTAAGTAATCTACTTATTGAACACAAATACAGCAAAGTGTTACCAGGGGTTGGCTTTGTATGGGAGAACAGCTAGGATATTATGCTGTTTTCTACTTTTTTGAATTTTCCAAGAGTTCTACCATAGCATTATTTTTATTTCATGTCTGCATGGGTCAAGTTCCATCTACCTATCAGGGCTCAGATGGCTCACACAGGCATCCAGGTGCTATAGATGTAATCTCCTTTTGTATGTGTGTGTGTGTGTGTGTTTTTTTTTACTTCTTTTTTCTTTCCCTTCCAAATGCAATTTCATAATATGTGATTCAAAACTGGAATGGTAACTTAAATTTTCCCAGTCTCTGGATCAGACTGAGACCAGGAAAAAAAAAAAAAAACCATTTACCATATATCTCAAATATTTGATTTTTCTTTTATACATTAGTGACTGTTAAAAAAATGATTTGCAATGCCAATTCTGAAAATGTACATCAATACCTGTTGATCACAGTTTATCTTTCTGTGTTTTCTTCTTTCTCCCATCTGCTTCCATTCCCTCTGTCTCTATGTCCCAAGAACCCCCACCGTGCTGTGAGCGTGGCGATCTTCTCAGAGGCACAGCTCACCAGAGAACAAGCCAGCACCGTCCGCTGGGCCAGTCCAGCCACTGCACGAGCACGAGCCCGCCTCACCCTTGGCGTCCATTGCATCCACCAGCCTGGATCAGCAACTCTCATACATCATCCAAGCAAACATTAATATTTTACCTCCGTTATCAAGTGTGCCCGTTCAAACTTTTATCTAAAACATTCTTTATCATCTTTTCATTAAGTTCTCAAGAGCTAATGGTTTCTGAGTTCCCCGGGTAAGGATGATGTTCTGAATAATGAAAGCTCATTATTTCTCCACAGAATGCTTGTTAATTCAAATGATGATATTAAAACTATAGTAGCCTTTAGCACTGGGGTGATTTCTGGCATACTTTATCATGTATCAATATATACTCTGTTTGTCAAAACTGCCCAGGGCTGGGGCTGACATTCTCTCTGGAGGAGTCTAGTGCTTCAAAAGGCACTGAATACACCAAGGTGACAACTTGCAGAGTTTGCGCCTCTAGGAAATGGAAAGATGAAACTTGAAATGCCACTGTCTCCCTTGATTTCCTTATTAGTATTCATAAAGAGACAGTGCCCTCCTCTTTCTACTCTGCGCGGGTCTCCCTTTTGAATGGAATAAAAGGAAATCAATATTTTGAAAGGGAAGCCCACATAGGAGGTTCTACGCATGAGAAGTTACTTATTTCCATTTAACTGATCCCCAAATAATCTGCACACGAGAAAAGTCTCTCTTTCGGCTATTGCTCAGACACACATACAGGCACGCACATGGACTGCATTCAACTCAGTGCTTAAGGTGGTTGACGCTAACCTTGGGCAGAAAGTGTGGGTTCTCTGGGTTATTTTTCACAGGGCATTATTTCGTTCATTGAGTTTTGGGTCTCTTTAAGTACCTCCTACTTTATCTCCTCCTGGTTTTTAAGGACAAGCAGTTTCCCACAATTGCCATATTGCTGGAATTTTCTTGAATGGGTCCCTCTGTGTCCACTTCAGACAGCAGGATACATCTGATGTTGCCAGAGCCGCACGCCTCCCCTCCTTAATCTTTCGATTAAAAAGTTCTATGTGACAGAGAAGCATCCCTCCAAGAGGGACACATGGAAAGAGTCAGCCAAGCCTATTGTCACCTATGTGAGTGCCACCGGTCCCAGTCAGTGGATTTCCTACCTCATTTCTCTCCACAAGCTCTCCACCTTCCTCTTATCATTAAGCTTCGCACAAAATAAAATAGCTTTGCTTCCGTCTGGCGGCTTTTCAGATTCTCCTGTCTGTCCCGCATTTTGAAAGCACCTGATATTCTAGTACCTTCTCAGGTCTCCGAGGAGAGGGCAGCTTTCCCCAAACTAGGTATTTTTGCCTCCTTGCAGTGGCATAAAATCTGAAGAATCCTATCTGTGCCTCCCTCTAGAACCTGAGAGGAATTGTAATTTTAAAAACCAAGCCATTCTCTAAGTTGCTCGGAGCTGCAAGGTCAACGCGCAAGAGCTCCCGCGTGTGCTACAACATGCATTTCTGTACCACTGTCTCTTAATTATCTCTCCTGTGGAAGACTAGCTGGGCGTCTGCCCACAGGCACTAGCAAACCAACGTGGTGAACTTCCACAACAACATAGTTGCGCTTTTTGAACATAGCTATCCAAAAGAAAAGGATCTAGGAGCATTCCTAGAATTATATTAATTATGCCACTCAATATATTTTACATTTTGCAATAATCATGTTAGGCAACAGAGTGATGCTTATTTAAAAGAAAGAAAAGTTGCTCTGTTAATCCAGTATATTAATGGTAAGGTGCATCTGAGCTAATTTATTATAGAAGAGCAAATGTATCACTGGAATAGTCCAGTCATTGGGTCAATTTAAGAAAAATGGGGCTTAAGAAAAATATGTAGGTCATTTCCCATTGCATATCTGATTTTAAATATTCTGACCCAATATCAGACTATGGTGCCAAAACACATTCCGGGCACACATAGATTCCAATGTGGGGTGCAGAAAATATGGTCATCAAATATGCAGGGAATTGCCTGAGCCTCCTTCCAATGTATAAAAGGAAGCTCAGTCCTAATACAGATAAAAATGAAGTAGACTTAGATGAAATTGATATATAGTTAATTGATCGTTCCATTCGGTTTAGAAACCTGGTAAGCATCTTCCTCCATATCAGACCCCAAAAGTAAATGCAGTGTTGATTTTCTTGCTATTTCAAACCTCATTCTCACCCACACAGTCTTTTAAAAGCTTATTTTTCTTGAGAATGGGTAACTTCAATCAAATAAACATGAAATATTTGGGAAACTGACTTCTTTTTTTAACGCTTATTTATTATCGAGAGACAGAGAGAGATAGAGTATGAGCAGGGGAGGAGCGGAGAGGGGGAGACACAGAATCCAAAGCAGGCTCCAGGCTCTGAGCTGTCAGCACAGAGCCAGACGCGTGGGTGAAACTCACAAACCGCGAGATCATGACCTGAGCCCAAGTGGATGCTTAACCACTGAGCCACCTAGGCGCCCCGGGAAATTGACTTCTTGACATGTAAGAATAGCTAATTAATTTTCAAAAGGATATAATGCTTCCTGAGAATAATGCCTACCCCCAGAAAGGAGGTAGGAAGCTAAAATAAGATAATATTCTAAGCATTTCAGCCAATTTCACTTTCACTGAGAGTTTTATTCAACCCATATTTTTAAAGCAAAGTCAGTTATAACTGTTTGCATGATTACTGCTTATAAGGGCTTTATTTTTAAAATTTATGAACACCAGAAATGAAAACATAGAGATAAGATTAATTTCACCACCACATCCCGTAAAAGGATTTATAACTGAATGTCAATACATATGAGACTATTTCTTTTTAACGCATGAAAATCCGAAGTTTTTCAATGAATCACAAGTTGGACCCTACATGTCATCCTCAGCTACACAGAATATGTTGTATTAACTATCACAAATGAATCTTCAATGTAAGCAGGCTCAGTTGAAGCTCTGTTAGCCTTTCCTGCTCAGCTGAAGATCTTTGCTGATCTCTAATAGAAATAGGTTTCCTCAAAATCTGTAGACTATTTCTGAAAAAGAAATGTATTCCTCTTCTCACACTTTTTAGCTGTACATGTTGCTATTTAGAGTGGAGAGCAGGAATTGACAAACTTATTCTATAAAGGCTCAGAGAGTAAATATTTTAGGATTTGGGGACCATATGGTTCCTGTTGCAAGTACTCAACTCTGCCACTCTAGTGCAAAAGTAGTCATAGATTACACATAAATGGATCAGCATGGCTGTGTTCCAACTAAACTTTATTCATAAAAACAGGCAACATGGGTGGCTCAGATGGTTAAGGATCTGACTTCGCTCCAATCATGATCTCATGGTTTATGGGTTCAAGCCTCACATCGGGCTCTGTGCTGACAGCTCAGAGCCTGGAGCCTGCTTTAGATTCTGTGTCTCCCTCTCTCTGCCCCTCCCCAGCTTGCATTCTCTATCTCTCATTCTCTCTCTCTCTCCCTCAAAAATAAATAAACATTAAAAATTTTTACATAAATAAATACAGGCAACAGTCCATGTGAGGTCCATAAAACATAATTTACTGATCTCTATGAAGGAAAATATGTCCAAAATATGTCAGAGTCCTAACCCTGTGATTGTGATTCTCTTTGGAACAGCATCTGGGATGGTGTAATTAAGTTAAACATCTCAATATGAGGTCATCTTGGATTCAGGGTGAGCCTTAAATCCAATTGCTGATGTCCTTATATGAGAAAGGAGAAGAGATCTGAGACTCAAAGAAGAAGATACTGTGAAGACAGAGGCAGAGATTGGAATTACATGGCCACAGGGGCACCTGGATGGCTCAGTCAGTTAAGTGTCAGACTTTGGCTCAGGTTGTGATTTCATAGTTCATGAGTTCAAGCCCCACCTCAGGCTCTGTGCTGAGAGCTCAGAGCCTGGAGCCTGCTTCGATTTCTGTGTCTCCCTCTCTCTCTGCCCCTCCCCTGCTTGCACTCTGTCTCTCTCTCTCAAAAAATAAATAAGCATTAATTTTTTTTTAAATAAAAGAATTATGTGGCCACAAGCTAAGGATCACCTGGAGCCACCAGAAGCTGGAAGAGGTAAGGACGGATTCTCTCCTACAACATTGAGAGGCAACACACCCCTTCCATATGGATTTCAGACTTCAGGCCTCCAGGATTATGAAACAATACATTTCTATGGTTTTAAATCACCTAGTTTGTGGTAGTTTATTATGGCATTCCTAGGAAATAATAAGCCCCACAAAAAGTTAAGACCCAAAGTCACTCCAAAGGCCCATCAAGGGTTAAAACAGTCTCCTAAGGTAACCCAGCAGCTCAGAGATAGCACAATGGTCTAGAAATCAGGGCCCTTTACTCCAAGTCAAGTGCTTCTTCCTTTGCTGCACCATAACACCACATGCTCACTTCTCTACTAGACTCTGTATGGAAAAGCAAGACTGTAGGGCTCTTTGTCACTGCCCTCGGATCCTGCAATCTAGTCATGGATAAAATATATAAATTTGTTCGTGATTCAACAGTAAGTGTAGCAGTTAGTTATAAGCACAGACTCTGAACTCAGACTGCCTGGGTTCAAACACGAGCACTGTCCCTTGCATGCTGTGAAAACTTGGGTGAGTTACTTAACCTTTCTGTACTTCCATTGTCACATCTGCCAATTTGGGTTAATGATGGTATAGGTACCAATTGCAACTCATAAATTTGCTGCAAACAGGATGTGTGCCGATACCCAGAAAAAGACCCGGAAAAAGCTGATGACAGTAACTAGCCCAGAATATTACTATCTGCAAGACTGAATGCTCTGTGTCGATACTACAGTGAAAAAAATACAGTCTTTGACTTCAAAGAACTTACAATGTTATGCTGTTATGCTCACGGAAACTACCATTATTCTAGTAAGTAACAGATGTGCTGCAACAATTCGGCAATTTCAATGTAATCTATGAGAAATGATGTAATAGGTCTAATCTTGGGAGCATATACTCTTGAGGTCGGTGTGGGTTTCCTAGAGGAGTAGTTACTACTCCCAAAATAGGGGTAGTAGTTAGCAAAAAAAAAAAAAAAAAAAGTATTTTAGAAAAGAATACAAAATAGTATACAATCCAATCTAAATTATAAATAATTGTAAGTTCTTGTGGAACTTGGGAGATAAACAGATTGGAACAAGTTTGGAATCATATATTCAGAGGTTCAGAAGGGTTCTGAGCAGTTTTTTGGCCAAACTTCCATCCTGTGCTTGAATTATTTCTAGATCTCTTAAACGATCCTATAGCTTAGCTTAAATATTTCTGTTAACAGAGATCTCACTACCTTACAAAACAGTCCATTCCACCTTTAAGTAACTCTGATTATTAGAAAGTTCTTCTTTCTGTTGAATTGAAACGTACCTGCCTTTGGTTTTTACCCATCGGTTACCCATTTACACATTAGTTGACTCAGTATTAGCTAACATCATGGGGCAAACAGAACACATCTGTTTCATTCTCTTATATGATGGCTTCCAACTGTCATGTAAGGGACTAGCAAACCTGTCCTGTAAAGAATCTGAGGAAATATTTTAGGGTTTTCAAGCCATATTGACTCTGTCGCAGCTACTCAACTCTACCCTTGTAACATAGAGCAGGCATAGACAATACGTGAATGAATAGGGTAACTGTGTTCCAATAAAACTTTATTTATAATGCTGAATTTTGAAAATGAATCTTCTGTTTGTTTCAACAATTTAAGCATGAGAAGAATATTTTTAACTCATAGACCATATAAAAATAGGTAGTGAACCAGATTCAGCCTGCAGGCTGCCCCTTATCAAACACCTAAACTACTTGATAGCAGATTCAGTGCTGCTTCCTCCTTGGTTTTTCCCTTCACCCAAAAGAATATTCCCAGTATCTGCATCTTTTCTTGTAAGACACAGTAATATCTTTTCATTATCCCAACCTAAAAATGAATTTTTTGGTTTGTTTTTGTCTTTTTCTATGCGTCGGTGGCCGTTACTCATATACATTGTATTATTGGTCTTATGGTATATAAATCCGTATAAGATTCATTATTTCTCTAAGTCCTCAAGCCAGTCCTTAAGATACAGGAGTGCTGATGCATAGGGGCACATATACCCCAATGTTCATAGCAGCACTCTCAACAATAGCCAAATCATGGAAAGAGCCTAAATGTGCATCAACTGATGAATGGATCAAGAAGATGTGGTTTATATACACAATGGAATACTGCTTGGCATTGAGAAAGAATGAAATCCTGCCATTTGCAACAATGTGGATGGAACTGGAGGGTGTTATGCTAAGTGAAATAAGTCCGTCAGAGAAAGACAGATACCATATGTTTTCACTCATATGTGGCACTTGAGAAACTTAACAGAAGACCATGGGGGAAGGGAAGGGGAAAAAATTGTTTCAAACAGAAAGAGAGGCAAACCCATAAGAAACTCTTAAATACAGAGAACAAATTGAGGGTGGATGGGGGCATGAGGGAGGGGGGAAATGAGCAATGGGCATTGAAGAAGGCACTTGTTGGGATGAGCACTGGGTGTCGTATGTAAGCAATGAATCATGGGAAGCTACCGCAAAACCAAGAGTGCCCTGTATACACTGTATGTTAGCTAACTTGACAATAAATTATATTAAAAGAAAAAGCAATCCTTGAAAGGAAGGTATTTTGATTCCTTCCTTACCTTGTTCCAGAAGCTAATATTATCCCTGTTCTATAGATGAGGCAACTCGGGCTCACAGAAGACAAGTGATTTGTCCCACATCACATGCTTAGAATGTGACAAGAAGAAGGATGTGAAGAGGGTCTCCTAACACCTAGTCCGGGCTGCTTCTGCCACACCACATCCTTTGTGTCTAGAGGGTTTGTAACCCTATAGAAGGGAATGGGGTTGATCCAGTGTGGCATGTTTGGTGAGCCCAGGAGGCTTCTGAAGAGCATAACTTCTCTTTCTATATTCCTGAACCACGTTTTCTGCAACCAGATCCAATGTCTCCTTCAGAATCAGAACAAAGTCAACAGTTGATAAGCTGCAGAATCATCCACCTTCCTCTTTTCAGGTTTTCAAAGTCTTGAAGAAAGGGATATCTGAACTAATTTAGGATTTAGAAAGGGAAAAAGGACACTGGGGGAAAGCAGACGGGGTTAACAAAGTAACTTGTCTGCAATATACCAAGCCCTAGACACAAAAACTAGCTGTTGATTGATTTCAAGCAGTAAATCAAACATCATCATTTTAATGAAAAAAAGAGATGAATCCATTCAGTCGACATCCTCAGTCTTGCGCCCCAGCTCAAATCCAGACCTAGAAACTGATTCCACATATATTCCAAGAGTTAGATGAGACAGGTAGAAAAGGAACGATGAGCATTAGTTTTGAAGACAGCACACTGGCTCTCACTTATTGGCATCACCTTGATACAACTAAAGTATAATTCTAAACTTTGGAAAGCGGATCCTTTTTCTTTATTGCTAAATGTTTATTTATGCATTTTGAGAGAAAGCCTGTGCACACAGGCACATGCGAGTAGGGGAGGGGCAGAGAGAAAGGGAGAGAGAGAGCCCCAAGCAGGCCCTACGCTATCAGCGCAGAACCCCAATTTGGGCATCAATCCCATGAACTGTCAGATCGTGACCTGAGCCTGAATCAAGAGTCGGACACTTAACCAACTGAGCCTATTCAGGAACTCCAGGATTATTTTTCTTATACTGAGAAAATGTTCTGGGAGCAATTATGAGAGATGCTTTAGACATATTTTGCACAATTCCACTTTGGGAGGAATAAGGGTATGTCCTCTTCCTCACAAAGGGATCACTGTGTAGGAGTGAGGGACTTATAAACCTACTTTATAGCCTTATCAAGAGTTCCTTTCTTCCCCTTTTGAACCAGATTTCAATTTTGATCAAAAATGTTAAGGTGAGGGGCGCCTGGGTGGCTTAGTTGGTTAAGCGTCCAACTTTCGCTTAGGTCATGATCCCGCGGTTCATGGGTTCGAGCCCCGCGTCGGGCTCTGTGCTGACTGCCAGCTCAGAGCCTGGAGCCTGTTTCAGTCTGTGACTCCCTCTCTCTCTGACCCTCCCCTGCTCACGCCGTCTCTCTCTCTCTCCTAGAAATAAATAAAACATTTAAAAAAAAAAATGTTAAGGTGAGCTAACATCTTGACGACCATTGTCAACCTTAGAACATTATCTTGGCTCTTTTCTGTTTTAATATTGTTCTAACATCATTGATATTTTCTTGCTGGAGTTAAATACCACCTTTCAATGTGAGGCTCAAGTACTCATCAAAAATACTCTTGGGTTTAATGGAGGCTACCATTGTAGGCTTTTCCTACATTGTGTGGACAATGGGCAAAGGATACTTCATGAGTTAAGAAGTCGCTGATGTTCACCCTGTCCCAACCAGGCTGTCTGTAGGGAGACCTACTCAAGGAGTATTAGTTTATATCCACTGGCCTGGTTTGTGTAAATGCCAATCCACTGGTCACAGAGCCTGGTATCAGACTGGCTCTAGCTCCCTTTCATAAACACCAAAGTCTGAGTACCCAAACCCCAGCCAATCATGTTTTGGCTCCCAGCTATCATGACTTGATTTATAATAGTACAGCCTAGTCAACATAGTTGTAAAAAAGTTAAGAAAAAGAAAAAAGAAAACATTGATGGTCTTAATTTACTTACTTGTTGTAGAAAGACTCAATATGTTCTCTTTATAAGGCTTTATCAGATTGTGAAATGTTACAATTTTAAATGTTACAATCAGGACCTAATACTTTGAATTTCTTGGGTTGGTCTTAATTATAATTGCCTCTCCTGTTATAACACATGTTATATTGTACCATAATCAAATTTTTAGTACTTGTGTTATTTATTACTGGTCTCCCTCAGCTAGAGTGAAAGCTCCATCAGGGCAAGAATTCTTGTCTTTTTGTTTGCTGATGCATCCTAGGCACCTGAAATAATATTTGGCATATACCAGGCACTTAATATGTATGTATTTAATAGATGAATGGATGAATGAATGGATGAAAGAAATAAAAGAAGGACAGTAGATGGGTGGATAAAGTAATATCTGATACTAGATTGTGAACATCTAGTAACACAACTATGAAAAGATAATACATGCCCACTATTAAACCCACAAAAAAACTTATAAAAACAACCTATAGAAAAAAATTATGACACTAATTAGGGATATTTGAACAGTGGATATTTTACATTAATAAATTATTATTTATTTGTTTAGGTATGGAATGTATTCTAGTTATGGTTTACATATTGAAATACATAGAAAAATATAGTGATGGCTGGGATTTGTTCAAAAATAATCTTGGGGCAAAGAGTGAGCAGTGAAGGGAGATATAGATGAAACAAGATTAGCCATGAGTTGATCATTGTTTTAGGGCAATAGTTGCATGGAAGTTTATTATTTTACTTTCTTTGTATTTACATATATTTAATTTTTTAACAGTAAAAAGCTAAATACTAACGCTATACGAAATGACAAGCAGCTAAAAGTCAGATTACCCCTCCCCCATCTCTGAATTCTAAGCTCATTCACTTCAAAGGACAAACAGAAGCTATTAAGCATCTAAAATGTGTGCCAATGGGGCTCAGTAGGTTAAGCGTCCAACTTTGGCTCAGGTCATGATCTCAGAGCTCATGAGTTTGAGCCCCGCATCGGGCTCTGTGCTGACCACTCAGAGCCTGGAGCCTGCTTCAGATTCTGTGTCTCCCTCTCTTTCTGCCCCTCCCCTGCTCATTCTCTCTCTCTCTCTCTCTCTCTCTCTCTCTCTGTGTGTGTGTTTCTGTCTCTCTCTCAATAAATAAACATTTGAAAAATTAAATAAAAATTTAATAAATAAAAATTAAATAAATAAATTATATGAAAAATTAAATAAATAACAACATAACATAACATAACATAAAACATGTGCCAAGCATAATTCTCATTACTGGAGATACAGCCAGCTGTACGGGAACGCTGCGTGTAGTGGAAGAAAGGTACAATAGATAAGTTAGCAAATAAATATGTAAGACAAGTTTAGAGAGTGACAGGTGCTTTAAGAAAACAGAACCAGTTCTTCTCCCCAAAGGCCACCACTATTACCAGATATTCTAGGCATTTACCAGCACATGTGCATGTGTGTGTGCATGTGTGTGCGTCACACCCTTGTATCTTGTATCTTACACACCTTTTTTCATTCAGAAGCGTCCACGCTGTTCTGTACTTTGCTTCCTTCCCTAACAATACATCATAAGGGTCAGACTTTGTCCAGACTGGCACCTCCTGGGAGCGAGGACCCCATGGAACTTACTTTGCATCCGCAGAACTTAACACGATGCCTGGCACCTGTCAGACCCTCAGCGGATGTTCGAAGAATCCGGTACCTAATCGAAGGGAATTGAAGACCAGGCACACCAGCTTCTCAACCTTAATGTACCTCCACTTCTTTCTGCAAAGTTGGTGTCTAAGGGAGCTTTGCAGAGAAGCATGGTGCATGGCAGAGGGAGGGTCTCCAACAAATGTTCACTGCAAGAATTCCGAGTGGCATGAGGACCATGACGAGGCAAAGTCTGACAGATAAACTTCTCATTAATGTCAACTGGGCAATGGGTGTCCTGTGGCAGGAAGTGAATGAAGGCCACGTCCCACTGTGGACAGGTGTTCTCTCCCATTGGGAAAGAAAGCTCAGGCTTATGTTCACTGCACATGCCCCAATGCCTGGCTTGGTTTTGGGTGTCTGGGTTTTGTTTGCTTTGTTTCGTGTCTTTGACCTCCTTGACCTGTTTCAAACTCCAGAATCTCTTATTAATATATTTGCCCCAAGAATAGCCTCGAAATCTCAACAGACCTCATAGAGCTGCTCATGAAATCACTGGGAGATCATGTACGTCACCGCATCTCTCCTGAAGGACTTGGATGTGGCAGCGTCCAATATGTTGCATTAATTTTGAGGACTGTTTTGGTAGCAGTCATATTGATTCTGCTGTTATTTTCCTGGCCATCAGCAACAACAGAAAAGCTACATGAGTGAAGGGGTCACCAGGTCATTTGGACCCCAAACGTTGCTTCATTTTGAATAGCTTGAGAGAGGTTACAGGTATTTAACTATTCCTTTTTAGAAAAAAAAACTGAGTTACTTAACAAATTAAAAAATGCAGTGAAAGGGAAGAACAAAATGCTACTGTAAATTGGAATTATTTACATACCTCTTAGCATTACTCATATTTGATATAATGCCCTATTTGTGTACACAAGGCTGAGGAAAGTGAAAATATTCTTACCACTAATGCATCAAGGTTAATATATTCTGTTTCCTTTGTAGATCAGATTATTTGAAAGATGGATAGATTGTTCCAAAAAGTGGACCTGGACACTCCTTCTTCAATAGCCCAGAATCTCATTCAACTCTCTTTTTTTTAAGTTTAATTATTTATTCTTCTTTTTTTTTTTTTTTTTTTTTTGAGAGAGAGAGATAGAGAGCAAGTGGGGAGGGTCAGAGAAAGAGAGAAGGAGAGAGAGAATTCCAAGCAGCCCCCACACTGTCAGTGTGGAGCCTAATGCTGGGCTTGAACTCATGAACCATTAGATCATAACCTGGATGAAAACAAGAGTCAAGTGCTTAACCCACTGAGCCACCCAGGTGCCCTGACTTTCCCTCTTTGTAATTTGACGTACGGTTGACACACTGTGTTACATTGGTTTCTGAACTCTCTTCAAAATGTCACTAAAAGGACTCATTTGAAATAACATTGGGGTTTAGATTGGCTGGGAGCTCAGAGCTTTCCATGAATGCTGTGTGTGCTGAGTGAGTTGTGTGTGTTTGTGTAAAGATGGAGTAGTGAACATAAGCATGCAAGAATGTAATAAGCAAAAGAGGCTGGAGAATGTATGTGAGTTTGAAATCCAAAGGGAAGATACCAAATAAATGTTCTCTTAAGTTAGCCACCAAAATGGTCCTAGAAACAAGAACTGGACAAAGTGCTTAAAGCCTGGTCAGGGAGCACACTTCTGTCTGTGACAAAATACAGACTGGTGGCCTAAATAGCAGACAGTGATCTCCCACTGCCCTAGAGTCTGCAAGTACAAGATCAAGGTATCAGTCGACATGGCTGGATTTTGGCCAAAGCCCCTCCGCTGGCTTCCAGAAAGCCACCTTCTTGTGTTCTCACACGGCCTTCGCTGTGTGTGTGTGTGTGTGTGTGTGTGTGTGTGTGTGTGTGTGTGTGTGTTGGGGGTAGGGAGGAGGAGGGAGAAAGAGTAAGAGAGACAAAGAGGGAGATCATTCTTCCTCTTGTTTAAAGGGCACCAATTCCATCATGGGGGCCTCACCCTCACAACCTCATCCAACCCTATTAAATCTCCCCCAAGGCCTCACCTTCAAATACCATCATATTGGGAGTTAGGGCTTCAATGTGTGTATTTTGGGGAGCTACAAACATTCAGTCTCCAATCACACATACAGTCATTGTATTTCATATGGTTGTTATGAGAATCTAAGTATTTTTTTAACGAATATTTATTTTTTTGACAGAGAGAGAGAGCACAGGGGAGGAGCAGAGAGAGAGAGAGAGGGAGAGAGAGAATCCCAAGCAGGTTCCATACTATCAGTGTAGACCCAGACTGAAGGTTTGAATTCACAAAGTGGGAGATCATGACCTGAGCCAAAATCTGAAATCAAGAATTGGTCCCTTAACCTACTGAACCACCCAGGTGCCCCAAGCATCTAAGTATTTAAAGAAGCCCTTTCCCATGCTTGCTTTAGAATGATCATTCATTTGGCATGCAAGAATTATTTATTATCATTTCCTCTTTGCCAAGTACAGTCATGGGCCTTGGGAGATACAGAAGGAATAAAAATAGATGTAATCCCTCGTCCTCAAGGGACGCACTCTTTGTTGAGAGAAGGGGAAAGACAATGAACAAACAAACAAGTAAGTAAATAAAACTAAATTAATCATCCCTTGTGAGTCTGCTTTGAACAAAAACAAGGTTCAGTTCTCCAGAAAAGGGGGGAATGCAGGGAATTCACTTTGGATGGAATACTTACAGAAAGGCTCTTTGAGAAGGTAACATTAAGCTGACACTTGAAAGATAAAGAAGAAAATTCCAGCAGATGTGAGACCTCTGGGCAAAAGAGAGTGAGGCTTGTTCTAGGAATCAGACAAGGTCCATGTGTCTGGGACACAGTCAGTGAAGAGGAAAGTGTCACAGCATGAGGTTGGGGAGGTAGGCAAGACAAGACTAGAGACTTGCAGGTCAAAGAAAGGCATTATTTTATTCGAAGCCCAATGGAAACCATCATAGAGCTTTAAGCCAGAAAAGATAGTAGTTTGCTTTGTGTGGCTCCTACTTTCTTCCTTCATGGGAGGTACTCAGTAGATGGAAATAAAGAAAGCAGGAAGAGATGAGAGCCTTGGATGATGGGGACAGAAGTTGTGTAGATATTTTGAGTTCATGAGAATTCTTCCAGCCCTAAGGACCTCAGAAAACTATTTGCAGACCGAGTAGTGCTTGAACACCATTTATCAGGTGATGAAGGGACGGTGCGTTCAGCAAACACTTGTTGGAGGCCTACCCAGGCGAACCATGGGTGGCAGTACAAAGATGAAGAAGACCAAAACCTTGCCCACAAAGAGTCCTCAACTAGCCAAGGACATTGACAAGTACACAGAGGATTTTCAGGGAACCTGTTAAAAGCTCCGAGAGGCGTCATTAGGGACTAAGAGGAGGACCCTGAAGACTGAGCCCAGCTGGGACGGCAGGTAGCAAGGGAAAGTCATGTTCTCACAAGAGATGACAATTGAGTAGACTTTGGGAGGAAGGAGGAGGATGGGTGGAGTTGGGTGTGGACGGGAGGCGTGTGAGCAGGGCATGAGCAGGCCACCATGCCGGCGAGCATGCTGGCCAGAGCCCTGGGTGCCTGGATGGAGTGGCAATAAAGAACCTACGTACCACTGGGGAGCCTGGATGGCTCAGTCAGCTGAGCACCCAACTCTTGGTTTTATCTCCGGTCACAGTCGTGTGGTTCATGGGTTTGAGCCCCGCGTCCGGCTCTGCACTAACAGCACAGAGCTTTCTGAGGACTCTTTTTCCCCCTCTCTCTCTGCCCCTTCCCTGCCTCTCTCTCTCAATAAATAAATAAACCTAAAAATTTTTAAAAAGAAGAACCTATGTGCCGATAAGAAGAGGCTAAGACAGATGTCTTTAGAAAGGAATGTTAAGAACAGTTAGCAAAGGGAAAGAAGACAGAAGCAACAGCCCAGGCAACAAGAGATAAATCAAGTCTAAAGCAAGATTCTGAGATACGGAAAGGCCAAGACTCCATTAGAGCCTTTCCGTGCATTCCCTAGAACACCAGGTAGAACCCTGAACACACGGGATTAAAATATTATTGTTCACTTGGATGGAGTCAGTATAATTGTACACTCTAATATACAGAATGTCCAGTTCTAGATTCAGCACAAAATATTATTCTCCCACAGAGAGGCAAAGAGCTAGGTGCTATTTTTACATATTTATAAGGCCCCAAACAGGTTAATGTATATTCTTGACATCACAGATTTATTTCTATGTTAATTTACTTTCAGGAAGCATGTATAACCATAATATACATGGTGAGGAAGTAATTTTATTCATATGTTTGGACATAAAAAATATCATTATGCGGTCCAATAATCCCAGTTGACAGTCAGAATCATTTTTTTTAAAAAAACAGATATATTAAGAAAGAATTCAAGGAAAGCAACAACTGAGCTCTGATGGGGCCCCTCTGTTTCGCCGGGTAGCACTGATTTATACCAGCCCGCCCAGCCATTTGCAAATCCATTTCATGATCAATGCCCAACCAAGCTCGCCTTTCTACAGCATTATGAAAAGTTGCCTCGACATTCACCTCTGTGCAAGCAGGCCTACTGACTGAAGAACTCTGACTGCCTATCCTTTGCAAGCCTCTGAGAAAGCTGTTAATCTTTTATGTTTTTTCCCTGTTCTATTTATGTATATTTTTTACCCTATAATGATGGCACAGATATGGGTCCCCGAAGAGTCCCTGAAGGGAACACTATCCACCACTTAAAAATCCAGGTAAGTGTGTTTTAGATGTTGATTCGGGTCTTTTCCAAAATAGGAAAGGGCATTTTTCTTCTATTTGGATAATTTTGAGATCTTTCTGAAGATATGTAACCTATAAGGCGTGAACATCAATCAGGGAAAGCGGGTCTCCATTATCTCGGCCAAGGGCTTCCCGGTCCCGAACCCAGGTCAGCCTCCGTCTAGCCAGCGAGCTGTGGGTGAATCCTGCTGCCTCTTGGCATACCCGAGTCCCCACGTTTCCCTCCACGCCCTTGAACCCAGAGAGAAAATGGTTCCACTATTTGGAACCACAGGTAATTGACAGAGCTTTGTAAAAAAAATTTTTTTCTTTTCCCTTTCTTTTTCTAAACTTCCTATTTGAAGTTTAAACAAGTGATAGATGTCTGGCTTTCCCTGCAGCTCCCCCCTCACCAGCCCCTCCTTTTGGATAAGCTTCAGCTTCAGGGCCTGGCTTGCTGGAGAAACTGGTTCTTACACACCCAGGGGAAAAATGACAGCTTTTCACTGCAAGCTCCTGGGCTCATAAATAGCAAGGGGAAGCGTCCACACACGTCCCAACCTGCCTCTTTCAAAATGTCAGTGCAGCCAGCAGGGTAGGGAAATCTTCAGGGAGCATTAGCAGCTCTTTACATAACTTTCTGGAAAGGAGTTTAATGATGTTGACACCCTCAACAGATCTCAGGCGACCACTCGGCCATTCTAACGCCTACCAGGGAATGACCAGCCCACCCTATGGCTGAAGCCTGGGCTCTTTCTTCTTTTTGAGCGGCCCTGGAAGGCAGGGAGAGGGGAGCCCAGGAAGGACAGAGCTAAATGGGAGGGAAGTTAGCTTAGTGAAGAATGAGGTGTCCAAAAACCTGGCAAAAGACCCATTTTTTTTATGCCTTGAGGTGAGAAAGCCAACTGCTTTTCCTGGAACTTGCTCTGAATTTCACACCCCTTTTTGCACAATATCTGCTATCTGGTGGGCTGTGTGAGCTCCTGCATAAAAACAACAGAGTAAGTACTCAGTGGGTATGATTTATTTACAAGTGTGTGAGCACTGAAAGAAGTTACATTCACCCAGTGTTTATTTAGCTGCCGTGTTGTTCACAGAAAGTGCGTGGTACACCAGCAAAACACCCCCAAACGCTCATTTCAATTCTCTTAAGGCCATATCTAACCCTGGAAGACACAATGAGCTTCCAGCTTCATCACATCATACGCGGGGCTTTCAAGACTAGCATGTTATTATTTATGACCATGTGAGATCATGAGAGAAATACTGACTTGGAAAATTAAAGGTTTGATGTTATCCTTTTAGGCTGAAGAATATGGGGGAAAATAAAAGACCTTTCAGGATAGGTTTGGAGAAGGAAAGAAAAGGGCAGCAAAAATAGATGGTCGTTCGCAGGTTACAATCTCATCTTGGTTGCATAAGCTTTTAAGTTTGGTGTGTTTTTGCAAGTCCAACAGAATAGCCATAGGGACTCGAAATCTTTGGGCTCGGCACTGCATGAAAAGCTATACCTGTTTTACGTCTCATTTCTAATACACATTTCACCATACTTACCGCAGAAGTCTCTTTGGGAAAATTAGCCACAGAACAACTTCTATATTGAAGAACCGCAAACCCCCATATATGCTGCATTAACCTATTGTGTGACTATAATACCAAGTACAAGAAAGAAAACGTTATTAAAATTATCATTTTTGTGCCTCCTCATTTTCCCCTACTCCACTCAGTAGACGGTCTTGGCAAATCTGCCATGGTCTTAACTTTATCCCAAAGACAGAAAGTGGCTACATGCTTCTGATATATCGTGGTTTTGTTTTTGTTTATAACTTTCCTCTAAGGAACTATCAATGGCAGTCAGCACTTCGACGATTATGAACAAATTATATTTCACTATCTTTATATAAAGATACAAACATGAATATGAAGATATCTAAAAATGCAGAAATATTAAGTTATAGCTTCCAGGTATCAAGACAAAAACTTAGCTAGAAGGCAAATTTTTTTCAAAATGAAGACTCACTTTCTGGTCCATTGGGTTAAAATCCTAAAATCCTTCAGCAAATGTATTATTCCACATTTGGAACAAGGTTAGTATTTTGCTGTCACACAAAATATGGAAATAGCTGGTCATATTATTATGTTGATTTGCGTATACCGTGGGAGTCCGGTGGGAAAGAAAATATCATTCTTGCTTATACAGCAATGAGAAATACCAGAATAAATCTGGAACTAAAGTTGGCCCTTGAAACTATTTAAATGCAAAGTTAAAGCATTTCTTTGTCTACGGCGTGTATACATAATGTCTAACTCTTGTACAAGTTGAGTTTTTTGCATAGCTTAATACCTAAGTCCTACTTTCTGGACACTCTTTTCCCCCAGGGTTGGACTTAAAAATCCTTTTCCCCTGTGGATAAGTATTATAAGTATTCTTGATACCTGTAGAAAAGAATATCCGGCCTCCTCTAGAAAACAGATAAAGCTAAATCAGAAATGTAAAAGATGGGTGCCTGGTGGCTCAGATCATTACTTCAGCTCAGTGATCTCACAGTTTGTGGGTTCGAGCCCTGCATCAGACTCTGCGC
Organism: Hyaena hyaena; assembly: GCF_003009895.1. Taxonomy (NCBI): domain Eukaryota; kingdom Metazoa; phylum Chordata; class Mammalia; order Carnivora; family Hyaenidae; genus Hyaena; species Hyaena hyaena. Next base: position 285,471 of record NW_024080692.1, read on the forward strand.
TGACAGCTCAGAGCCTGGAGCCGGCTTCAGGTTCTGTGTCTCCCTCTCTCTCTCTCTGCCCCTCCCCTCTCATACTCTGTCTCTCTCTGTCTCAAAAATAAATATTTAAAAATTTTTTAAAAAGAAAAGAAAATAAATGTAAAAGAAATAAATACAACAATGCAATAGGGAAAGTATAGAAAAGGTCCTAGTCAAACACTTTAGCTTCAAATGAAAAGATGAGTAAATTAAAACCTCAAGGATAAAAATCCATTCCACTTCTTGCACCAAACCCAAACTACTACCAGGGCTTCGAGTTAGCTCAGTGTAGACATCCCGCCAGACATAATGTATTTGATAAAGCTTCTGGCTTTTTATCTTCAGACTGGTTTGCTATATTAATTCAAGAGTCGTAGGAATATGAGAAACAATGGCAATAATTCAAAATTTTTCATTATCTGTTCTTGGATGTGTCTTCATTTGTCATAGCTGTTGGACTCTAATAAAAGAGCCACTTCTGTCTCTTTATATAAATTTGGGTTTATTCTTTCTCAGCCCCAGTTTCAGTCCTGGGCTACCCTGGCCCAGGGGGCAGGGTCTGGGCTCCTCCTTCCCCAGAGAGCCTCAGGCTGGTGTTATCGTTCCCTCCACCAAGACTGCCTTTCTTTCTGACCTTTCAGGCCTTAGAAACCTCGTCAGCTACAATCATGCCATTCGTGAACGGATCAGGGAGAGCCAGACTTTTCCAAATTAAACTGATCGCAAGTTCATGAACATCTAAGGGCCAGGATTATTACAAGGAGATTTTAGGAATGAAAGCTGTTCCCCCAGAAGGGACGAATAACATGTAGCTAGTCAACAATAGAACTCCCTAGAAATATTTCTTTCCAGAAGTGTGTATCTGGAGAGGGGGTTCTCTGTCCCTTACCCTTCTTAATAGCCGGTAATCCATCTTCTCCCTAAAGGCAGAGGGGGTGGGGGTGAGGTACCAGTGAGGTGAAAAAAGGTCACAACCTTAGAAGCCATGCTAAGACCCTGTTAGCATAATAATATCCCAGAGTTTGAATATAAGAGTTGAGTAATATTAGCAAGAGAAAGGACTGTTTGTCTTGTAGAAATTTCACTCAGAGCGACCTGAATAGTCACCCCCCCCCGCCCCCCAACTTCCCTATCTCTTAAGGGGAAACCAAAATGGAATTATTGGTGATGAGTGTGAGCCCTGGAATAGAAGCCCCGAGGTAAAAAGACTAAATGGGCTTGGGGAGTACCAGAGACAGATCAGAGGGGGGACCCTGTAACACCTATGACAGGTAGTATGTGAGGGCCCAAGCAGCTTGGTGGACACAATACTCTTAGGCTTCTGCATTGGTTGGTTCCTTTTCCTGGAAGCTCACCTCCCTGACACCCATAAGCATATCTCACCTCCGTATACCCATATTGAGCATTCTCACCTCTTTCTGGTCTTTACTAAAATGGCACCATTTCAGTGAGACCTACCCCACCCAGGCTACTTAAAATTGCAGACTACCCTCCACTCATCCACTCTAGATCCGATTTCTTTCTTCTACTTACTTATCATCTCTGAACTATACACTGTATTACATGAGATCAGTTACTTTTTTTTTTTTTTTTAATTCTCATTTATGGCCAGCTTCCCCTCACTCATGGGAGGGGAGGAGGTTTGGGTCTGTTTTGTTCACTCATGTTCCCTAATTCTCTCAAGCACCTAGGACACAGCCTGGGTGTTGTCAGGTCTGCTCTGCCCTTGGACTCCACTCCACAGAGGCCACTCCCAGTGTTACCCAGTACAGTGAATTACATTATTGTCACCTCAAAAATAGTCACTATGACAACAGCACAGGCAACTCAGACCATCATCTCCAAATCCTTTGGCCTCGAATTTTCTTTCCTTTTTTTTTTTTTTTTTTTCATGGAGAGAGAGACAGAGAGAAGGCTCAGGAAGGGAAAGGGGAGAGAGAAAGGGAGACAGAATCTAAAGCAGGCTGCAGGGTGTGAGCTGTCAGCACAGAGCCCAGTGCGGGGCTTGAACTCACAAACTGTGAGATCATGACTTGAGCTGAAGTCTGACGCTTAATGGACTGAACTACCCAGGCATCCCTGGCCCAGAATTTTCTTTCAGAGTTTTGATCCAATCCCTACACTGCCTCCAGTAACTGAGGTCTCCCTGTTCAGTTTGGAGCAGTATTCCTAATAAGCCATCACGGATAAACTGTGCTTGGCTAAGAGGCAAACTTTATAGAAAGGAGAGAGCCTTAGAAAAACAAAAAAGAAAAAGAAAAATAAACGTTCATCTCCCACGAGTTTCTACCACCACATCATCAAAATTATAACAGTGGGGAACAAAAAAGGAAGAGAAAGTAAGAAGACAGGGAGGGAGAAAAGATGTTAATATATTAATTAGTTACATTGGAACCTTAAAAATTAAAAAAAAAAAAAAGAGGGGGGCGCCTGGGTGACTCAGTCGATTAAGCATCTGACTTCAGCTCAGGTCATGATCTCATGGTTTGTGGGTTCGAGGCCCGCATCGGGCTCTGTGCTGACAGCTAGCTGGGAGCCTAGCGTCTGCTTCACATTCTGTGTCTCCCTCTCTCTCTGACCCTCCTCTGCTCACACTGTATCTCTCTCTCTCTCAGAAAGAAATAAAACATTAAAAATTTTCAGAAAAAAAAGGAAAAAGAGCTACCAGTTTATGTACCAGTTTACGACTGTAAACTGTCAAATCTTGAATTTTTGAACTCCAAAGAAAAATGTCAAAGAGGAAAAAAAGAACAAAAACACATTGTAAGATGAAGCCCCCAATCAGCATCTGAATGGTCATTTTAGGCCTTAACAATTTTAATCTTTTTTTTTTTTTTACTATGGCCTGGAAAGACCAAAGAAAGGTTTGCTTTTGTTTTCCTAATGTTGATTTATTTTTGAGAGAGAGAGAGAGAGCATGAACGGGGGGGGGGGGGGGGGGGGGGGGGGGGGGGGGGTAGGTGGACAGAAAGAGAGAAAGACACAGAATCTGAAGCAGGCACTGAGCTGTCAGCACAGGGCTGGATGCAGGGCTCGAACCCACAAACCGTGAGATCATGACCTGAGCCAAAGTCAGATGCTCAACCAACTGAGCCACCCAGGCCCCCCAGAAAGGTTTTTAATTAGGCCTCTAAAAGCTAGAAGACTTAATTACAGGAATTCCCTATCATTAATTCTCTCCCCTAAAAGATTAGCTCTTGAAACCCTGTTTTTCTTATATTTGCATTTCAATACAACTTCTGCTATTTTGTCTGCCGCAGGTGCATTTTGTTGGATTGATTATCAGGACTTGCAAAGTTCAGATGGATTTTGGCAGCTCTTGGGATCTCAAGTGAGACTTTGAAACTCATAAAGAAACCACATTCCCCATTTTCTGTTGCACATCAGGTGAGTTCTGAAGAGTAGAGTTCCAAAATCTCCTTCCTGTGAAAAGAGCCCCTGACTCTGGATAAACCAGATGAACTGTTTGGTTCCAGAATTCTATCGGTTTCTAAAGAGAACTGCAAAACTATCCACCTCTTTGGCAGGCACAGGTGAGGGAGAGGGGTGAGGAGCTTCCTCCTTAGGGAACCAGAGCAAAGGATGACGAGTCAGAGCCAAGGTCAACTAAGATGAGCAAGGGGGAATGTCGTTGGGTCATTCAGCACTTGTCTAATTATTAGTAGGTATCACTTTCGTAACTGCAAGGTGGTAAACACAGGGTGAGAGAGAGGATACAAAAAGCATTCGAATGCTTTCAACAATAGTCAAGTGATAAATGAATGACTATGTCCTTAAGAGACACACATGCATGTACAGAAAATCAAATAACAAAATAAGGATCTCTTTAAGTGAATGTAAATTTATGTAGTACTTTATTTATTTATGCATTCATTTGTTTGTTTTATTTGAGAGAGAGAGAGAGAGAGCTGGGGAGGGTAAGAGAGAGAACGAGAAAGAATCTTAAGCAGATTCCATGCCCAGTGTGGAGCCTGAGGCAGGACTCGATTCCACCACCGTGAGATCATGACCTGAGCTGAAATCAAGAGTTGGACGCTTAACCAACTCAGCTACCCAAGCGCCCCTCAAGTATGAAGCAGTTTAAATTTTGGATTTTTTTTTAATTTTTTTTTTTTTTTTTTTTAAATTTCTGAGAGACAGAGAAGCAGCATGAGCAAGGGAGGGTCAGAAAGAGAGAGACACAAAATCCAAAACAGATTCCAGGCTCTGAGCTGGCAGTCAACACAGAACCCAAAGCAGAGCTCGAACCCATGAACCGTGAGATCATGACCTGAGCCGAATTCGGATGCTTAACCGACTGAGCCACCAAGGTGCCCCTAAAGTTTGTATTTTTAAATCTTCCCTATAAGCTAAAGGGACAGGGGAGGTGATTTAGAGGGAGTGAGACTTACATGCATATTTAAAGGAGCAATATGTATTTACTGTAGTAATTTGTATCATAACCAAATATAACAAAAACCACAAAAGGAGACTAGTCCATCAAATTGTGCTACTTCATACAGTAAGACAAGATACACCTCTAAAAATAATAGAGAGGAATTTTTAACAGAATGAAACAATTTTTCAATGTCATTAAGTGGAGGGAAAAAAGTTTACCAATGAGTGTATATAATGAAGCCAAATTTGTAAATAAGAAAATACATAAATGCAGGAATGAACATAGTTGTCACTTATGGTGTCTCCATTAATGAATTAATGAATTATTAATTCACTAGTATATATCAGAGCGAATACATACTATAATTGTTTTAATAAGGAAATACATATATATTTTTTTAAGCTTATATACTTATTTTGAGAGAGAGAGAGAAAGAGCAAGGGAGGGGCAGAGAGAGAGGGAGACAATCCCAAGCAGGCTCTGCACTGCCAGCACAGAGCCTCACACAGGGCTCAAACCTGCAACAGCGAGATCATGACCTGAGCTGCAATCAAGAGTTGGACACTTAACCAACTGAGCCACTCGGTGCCCCAAACATATATATTTTTTAATTTGGTGTGGCAGTGGGTAGAATAATGGTTTTCCAGAGATGTCCATGTCCTGATCCCTGGAACCTATGAATATATGGTATTACATGGCCAAAGGGATGAATGATGTGGATAAGGTGGGGGCGGGGGAATTGGTCAGCCGACCTTACTTAGTCAGATTATCTTGGCTTGCGTGGGTGGATCCAATCCCATTAGTGCTTAAAAGTAGGAAAGTGGGGCAGGGGAGAGGGTCACAAAGATGCAACATGAGAACAACGTGGCCTGCCATTGCTGGCTTTGAAGACGGAGAAGGAAAACACCCACTAAGGAACGTCGTGTCCTATAAACACTGGGGACAGTCCTCATTCTACAGCCAGCAGCGAAACACGGACCTCGGTCCTGCAACCTAAAAGAATTGAGTTCTGCCAACAGCCCAATGAGAAGGGACCAAATTCTCCCCAGAAGTGCCCAGGGTGGAGTGCGGTCAACCGACAACTTGACTTTATTCCAGCAAGAGCCAGCATGGACTCATCACCTACAGACCTGTGAGAGAGTATTGGCATGCTGTCTGCACCACTAAGTGGGTGGCAATTCATGGCAGCCGCAGCGGACAACCAGTCCCTTCTGCATTTGGAAATGCAGAGATGACAAGGGGAATGAACGTCGCTCAGGGTGGGAATGCACACGAGATGTTTGGGAGACCAACCAGAAGCGAAGTTTAATAGACAAGAGAGTGAGACGGAGTCAGAAAGGTCAGCTTAGAGAAGGCTCAGGTCAGTGTCCTCCGTCTCCGTGATGGGCACCAGGGGGAAGCTGCCTTCTGAACACCAAAGAGAAAGTTATGGGTGGGAGAGAGGAGAGGACTTTCCTGGGACTAAGTACCTAAGGAAAATGAAGGAAAATGTTTAAAGGGTTGAAAATAGCCTTTTGTGGAGATTGGTAGCCTAGAGAAGCAAAGGAGAACACTGAGAAGGTGACCAGCCAGTAATAAAGCCCCCACCAGGGGCACCTGGGTGGCTCAGTCGGTTAAGCATCCGGACTCTTGGGATCCTGGCTCAGGTCGTGATCTCACGGTTCATGGGATCAAGCCCCATGTCAGGCCCTTCAGTGACAGCACAAAGCCTGCTTACAATTCTCTCTCTCCCTCTCTCTGCCCCTTCCCCAATTGCACTCTTTCTTAAAACAATAAATAAACCTTTATAAATAAATAAATTCCCAGCCAAAATGATCTGGGCTGGGCTGGGCCAGCAACACCGATTGGCCTGGGAGCCAACTGGTGGAGGGTGGCTCATCTATTCATGGGGACTGGCAAGAAGCCATGGTAAAAGTGGCATCGAGTCATGATCCCAGGGGGAAAAGAATAAGCTCAAGACAAAGCTCACCCACGCTTAGCCCTCCTGTGACTCCAGGTTAAGATTAAGCAGCAATGAAATGGCTAAAATGGTTTCATTTCTTCAGAAGGAGAGACTGTGTCCTTCAGATTCACTCAGATATGCACAGGCAGTATTTGCGGAAATCCCAGCTTATTAGAATTCCATCTCACCAAATCCAGAGGAAGTGAATGACCTTATTGATTTTTTTTCCCCTTGTTTGTTGCCTTACTACATAGAGTTTGGATCAAAGCCTACATTTAATATAAATAGAAGCAGATCTGCTAAAATATTATGAAAAAGATGATTAAATCCCAGAAAAGCAGCCATTCCTAAAACTTAAAATTTTCCAGTTTTTTGATAGACTGCCAGCAACATTTTGTTTGGATTAGAATTAAGTGTCTGCCACACTGGAAACTGTAAAACTCAATCTCAAAAGATGTTTTTAAGTAAATTAAACATAAGATTGTAAGTGGTTTCTCTCAAATACTCACTCTAGCAAAAACACGTTATTTTCTACATTAAAAAAAAATCAGTGAATTTATAAACCAGTTGCTTCCCAGTCAGAAAGAAGAGGAAAGAGAGAAAAGCCCACTATAATCTTGTTTTCCTGATGCAACTCCACAGATTCACAGAGTTCTGGAATAAAGTGCCTTATATGGAGGAGTAAAAGTAGAGGTGACAGGGGGGCGCCTGGGTGGCTTAGTCGGTTAAGCGTCCGACTTTCGCTTAGGTCATGATCTCGCGGTTCGTGGGTTCGAGCCCCGCGTCGGGCTCTGTGCTGACAGCTCGGAGCCTGGAGCCTGTTTCCAATTCTGTGTCTCCCTCTCTCTCTGACCCTCCCCTGCTCACGCTGTCTCTCTCTCTCTCCTAGAAATAAATAAAAATAAAAAAAAAATTAAAAAAAAAAAAAAAGTAGAGGTGACAGAGTATTACCAAGCTCTAGTTTAGAGGATGACAATGAGCCCAGCACACCTCAACACACTTTATAAACCAGAACGAAGCAGGACAGATCAGCACAGCCCTCCCCCAGAAGGCATCTAGTGGACGGGTGGGGACCAAGGAGGTCTTCAGTACCTGACTTTCCTTTATTGAGAAATAAAGGAAGGCCCGGGTAATACCATCTCCTTTTTACAGAACTGGAAACCAGAATAGAGGGGATAAGGCCTTATTTCTCCCCAATCACCCAGTATCAAAAGTAGACCCCCCAGTCATTGTGAGTTCCATTGCCTTGTTTTATTATTTCCTTCAGTCCATATGTCTCTATCTGGAGTTATTCAGTATATCTGTTTGCTTCTGGGTTCACAGATGATGCTAAATAAATACATATCGAGTGAATAAATGAACTCATATGAAGCCCTCCGGCCGTTGGTGCCAGGGTTAGAACCTGAACTCTGTTCTATTCAAACCCAAAATAACCACATCTTTAAAGATGTTTTTTAAAGTAGATACTCACTCATGAAATGATATGATGATGTCTGGGTTATGATTCAAAATAATGGAAGGCATGGGGGGTCGCGGGTAAGTGAAACAAAACTGACCCCACCCCGTGTTGGTAATTGTTGAATTTGGGTGACGGACAGGTGCAAGTTTATTGCAATGGCCTCCCTATTTTTGTATATGCTTGAAGTTTTCCGTAAGAAAGCAATGAATTTAAAAAACAAAGAGAACTTCAATGTTCATGTTTTATTTCTGTTCTTTCTTCTCCTGTTGCAACCTCTAAATTGCCAGTCTAAATTTTCTTCTCCTTCTTACACCATCCTAGCTCAATAACTTCTATTTTCCTTATTGCCTTTCATCCCCATTTCCTTGACTTATGTGCAGTAGTCAAAAATTCTTATTTTTCCCTGAACACTTCTACATATAAAATATTGCCCTATTCTTAATGCCCTCATAAAAGAAAGAATTTCACTCCAAAACTGTGAATGTGCCAATTAGTGACTTTAGCTACAACTTTAACACATTTAATGGTTTCGAGTAAAATTTAAAATTCATTTATGCAAAAAAAAAATGCAACAGAAGACACATCGGACTCATTGTTATTTAAACTATTAAAGATAACATATCATTATTTACTCACTGTTCTCCTGAGGTAAGCAATCAGTAACACCTACTCAAGGCAGTTAATAGGAAATAGGGCTGGCTTTAACACCAAATGAAAGAGAAATTTATTGGTTTTGCTTTCATTCCTCTGATACTCATCATTTTCTGTCACTGTGACGGGGCAGACATTATTGGTTTCTCAACCCATTTCCATTTTCTGATGCTTCCTTGTCACCTGGACCCAAGTGTTGGAGCAGCAACGTGCCCAGCTCCGGGTGAGGTGGTAACTCTATCACCTTCTCTCACACCTAAGGACAGACTCGTAAAAGTATCTGGCCAGCTAGATATATGTCACTTCTACTCTTTAGTGTTTGTTTATGAAAGAGAACAGAAGCAATCGTCATGTACTTCTGCTCTCCCTCACCACACACACACACACACACACACACACACACTTATTCCAACCTTGAATGTAGATGTGATGACTGGAACTACAGCAACCACTTTGCAACCATGAGGATGGAATCCAACAAACATAGGGTGATAGAGTGGAGACAGATGAGAAAACTGAGCATCAAATGGCATCACAGGGCACCTGAGTCAATGCCAGAAACCATCTACCTCTGAATGTCTGTATTTTCTCAAGTTAGATCTTTCAATAGTTATAGCCAATTACCTTCCATTTTTGTTTTTGCTGAAATTCTTCAAATGCACATTACTGTTGATAAACTGCACAGAACACGAGATTTGAAAACGAGAAAGATACTAAAGTAGATGGGCCTTACAGACATACAAGAGCATGGTTTCACTCGGATCGTAGGATTTATTCACTGGCTTCAGATGACACCTCAGCCTTCAGGTTCTGTGAGTGTTTAAAAATACTCAAGCCTCGGGGCACCTGGGTGGTTCAGTTGGTTAAGTGTCCGACTTCAGCTCAGGTCATGATCTCATGGTTTGTGGGTTTGAGCCCCACATCATGCTCTGCACTGACAGCTTGGAGCTCAGAGTCTCTTTCAGATTCTGTGTGTGTATGTCTCTCTCTCTCTGCCCCTCCACAGCTTGCGTCCTCTCTTTCTCTCTCTCTCAAAAATAAATAAAAAATTATTTAAATACACAAGCCCCCATTCCTTCCAAGGAGTGTTTCATTCAGTACTCAGTTTAGGGTACTAATTGAAACAGTGGATGATTTGACACAGTAAATACTTGACCATAAATCAAATGAAATATTGTGAAATAAGATAACATGTATTGCTTCCATCTCTGCTCTCATCTCATCACATCCGTTATCAGTTCCATGGCCATCCAAAACAATTCCAGGTTGATGACCTTGTGACTCTGTCCTAGTCATGATTCCTCTTCCATCCTTTCACTCTGATTCCCACCTGCAAGCACTCCATCTCCAACTTCTAATTCATTTACCCTGGAAATAATTGCTGGACTTGATGTCCATCCTATCTCAGCAATGAGATCCTTCCCTTGCTCAGCAGACATTGATTTGACCACCTCCTACATGCCAAGTGCAGTGTGAGTGCTAAGGGAAGACTAGTAAGTACACTCGGCTGATGAGTCCAGTGTTCTAGAAAACCAGATTCTCTCTCTCTCTGTCTCTCTCTCTCTCTCTTTCTCTTTAAAGTTTAATTTTATTTATTTTGAGAGATACCACATGAGTTTGAGCAGGGAAGGGACAGAGAGAAAGGGAGAGAGAGCATCTGTCAGCCCAGAGTCCGACATGGAGCTCAAACTCATGAACCTGAGATGGTGACCTGAGCTGAAATCAAGAGTCCAATGCTGAACCGACTGAGCCCCCCAATACCCTCCCCCCAGATTTGCTCTTAAATGTCACCTCAACATAACTGTTCATGCATCACTTCTTATTTTTACATGGCTGGAACTCATGCATGTGAAGAAAGCACAGTTTTTAAAAATGTCTTAAAGTTTGATATTCCAAGCTTGCTATTGCAAGTGAATAATTTGCCAATGACCTTTAGATGTTTTCTTAGGGTGACACACCCAACTGGGCAAAAATAAGAAACGGTTCTGTATGTTTTACTATGTACTAAAAAGAAAAAGGTAGGCTTGAGCATGTGGGTTTCCTTCAGAGGATATTAGCAACATAGAAAAATTGTCAATACACGCGCACACACACACACACACACACACACGTTAAAAAATCTATAGGGGGGCCTGGGTGGCTCAGTTGGTTGAGCGTCCAACTTTAGCTCAGGTCATGATCTGATTCAGATTCATGGATTCAAGCCCTGTGTGGGTTCTGTGCTGACAGCTCAGAGCCTGGAGCCTCCTTCCGATTCTGTGTCTCCCTCTCCCTCTGTCCCTCCCCCACTTATGCTCTGTCTCTCTCAAAAATAAATAAACGTTAAAAAAATGTTTTTAAATATATGCAATGTTAGACTTAAAGCAACCTTGGAGATCACAGTCCAAACCTATCTTTTGACACGTTGAAAAACTAGATTCCAAGAGGTTCGGTGACTTGGTTAAAATTACAAAGTTAGTAGATGCTTAGGATTCCATTATTTACAGCAGAAGTTAATTAAATTAGATAATAAAATGAGAATCGTCAAATCATGGCTCAAAACCTGACTCTGGTCCTCTATAGAAAAGAGACGATTATAAGCAGAGGAAAGTTCTCAGTGCGCTGTTAAGAGTAGAGGCGCAGATGCAGTAGCTGCCTTGACCCATGAGCAGAACGGCAATGGGCGGGGCTGCTGTGAGGTATTGACTCCAGGCTTATAGCACTGAAGGAAGTGACTGAAATACTTTTTCTGATCATGGAAAGTGCCTTGTGTTAACAGCCTGTTTAGAATGAGGGAGATGGAATTCTGCCACAAATATGGCTGAATGGTCTTCAAATCGAGGAAGTAAAGCCAGCTGACTTGCAACTTCATTGAAAGAAATTGTTGTGAAAAGTGAATTACAAGAGTTGAGACTAAAGAGAGGTTCCAGTTTGTCCCCAGGTGCCATTTCATTGGCTTGTTCTCCATTTGATTGGCACTTCTTTGCAACGTAGACATGGTGTCCATGAGGAGCCACCCATGGAGGCTCCTCATGGAGGTTCTCAAGATGGCATTGCCGCATTGTTAGGGATTCTGTGGATGCAGCGAATTCCAATGTGTATTTCAAGGAGAGAGGGTCTGACATTTCATCAGATTCTCAAAAAAGTCTCTGACGTTATAAAAGCTAAGGATTTGGGGGCACCTGGGTGGCTCAGTCGGTTGGGCATCCAACTCTTGATTTTGGCTCAGGTCATGATCTCACGGTTCATGGGTTCAACCCCACATGGAGCTGTGTGCTACAAGTGTGGTGCCTGCTTCAGATTCTCTCCCTCCCTCTCTCTCTGCTCCTCCCCATCTCCCCTCCCCCTTCAAAAATAAACAAACAGTTTTTCTGAAGGCCAAGGATTCTATTAATAAACTTTGCACCTCCAAACTTACCTCGTGGATAGAAACATGATCACTGCATATGTGTGCTTCTCCTAGCCACTCTCTCTCAAGATGGCCAATGATATATACCAAGTAAGTAGAAAAGAAATGCAAAATTCACTGATTTTATTACCTTTTCCTAAGAGGAGGGCAAAATGATGAAAAAAATTAAGTTATCAACAGGTATAATTTTGTACTTACTTGTAAGAAAGCTAAAGTGTAGACAAAATATAGTGTAGATAGTGTAGATAAAAGTCACTATTTTACTCAGTCCCCACAGCTTCCTCGAAGCAGCTTCCTACCATTTCTAGGCCCGGCCACAGTTGCCTAGGGTAATATGAGAAAGCGTGGGAAAACCATGATTAATGGTTTTTACTTATCTGCTATTAAAATGCCTGGCGGCCTCTGAATATTGGTGCCCAAACATTTTTAATTTATTAATTTATTTTTATTAGAATCAGTGTATCCTGACATTAAATTGCTCTAGCACGCTGCAAAAATTCTATAAAACTGATTTAGGAAGAGTAAGCTGGCTCTGCACAGCCTGGTCATTTCTCTATAAAAGATTCAACTTTCTTTTTCAAAACTCCAAGCTTCTGTTTTTCCACGTATATGACTCCTTCCCTGAACTGGCAATTTTCTTCTACCTTCCACATTTAAATGTTGAGCTTTTTAACCGTGCCGGGGGGGGGTTGCTTAGCATTTTGCGGTCAGCCATTCACAGGAAAAGCGTATATTTGAATTTAAACAGCATGAAAATGACATCTTTCATTCTTCTATTTCGTTTGTGAGAAGGCGAATACATAAATACAAAGAACGCCAAATAAAATAGATTAACACAGTGTGTATCATGTACCTACAGGGTATCAGAAACGACGGATAATAACAGTGAGAAGACAACGTGCATCGACTCTCTGCGTCAATCCTCACCATAACCCTATGTGGGAGATCTTATTTTTAAGCCTCATTTTACAGGTAGGAAAACAGAGGCAGAAAAGGTTAAATTCATTGCCCTGTGTCTTGCAGCCAACAGATGATGGAGCAGAGACTTGGAATCGGGGCACTCCAGCCAGAGCCTGAATGTCTAAACACCCGATCTTCACTTTCTTGTTCTGGGCACAGTACAGAAAACAGACAAATGAAGCTTAAAAAAAAAAAAAAGAACTAATTCTCTATTTATTGTTTTCTAGAGAGTAGCCCAGTATTATGAAGACAATTTTAATGCCACTTCAGGGTGCCTTGGTGGCTCAGTCGGTTAAGCATCTGACTCTCGCCTTTCGCTCAGGTCTTGATCTCACAGTCAGTTCGTGGGATGGAACCCCACTTTGGGCTCTGCGTTGATAGCGCTGAGCCTCCCCTTTCTGTCTGCATCTCCCCAGCTCGTGTGCGCTCCGTCTCTCTCTCAAAATAAATAAATAAATAAATAAAAACATTTTAAAGAATGAATTTTAAAAAAGCATACTATCACTTCATGTATCGTATTTTAAAAAATAATACGACATTGAAAAAAAGCAAATGATGAGGTTTAAAACTTTGTTTCTATACATTACACATCATTCGACACTCAACTCTATACTTATTAATTTATTAACACTCGAGAGTAGTATCTGGAATCTTGTGCAGATAATCCTTCACCGAAATCCTATAGTGAGGCGTCGATTTTCCGATGCACTGTTTCTCACCAGTGACTCAAGAATTCTGGGTCATGTGTCTTCTGCTAAGTCGCTATTGAGGGCAGAACAGAATTGCCAATACGAAAATCCACGCAGTAGATCTTTAAGAAAGAAAGCACAGACAGGCGGTAAAGGAAAAAGCCTGTCTTCCTTTCTCATGCCCAGTCACCCTGTTTCGCACTTGAGGGGTGGATGTGGGGGCAGGGAACATGCTGGCAGCAGACACACACATCTCTCAGCAGCCCCCACGCAGCAGTGACGGTGGTGGTGATGCATCTCTCCACTTCTGAACTTTGGCCTGGAGCCACGCGGAAAAGCCAGGACGCCTCACCCAGGGACCATGTTTGCCAGCTTTCCAGACCAATAAGAGGAGAGTAAACACCATCCATTTCAAAAGGAAGCTTGTTGTGACAAGGTTTTTGGACCATGTTCGCTAAACAACGGTGTCTGAAGAGCCAAATTTTTTTTTGCGTGAATTTTCATTTATCTTGGAGTTTCCAAATGTGTCCAGTGAGGTTCATCTACCACCATGTGCTGACAGGAACCAACCACGTGCCCAGCAGGAGGAGGTGAATGGTCAGGCAGAAACGGGGGCCCTGCGTTTGCAGACACGTTCCTCTCTGCCACTGTCCACAAATTCACATTCTAGAGACTCCTTCCTTCCTCTGCTTTAACGCTTTGTGTCTTTTAGGGTCTTCCCCTTACAATCAAATATCCCCAAAGCACAATGAGCCCCAGAATATAGTCATAAAGATGTTTTATCCAAGGGGCACCTGGGTAGCTCAGTTGGTTAAGCGTCCGACTCTTGATTTCGGTTCAGGTCATAATCTTATGGTTCATGAGTTCAAACCCCGCGATGGGCTCTGCGCTGACACATGGAGCCTTCTTGGGATTCTCTCTTTCTCTCTTCTCTTTCTGCCTTTCCCCCACTCGCATGCTCATTCTCTCTCAAAACAAATTAATAACCTTAAAAAAATTGCTTATCCAAGAGCCTGAAAACTAGAAGGAACCACAAACTTGTTTATAAAGGGTTTTTATTAATGATGACTCGATTTCTTAATCACATCATAATAATCTTTAAAACATTCGCTATAAGGTGCGGCCATGCATGAAGTCACCTGCCTGGGCTGCAAATTATGGTTGGTGATGTCATTACAGATTCACGCAGACCAATATAGACTCAGTAGCATGGATCACAACAGCTACATCACAGGAGAACCCAGCATGAGTTTATGTGGTAAAACCCTCATACATTTCATGGAACGAACACTATTTTTTCTGAGAAGATTATATGCAAAGGGAACTGATTAAACAGACATTAGAAAACTGCTGTGCAGCAAGAGTGAGAAGGTAACATTGATGGACATTTTCTCAAAAGCTACTGTGTCATTTTTACCTACCATCTGGGATCTTTTGACAACTCAAAGCCTCTTAAGACAAAAAAAAAAAAAAAAAAAGCGTGGAGGTCAGGGAGTCGGCTGGGTGGCTTAGTTGATTAAGGACAACTCTTGATCTCTGCTCAGGTCATGATCTCATGGTTCATGGGATCAAACCCCAGGTCAGGCTCTGTGCTGACCATGCAGAGCCTGATTGCAATTTTCTCTCTCTCTCTTTCTCTCTCTCTCTCTCTCTCTCTCACACACACACACACAATATAAATAAGCTTTTTGTAAAGAGCTGGGGTGGGGGGAAGAATGTACTGGCATACATAACTAAAAAGTCTAGGGGTAGAAAACTTTTGGCAACACTAGATCTAGGCACTCAAATGATACCGTCAGGAACCTGACTCTCTCCACTACTCAGCTTCTTCACCCTCTGGCTCTCTCTCCTGCAGCCTCTCCCTAACACAGCAAAGACAGCTTCCAGCTAGCCTCGCACCAGCTTAACAACTGTAAGAAAGAAGCTCCCCTCCCCCGGTACAAGAAAAGAGGAGCTGGAGTCCATTGGCCCATTTGGGGTCATGTGACCAGCTCAAAGCCAATCACCGTGGCTGTTCTCAACTTTGTTCTCACTGACGGTGTCTGGGTACTTGAAGAGCCAGGTAATGGGGACGGCCTCGCTTCCACACCTATGTAGTAGTCTGCTAGGGTGACCGTAATAAAGTACCACAGACTGACTGGCTTAAGCATCAGAAATAGCTTTCTCACGGTTCTGGAGGCTGAGAAGTCCAAGATCAAGGTGCCAGCAGGGTTGCTTTCTTCTGAGACCTCACTCCTAGGCTTGGAGACAGCCTTCTCTTTCCATTGTCTTTGTATGGACTTCCGTCGGGTCTGTGTCCTAATTTCCTCCTCAGTCACAGAAGGGCCCACTCATATGACCTCATTTTATCTTAATCACCACTTCAAAGGCCCTATCTCCAAATATAGTCACCTTCTGGGTGATAAAGAATTAGGATTTCAACATGTGGATTTGGGAAGACAAAGAGTGACACACTTAAGTCTTTTTTTTTTTTTTTTTTAATTACGAGGTTGGTAAGGGAAAATCAATGCTGAGCAGACAAAACAAGGCATCTGCACACACGGTCGCAGCAAATCCTTCCATGAGTTTGCTACAACCTCATTGCAGACAGAAATATTTCCTCTGAGAACGCCCCCCCTTGGGCGGTTAGCTCCTTTAGTCAGTAGCGCTAAGAAGCAATTTTAACGCTTTTGAACCATACTCCCTCAGCGTGTTCCATTCAACATTAGTTCATCTGGGATATAAATGGATGTTATTGAAAAGGAAAGAGTATACGGTAAAAGAAACATTTTTGCTTTGTTTTGCTTGGAAATGCTCAATTCAAATTAGACAGGTTTGTAAACCACAGGACGTTCCAGAACATTTTAATATGTTAATAATGACTGTGTAGTCTGTAATATTTACCCTTCCTCCAAACACACGTCAGTGAACACTTCCTTATAAAATTGCCATCCACATGATGGGGCGTAAAACTAAAGTTTTGATTGGTTGAGGAGTGGGGGCAGGGCAAGATGGGGCTTCAGGACTGCTGAGAACCGGCTTGTACCAATTCTGGAGAGATTTGGCCTAGTCTGGCACACGGCATACTAACCAACTCACCTTCATCTGGCAAGCATTGGAAAGTTCAAAGCTGAAAGGCGGCCAGCCGAGGCCAGCTACACTGAAGACTGAGGAAACATAATCAGGGGTGAAGGAGAAAGAAAGAGAAGCCATTGTCCAAATCACCAAAATTCAAGAGATGTAGCAACATCTAGCATGAGCTGGGGTCGCACAGTCTATGAGGGGTCTTTCTGTCTGATCACAGTGGGACAGGAGGTCAGGGGTACTGTGAGATTTCCTTAACATGAGTTGATTGTCAAGACCATGAGCCAGGGAGATTCATCTGAACTGATAGGATGAATATTAGATGGGATTAATCCAGAGAGAAGCAACCCACTTGTCTAGACAAGGGATGCCAGGTCCAAGTGCTACTTCCAATCCTAGAACGGGAGCTGGAATCTCGGGATGTAGGTAGAAAGCAGTAAGACCCGCTCCCTGACTATGCTCAGTTGAAGTCTCGCTTGGGGGTGACAAGGGACTGATATTCACATAGCTTTCAAGACTCCATATACAAGTCCAGATCCATCAGACCAAATGGAAGCAGCAGATTTTAGGCACATTTGGGAGGGGAAGAACGGCCAACATATACCAAGCTGACTGCTCCTCCTTACCTTCTCAGCTCTAACTTCTACAACTGATCCTTGACCTTCAAGCTCCAACCAGATCGCCCGCTGTTATCCCACACTGCACTGCTGCAAGACTTCTGTGTTTTCTCTTACTGTTCCCCTTTACACATTTTACCTGGGGAACTCCAGCTGATCATTTAAAGACCCTGGCTGGACAAGACCTCCCTGGAAAAGACGTCCCTCCATCCATCCACTTTCTCTCTCCCCACTCCCAGGCTGGGTCAGGTGCATTTCCTTCCTACTTCCGTGGAAACTTAGTAGAATACTCCCATGCTGGACCAAGAAACATTGCACGTGTCTACCTCTCACTGGGATAAGGTAGAAGTGCAATAAATGTTTGTAGAACTTCACTGACCTATGGCAGCAAAGCCCACACAGAGCTAATGAGCTCCCACATAGCATCAGGTTTGAGCTTGGCATTGTACCTTTACTTTCTACTTGCAGATGTGGAAAGGATACCCTTTCACATATAATGCTCCTGCCATTTGACCCCTGAAATAAAATTGAGCGCCCAGTGTCAAGGGAGCCAAGGCATCTTTCTGACACATGGTAATTACCCTTAAAAGTGTACCTCCCAACGAATCCCCTAAAAAACACCCCAGCTCAGAATCTGACAGTGTTCATAAATCACCAGCCCTGGCCTCTCAGAAGTTTAGGAAGTTAGCAAGGACACTTGACAGAATTACTGCCTTTATTAATGCCGTGGGCTTCGATTATTTATTTAAGATTACTAGGATCTGAAAACATGCGCTCCAATCAAGGCTTCCCCTAAATCACAAGGAAGGGTACAAGGTCCCCTCCAGACAGCACCTTCTTGCTATTTTGTGCTGTGGGGAAGAAGTTTCTCCAAGGGATAGAAAGAGCTGGGTAAACTCCAGGAAACAGGATGATTAAAAGTATCTTTTCCATTCCAAGCACCATAAATGTTAAACACATGTTTTTGCAGTTCAATTGTTTTAAAATATTTTCCAACATGACCTTTATAAATATTTGTATGTCCCTCCCACTCCAAGTAGCAAATGACTGCTCGGTGGGGGCCTCCCGGGAGATCTGCTGAGGAAATGTTCCCAGTACGTGAACTATGCCCTGAGAGTAAAGCAGACCCCTTGCAGAAACGTGTTACCTCTTCCGGGTCACAAGGCTTCCAATTAGACACCAATTACTAGGACACTAAATTATTCAATGTGGCCGAAAAGAAAATAAAGCTTCCCAACGTTGGAGAGGCACAAGGCACCTCAGAGTCAGAAAAGGGTAAGGAAATCATCGAGTGCCAAACCCTCCTTTTGCAGATGAAGGGAATATCTGGGCCACGGAGCACCTCCATCTTGAATCACTTGAGTGGCTATGAGCCTGTCTTTCAGGACACACGTTGGGTGGGTTTTCCACTTGTCTCCCCCTTCCTGTCACCTGACTGTGTCCTCTTCCTCTCTCAGACTGCAGTGGGATATTCTGCGGCACCATTTCCTTTCTCTTTCCCAGCACCACTCTGTGCCCAGTTGATCAAATTTCCAGCACTCCCCAAGCCCAGAGCACACCCTCAATCTGTGCCTTGGAATGAGCTCTGCCTGTGCATCCACTGCCTGCCGTGGATTTCCTTCCCTGGGAAGCCTGACTGACTTCTGCTCAGACTTTACAGCCCACCTTCCCAGTGCCTGGCTCTCCCCAGTGGCACAGCTCTGATCTCTTGTGTCACCATTGTCCTCACTGATGGCATTGATGTATGTCTAATTATCAGTTTTCTTTCTGTCTCCTTGACTAAACAGTGGCCCCTACACAATGCCTCTTCGGTTATTGGACAATCTCTCCCACTCCTTTGGTTTCTACTTCAACTGTACTCAAACCCAACTTTTCCAAAACAGAAGCGAGAGTTTCCTTTGTCCATCCATCCACTACCCCAAAATCCACTGCCAGTCCTCATTTGTCCATTTCTGTTCATGCCATTACGATGCCATCACTGACTCAGATTAAGAACCCAAGGTTCCCACTGACAAGTCCTTCCGACCTTCCTCTGAGTACTTGCCAGCCCCTTTCCATTCCACCCTGACCATATCTCTAGGAGCATTCCCCCTCTCCTTCACTGGGGCCACAAGCCTGAATCCAAGCCCTCATTACTTCCTGTCTGATCATTTTCAGGACTTTCCACTCTGTTCTCTCAGTCCTCCAAGCCACCCAACACGCTGCTGCCAGAGGAATTATCCCCAAAGGCAGCTTGGTCACAGCATTCTTTGCTTACACACTTTCAATGACTCTTCTTTGTCCACAGTCCAGACTCTTTAGCATCTCATTCAAGATGCTTTACAATTCAGCTCCAACTTCATTTCCATTCTTACCTTTCAACTATTCCAACTGCTCATTTTAACTTCAACCACAACTTTTCCTAAGACGTTGCCTTCTGTGAAAATACAGAGACAGTAAAAATTAGAAACAGATCCATAGAATAGTATCTAGTAAAAGTTTATTGTGCAGATAAGAACAGTTCATGAACTAGGAGCTGTCAAATTCAAAACTGATAGGAAGTTCAGAGGACTGACATTGCAGAATCACTTATAAAGTGAAAATGAGGAAGTTGTTTACCCTTTCCGATGATTGGTTCTTACAATGAGACTTTGCAGACAGCAGTGGATTGGGTAAAAGTGATTAACACACAGCATTTTAGGAAAGATGACTTAACTTTCTTTGATGATTTAGGAGAAATCATTTAAACTCAGTTTTGCTTACATGGCGTCAATGGTTTTGTCTGCTTGGGGAATTTTCAAGTTTGGTCTCCATTTTGAATCTTACTTTTTAATGCTTCTCATTTAACTATCAGCTAAAATTCAGCTCAGTATATCACATCTTTCAGGAAGTTATTGTCCAGTCCTATAAAGGACCTTGTTTATAACAACTATGTTTTAATAGGATCCTATTTTCTCCTGTATTTGGGAGGAGGGGGGAAGCAACAGGATCAGAACAGAAATCCTGCATTCCCCACAGTGCCCACCATAGTATTTAGCATACAGTAGGCACTTAATACATGTGCATTGCATTGAAGTTGATTTTATAAGAAACAGAAGTGTGTATAGCGACCAAATTCACGGAGTCTAAGACTCACAATTTTGCACATCTGCCATTTCGGAAATCAGAAGGCATCTTGCAGTCAATGATACCTCAGTAAATAATAGTGATATGATAGCCATATAAATAGCCATACCTCTTAGGATTGATAATGCATTAATATCTAAGGAAACAGGTTATTAAAGAGTAGGCTCACTTCAAAAAAATGCCCCTCCACAGAAGCAACTGCCAAATGTATGGAAAATACAATCTCTGGTCCCATGACATGAAAGGAATTGACCCATTACTTCATAAAAGAAACCTGTCCTTCCCTCTCAAGTCTACTGTATAATTTTCCTCATGATCTAATTGTAACCAAGCCTCAGTAGATATAAGATGCTTGAGGGACAAAATCACATCCAACTCTTCAGACATGATCAAGGTAACACTTTATATACAGTAGGTATTTAATTAATATTTATTTATTCATCTTTAATGCAAATCTGTTAAAATAACTAGACAACTAGAGGATATAGAGCTGGCCCAAAGCACAATCAGAATTAAGCTGGAGGCACCAGAAAAAGAAATTATAAAGCTTTTCAATGCAAGCCCTTTCTTCATCACCCACACAGTCAGTGTTAGTTATGACCTTGTCAGTATCACAAGCAGCATTACTGTCACTTACACATACTGAGTCGGACCGCCTGGATAGCTTGGTTGGTTACACACCTGACTCTTGATTTTGGATCAGGGCATGATCTCACGGTTCATGAGTTCAAGCCTTGCTTAAGGCTCTGGGCCGACAGTGTGGAGCCTGCTTGGAATTTTCTTTCACTCTCCCTCTCTTTCTGCCCATCCCAGGCATGTTCTCTCTCTCTCTCTCTCTCTCTCTCTCTCTCTCTCTCCTCTACGGAAGACCTTATTTCAGCCCCACTCAAGTTACTCTCCTTCCCCTGCTCACTCAAGCTGTTTTCAAACCTGCTCAGGAGACCTGCCCTGCTCTCTGCAGTAAAACCTCTTCATGTGAGTAGCAAACTTATTTATACTTTCTTGTTGTGCAGCATCACATCCAAACCAAATTTGGAGTGGGATCCATCATGACTCTAAAGGGTGGTCCAACAAAGATAGACACTGTTCACCAAACTTCATACCCGAAAAACAAATAGTCCAGTGAAGAAATGGGCAGAAGACATGAACAGACACTTCTCCAAAGAGGACATCCAGATGGCCAACAGACACATGAAACGATGCTCAGCATCCCTCCTCATAAGGGAAATACAAATCAAAACCACACTGAGATACCACCTCACACTGGTCAGAGTGGCTAAAATGAACAAATCAGGAGACTCTAGATGCTGGTGAAGATGTGGAGAAATGGGCACCCTCCTACACTGTTGGTGGGAATGCAAACGGGTGCAGCCCCTCTGGAAAACAGTGTGGAGGTTCTTCAAAAAATTAACACTAGAACTCCCCTATGATCCAGCAATAGCACTGCTAGAAACTTACCCAAGGGATCCAGGAGTGCTGATGCATAGGGGCACATGTACCCCAATGTTCATAGCAGCACTTTCAACAATAGGCATATCATGGAAACAGCCTAAATGTCCATCAACTGATGAATGGATCAAGAAGATGTTGTTTATCTATACAATGGAATACTACATGGCAATGAGAAAGAATGAAATCTGGCCATTTGTAGCAACGTAGATGGAACTCGAGGGTGTTATGCTGAGCGAAATAAGTCAGGCAAAGAAGGACAGATACCATATGTTTTCACTTATAGGTGGATCAGGAAAAACTTAACAGAGGACTATGGGGGAGTAGAAAGGGGAAAATAGTTGGGGAGAGAGAGGGAGGCAGACCATGAAAGACTCTTGAATGCTGAGAACAAACTGAGGGCTGATGAGGGTGGGGGGAGGGGAAAGAGGGTGATGGGCATGGAGGAGGGCACTTGTTGGGATGAACACTGGGTGTTATATGGAAACCAACTTGACAATAAACTATGAAAGGGGGAAAAAAACATAGACACTGTTATTATGACTCTACCCTTTTAGCCCATGATTAACCCAACTTTACTGGAAGTCACACAGGTAGTCAGTGTCAGCACTGCCCCCAGAGCCTGTGCTCTGAACCCCACATTTCAGTTTCTCCTGTCTGGGTCACTATTAAGAGCTTTCTATCTGATATCCTTGCCTCCAACTTCCTCTCTCCACAATCCTTCCTCCAAACAGAAAAGAGTTTGTCATGGCACCTGGGTGACTCCATCAGTTGAGTGTCCGACTCTCGATCTTGTCTCAGGTCATGATCTCATGGTTCATGAGTTTGAACCCTGTGTTGGGCTCTGTGTTGACAGTGCGGAGCCTTCATGGGGGTCTGTTTTCTTCTCTCTCTCTCTCTCTCTGCCCCTTCCCCCACTTGCTCTCTCCCTCAAAATAAATAAGTAAACTCTACAAGTAAATTAAAAAAAAAAAAGAAGAGTGGGTCATTTTTCTTCTTCTCTCAGCTCCTTTTTGCCGCACAGATCACAACTAGTTCAACCTTCTTTTCTAGCCTGAACTCAAGGTCTCCTCAGATTCCCAACAATTCTATCCAATGCTATACAGTTTCACAGACTCTTCTCCATATCCTGTATTATAATAATTATAGCGTGTAATGTAATTATTTGTTCATAAATCACCTCCCCAGCTAAACTGTGCTTCTGGCACAGTGCCTGACACAGGGAGAGAAATAATGTCTAATGAATCAAAGAAGGCAACATAATAGTGTTATAAGAAACTGATGGAAATACAGTTTTGTCCCAAAAATCTCAGTGGTGACACTTACCCAAGACCATTACATTGTAGTTTTCCCAGCTTACTCACAAAGTAATATTTGATATATTTGTGTTAAATTTAAATAATGCTTTTCTTCCCATTCTCATATTGTACACTTGAATTTTGAAATTATAATAACCTTCTGACTAGTCTCTATACATTCATTTCCTCCTCCTTCCAATGCGAGCTATGAATTTTCACATAAAGTAAATCACTGTCTCTCATCACTTATGTGTTATCCATTTGAAGACAGAAGGGACTGGGTATTGCTCTCATCTCCCTCATGCTCTCATTTAAGTCAGTAAATTTATTCCCCCATCAAACTACCAAATGAGGTGGTTCCTGTATAAGCGGCACCACAAGAAACTAACAGATGATGACTTCCCCATTATGAATCTAATAACCTAACAGGGCCTCCAGAAAGTGAAAAGATGACCCTTCCCTAAATATTATGGGCTTCATTATCCCACAAATGCTTTCAGCTCTACTACTCTCACAGAGTATTGGATGAAGAAGAAATCAGATGGTTTGAAAGGGTCCAAACTCTCTTTCTTGGAAATGGAAGGCTGAATCCAGGAATCCCCAGTCAGGAGATGTGATTCCTCTTATTGCTTTATAAGCCTTTCCAGATTAGTTTCCAGTGAATTATAGATGGCCCATTTCCCTTCTAAGTTGCTACATTTTTCAGCAGGGAGAAAGACATAATCCATGGTCTTCCCCTTCCCCAGCCCTTCACTCAGAAGGTACACTCATCAGTCATCCCCCACTGAACTAAAAGCTTCAATATGTGATAAATACCACATCCAACACCAACATTTCCCCAAAGGAGTTTAAGAGCCTTGTCTTAGTCCACTGAGAAATACTGTAGCTATTTTTTCTGAAACTACTAAACTTATATTGTTGACCACACTGACTAAACAACCCAATCATATAACCACTTAAGCCCATCAAATAACCAATTTAAACCATAGAATTCATTTGTCTACATTGGCTGATTATTTTAGTGTGTTATATGGACAAGTACCATATCACCCAAAGCCAGAGGCAACAGAATGGTGATGATAAGAACAGATACAGTTTTGCTCCATAGGATCTACGAATGTGTGAAATCAAGGATTTGTCTTAAATAGTAAACCTCTCAGTTTACGGATAATAAATCTATCACCAGAGGTCAGCATTTTTCGTACAATCATGAAGTTGTACTTTTGCAAACTGGTATAATCACTTCGCTCTTCTATTGTCTGTAGAGGTCATTTAACTTTTAAAAAAGCTCCTGTAATGGATCCACAATTGTGAGTCTACAATGCTGCATTGAGCTGTGGCTCATAAATTTATCTGAATAAGGATGGTATTAATGCTGCCCTCGAAGGACTTCCAGTTAAACAATCTAGTGACTTGGAATGGAATGAGCACTGATGGTTAGAGTCCTGTGATCTGAAGATGGATGCTCTAAGCAAGATACAAAAATCTATACACATAGAGCGACTCAAGTAGGAAGTTGGATGGTGCTAATCATCACTGGCTAAATTGGGCACAAAGAGCCAATCTTTTTAAAAGTGTTATCTGGGGTATAAATGTGGTGCTTTCCCATGGCTCCAGGACCAGGAAGGCATGCAAATTCTCCATTTGTGGGTTGGCAGCTATTACTTAATTTGCACAAGCAAATGTGGGTTTGGGAGTGTATAGAAACAAACAGCAGAAAGTGACAGCGAGCCCGGATGTTAAAAATTCTTCCTTAATATTCATCTAATTTGGTTTTCTAATTGAGTAAATGAAAATCATATTGTCCAATCACACCAAGGAAGAAATACCTGGGAAATTGGTGTGTGAAAGTAAGAAAAATAGATACGGTGCAAAATTCAGAAAGTGTATCATCTGATATAAGGCCAAAGAAAAGGCTAAGGAATCTATTCTTCTTATGGCAAACAGAATAAATAGAAAGGATGAAGGTGATTTCTGGAAATCACTAAAAATGAGATTTTTAGATGTGGCCCTTCTAGACTTAAATAATCCTCCTACTCAGAGCACGTTTCTGTACCCATGGTGTGTATTTTGTCTGTTTTCTTATTTAAAATCAAAACTTAAAGGCATTTCTCCCCAAGGACATACCAGATTAAAAATCATTTTAAGTACACCTAACGTGTTTATCTTAAAGACACCAAGACATGGCTACCACCCTTGTGGCTAAGTGAGGCAATGTCTTACATAGAAACACCTAAACAAAATGTCCAAAATCATTGTTAGGGCCAGAAGAAATATACTTTATAACAACATAAGAGCAAAAGAATCATTGATATTTATTAATAGAGGTAAATTAACACAATATACATGTTTATTAGGACTAAATTCAGACTCCTCGTTTTATTGCTCAGTATAGGAAGGGCCACTTACAAATCCGAGCCCCATAGAGGTACAGAAATAATTTCTATTTACTCCTATATTCTAAAATATGATGCAGGCAAGTACTTTCAAACTATATTAGAATTTCTACTGGGATATTTTTTCAAAGCAACTTATCATCAATTAGTATTTTGCTTTGTTTGGTCTTGCTTTGTTTTGTTTTGTTTTTATATTTTTCTTTGTTGTTGAAGTATAATTATCATACAGTGTTATATTAGTTTCAAGTGTACAATATAATGATTCAACATTCTGTACTCCTCATGAGAAGTATGCTCTTAATCCCCTTCACCGATTGCACCCATTCCTCCAACCACTTCCTCTCTGGTGACAATCAGTTTGCTCTCTATAGCTAAGAGTCTATTTTTTGTTTGTCTCTTTTTTCTTTGTTTGTTTGTTTTGTTTCTTAAATTTCACTGATGAGTAAAATCATATGGTATTTGTCTTTCTCTGACTGACTTATTTCACCTAACATTATACTCTCTAGATCCATCCATGTTGTTGCAAATGGCAAGATTTCATTCTTTTTATGGCTGAGTAATACTCCATTATATGTGTATGCTACACCTTCTTTATTCACTCACCTATGATGGACATATGGGTTGCTTCCATATTTTGGCTATTGTAAATAATGATGCAATAAACATGGGGGGGAGGGCGCCTGTGTGGCTCAGTCAGTTAAGCGTCTGACTTCGGCTCAGGTCGTAATCTCATGGTTCGTGGGTTTGAACCCCACGTAGGGCTCTGTGCTGAAAGCTCAGAGCCTGGAGCCTGTTTCGGATTCTGTGCCTCCCTCTCTCTCTGACCCTCCCCTGCTCACATACACACTCTCTCTTTCTCTCTCAGAAACAAAACATTAAAAAAAATTTTTTTAATAAATTTAAAAAATAAACATAGGGGTGCATGTATCCTTTTGAATTAGTGTTTTCATTTTTAGGGGGTAAATAGCAATGGAATTACTAGATCATATGGTACTTCTCTAAGTTTTTAAGCTTCTTCAGGGAGTCTTGGGGTTCAAAACTACTTTCATAAGATGATGTTATTTGCCTTTTTCCACTGTGTTAACATTTGCACTGACTGTTGGCCCTTGACCCAGATCAAGGAATAAGCACCAAATGGAACAAACAGCCATTGGATTCTTCCCTACCACCCACTCATGGGAGAAAATGGGGAAAAGCTGGTTTTACTGATGTGATTGACAAAGTAGCAAAAATGAACTTATTAAATCTGAATCTTTGCATATGCATTTTTAAAATATTCTGTTTGATAAAACGGGAGATGCCCGTTAAATACTTGTGCCGCGGACTGAAGAACAATGCTTGTCTTGAGGAAAAGCACTTGAGCGATCAGCTGAATCAGTGGCTATCTTCATGGAACACCGTTTTTGCCTGGAAGAATTACTGAGAGGCTAACTTGGGCTACTCAGATTTGGTTATATGACATACATATTTCAAAAGTCAACTGAAAGTGTGTGTTAGTTTAAGGTAAACAACTGGCATTATTTGTTGCCAAAGATTAAACGCCAAAAAAGCAAGGGCTTACACTAAAGAGATTGTACTTCTGAATAAACAGCAATGGATTAATCCAGGACATTCTGTACTCTGCTCTGAGGTTGACAAGAAATTTCCCTTGCACCAGGTGACATGAGTTACAAGTCCCCGATTTCCTGGGTTTATTCAGATACCCATTCAGTGTTACCAGTGATGCATCTTACATAGGTTGGCAGAAACTTCCCTACTTGTAGCCAGAGAGGCCCTGAGAGTGTGTCCCTCTCTACACTGGGGGGAGGGGTGGTTGGCTCACCAAAAAGGAAACAGAAGACCCTAAGACTCATTTTCATTAATTATATCATTACATGATTTTGACCATGCATACCAGAGCGCAAAATGACCTGGATTAATCCGTATGCCTCAGGCCAGTCTATATTTGGTAAGGAAGCTTCTGGTAGCAAATTCTGCAGTTGGAATTCATGGTCTTCACTAACTGAGGCATCACTGCTTTGGTTTTTATATAGGTTTTGGTTTATTTGTTTTGTTTTAATGTTCTAGATACATAAAGCAGAACGAAGTTTAGAGATTCCTCCTGAACAGGATAAGAATTACTTCTTGTAAGCAATAACTGATGGGGAAATTTAAGCCAATTTAATAATAACCCAAGGCTCTAGGTCACCACTGTTTATAGAAATATAATGCAAGGCACATATATGATTTTAAATTTTCTAGTAGCCCCTTTTTAAAAAGTAAAATAACACAGGTAAGATTAATTTTAATAATTTTTCTTAAAGTTTATTCATTTATTTTGAGAGAGAGATAGAGGCAGAGAGAGAAGGAATGAGAGAATCCCAAGCAGGCTCTGTGCTGTCAGGGAAGAGCCCGACGTGGGTCGTGA
Organism: Hyaena hyaena; assembly: GCF_003009895.1. Classification (NCBI taxonomy): domain Eukaryota; kingdom Metazoa; phylum Chordata; class Mammalia; order Carnivora; family Hyaenidae; genus Hyaena; species Hyaena hyaena. The sequence continues at coordinate 313,291 of NW_024080692.1, forward strand.
ATTCACAAACTGTGAGATCACAACCTGAGCCAAAATCAGGAGTCTGATGCTCAACCCACTTGGTGCCCCAATAATATTTTCTATTTTACCCCATATATCTAAAATGTTCTTAGTTTAATATGTAATCAATATAAAAATATTACCTAGATAATTTACATTATTGTCCCATACTTTGTATTAATCCACTTAGGCTGCCATAACACAGGCTGGGTGGCTTATGCAACAGAAATTTATTTTTTCACAGTTCTGCAGGATGCAAGTCCAAGGTCATGGTTCCAGCAGGTGGGGTTCTGTTGAGAGTCTCCTCCTGGTTTGCAAACAACCACCTTCTTGCTGTGTCCTCACGTGACAGAGAAAGAGATCAAGCTTCAAGTCATCAGTGTCCCACCGTTATGACCTGATTTAACCCTTATTATCTCTTTGCTCCAAATTCGTCACATTTGGAGTTAGGACTTCAACATATGAATTTGAGTGGGGTCGGGGAGGGCAATTCGGTCCATGGTGTATTAAGTCCTCAAAAACTGTGGACACTGGCTCCTGAGTAGGCAGTACAGATCTTAATGAATGGCATTGGTTTTAGAAGTCAGAGCAACTCTGGGGCGCCTGGGTGGCTCTGTCGGTTAAGCCTCCGACTTTAGCTTAGGTCATGATCTCGCGGTTCATGGGTTCAGGCCCCGTATCAGGCTCTGTGCTGACTGCCAGCTCAGAGCCTGGAGCCTGTTTCAGTCTGTGACTCCCTCTCTCTCTCTGACCCTCCCCTGCTCATGCTGTCTCTCTCTCTCTCCTAGAAATAAATAAAACATTAAAAAAGAAGAAGAAGAAGAAGAAGTCAGAGCAACTCTGAAATTGAGAGCTCTAGCCCAAGAACTGAGAGCGTGATCTTCAGGTGAAAGGCAGTTATTCTAGGAAGAAGCCGACCCAGTCAGAAACTAAGGTTCACCCCAGGGCAGCCAGGGAAACTGACAACACACATCTTAGGAATAATTGTTTGTCTTGGGAACCCAACTGTCAGTGTCTGCAGTTTGGCAATGAAATTGAGGGTTTCCAATCCAGCCAGAGTCTCATGCGATCTTTCTTCAGCTGGGCAAAAAGTGGCAGAGTTCCGGGAGGTGGCTCTGTTACAAGCTGTGCCTGCTCAGCTGGCTGAGAGCTTCCTGAGGACTCCATGCACATGGGCTGGGGGGCAGGGGCAGGGTTTGGGTTCTCTGGTGACATGTCTCTGTGGGGGAATGGCTATGCTTGACATTCCTCACCGGCAGGCATGGTCAATATAGCAAGCACACCAAGTCCAGCCGTGTTATGTTCCATCAACCAAAACTGCCCACAAACTAAAATCAAGCAAGCCAACAAACAAATATGATGAAACAGAGAACCAGTTCCTTCAGAAACAAAATTCCCTTGATTTCCACAGGATAACAGCAAACAATGAAGCACTAAATAAATAAATAAATAAATAAATAAATAAATCCTCTTGGAGAGTATAAATTGTTGAGTATTTTTTAAATATAAAGAAACACCTGCGGCAAGAATGCCATGATTGTACAGAGAACTTGCCGCTACCATAAATTGAAAAATAATCAAGAAAAAAGTTTTCATTAGTTAGGAATATTGCTGTGGCCCATTGAGCAGCAGATACATTCCGTGGAGTGTTGGTCATTAGCTTAGTAGTTAATTCTACTGTGGACTTTTATGGGCATTCCTTTCCCAAGATTATAGTAATGGGTCTCACCAGGGTCTGAACTAGCCTGAGGTGAAATTGTGTGTGTACCTTTGGCAGCTCCAGCCCCTTCAACTTGTGACTCCAGTGCCCTTCCCTCGCTTCTATACCAGGCCCCACCATTCTCCAGGCTCCTAGTCCCCACCAGCCTAGAAGGACAATCAAGTGGGTACATTTCCCCTCTAACAGTAGTAGCTGCAATGAAATCTGTTATTTTGCTGTCCTGCACCTCCTCTCCTTTCTTCCAGTGATAGTTACAGGCGTATTTTTCTCCAGGGAACCATCTCTTTCTCACCCTCTGCCTGTGTTTGAGAAGGGATTGACCTCACCCCCCAGAATCCAGGACTGATGGGTGACTTAGCACCCCCAAATAGAATATTCTAGTTGTGGACCACAGTGACTGGCTAAGGAATGGGCACGTGGCCAAGTCAGCCAGATCAGCATGTCCCTGCAGGACATCATCAAAAGCCACAAGAAGGGTGCTACTGAGACCACTGCCTTGCCACTATTTGGGGATGAGGCTGCCTAAATGAAAGGGGTCAGGAGGAAACAGATTCAAGAGATGGAGGGATGTGTCCTCTTGACAGCATTTCTGTAGCTGGATGTAAATGATCTAGATTTTTTAGTAAGCCAGCTTAAACTAGGTCTTCTGTCATTGGCAACCAAGAGTGTTAACAGGTAGAGTGTTGTACTAACTTGACCTTTTAGGAATAGACCCACCAACACCACCACCAACATCAGAAGAGGGTTGTGCTTAAAGCAAAGGAAGGAACACCAGTGAATAAATTTCAGGCACCTAATGACAAATTGGTGAAGCTGATACTTATAGGCAGGAAGGTTTTCCAGCATCCATTCAGATTTTTTAAGTATCATGTAAATAACAGCCTACATGCACTCCGGACAAAGCCAGTTTTGCGGTTTTGCCTTCTCAGTCTACTAAGTTTTCATTTAGTTATTTGAGCCTAATGCAGAAACTCAATATGTCAAATACTTTTCATTAAAACAAGCCCAGGACTGAGTTCTTACAACTATGAGATGAAACAGCCATGCCTTATTTGTCTAAGAAGAGAGGAAATAACAGTTTTTTACAAGAGACTTGTATTTTACATTGAATATCTACTCATGAGTCACAGCAGCTGCCAGTAAAGGAGACAAAGAATATAATTGCCCATCTATCCTTACTATTACCACCATCCATAAGTAAGACTGTGACTCACTATTACCACCACTAACGCCATCACCAGAGATAATATTATTCACTGTTTTCCCTGGTTTCTCTTTTTTCTCCAGAAATTCTCTCTTTACCCTCATCTCTTAGGCCTCTAAAAGGAATGGGATTTTTCTAGGGGAATTTGAAGGGGGGTTGGAGCTGGCTTCTCCTTTAACTCTTTATGGAAGAGCATAAACTCAGAAAGAAACAATAGAATTTAAGATTTATACTGTGTTTTCTTTGAAAATGGGTATATCTTCCACTCATCAGACATTAATTGGTGACCCGCTATACATATTAAAATGAAATAGGGGTCCTTGCGTAGTTTAGTTGGTTTGTGGGTTCTAGCCCCGTGTCGGGCTTTGCACTGACAGCTCAGAGCCTGGAAACTATTTCAAATTCTGTGTCTCCTTCTCTCTCTGCTCCTTCCCCACTTGTGCTCTCCCTCTCCCTCTCTCTCAAAAATAACCATTAAAAACAAAAAATATATAAAAATACAATAAAAAATAAATAAACAAAATGAAATAAATCTCTCAAATTATACCCCTGGCCATAGCATCTTTTAGGAATCCCACCCCTACCAACCCACCATCACATGCATCTGTCTTCCTTTGGAAGTTTCAAAGAAGAGACACCTAATAGGACTTCCAGAGACATGTGAGAACTTTGAGCTCTTTTAGCAATATTTATGAAGTAACCACCAAATGCAAGGTATTTTGTGCCCTAATTAGGGTTAAATTTCAGTTCCTTAGTAATTCCTACATATTCTCAGAGTTCCAAGACTAGAGAATACTATCTCCAAATGTAAGGAGAATCCTGGTTTCCTTACACTTAGTTTCCTCTCTTCTCCTTCTCACAATAGGTAAAGGGAAGCCTCTTACTCCGGCGTTGAGTAGGGGTGAAGGGCAGCAGTTATCAACAATAAAGGAGTCCCGTTTTCTCTTGGCTAATTTTAGAAGGCTTAGCATGGATAAAGGCAAGATAATGGATTTTTAAAACCTATGATAAACCTATTGTGGAGTGCCCAAAGATAACATGAGTCAGTCTACCTCAAATTTAGGAGATTTCTCCCCCAGTGTTATTATTGTCAAAGTATTAATGAGTCATAAAATGGGAGGAGGGCATTTCATCACATTTTAAATAAAAACATACAGTAATTCAAGTAAACATGTCGATACCTGAGTGCATGAGCAGTTAGTGATCAACTTAGTAATCTTCCATTGAAGATACCTGCCTTCTCCTTTGCTATTTTTGTGTGGGGTCCCTTCCTCCCCACGTTTCTCCATAATGACCTTTCAATCTTCCAAACACCGGACCTACCTTTTCAGTTGCCTGCAGGCCAGCTCTACTGTTATCCTGCCTATATCCAATAGGAAAGTTCTTCTCTTCCCATGTGGATCTGATCCTCCTCTCGTACCTCCCTGTTCAGTTAACCTCAGCTGCACATGTAACTGCACCTGAGCTGAATGACACATTAATCCCCTTACCTCTCCAGCACCCACTCACTGACTCCACCATCAAGTTGAGTTGATTCTATCTCTCAAATCAGTTTTGGATCTACTCCCTCCTTCTTTTGTCCTATTTCAAGACCTCCCCCACCCCACTTTGAAAACTGAGTTACCCTCCCAACTACTGAAACTAATCTCCTTGATTACAACCTCCCTTTGCTCAAGTATTCTTAAGCCAAATTCATCTTTCTTTTTTTTTTATTGTTTATTCATTTATTTTGAGAGAGAGAGAGAGCATACATGCAAGAAGGACAGAGAGAGAGAAAGAAAGAGAATCCTAAGCAGGACCCACACTGTCAACACAGAGCCCAGTACAGCAGGGCTCGAACTCATGAACTCCAAGGTTATGACCTGAGCTGAAACCAAGCCTTGGACACTTTACCAACTGAGCCACCCAGGTGCCTCCAAATTCAGCTTTCTATAACATTAATCTACTCATCTTATTTCCCTTCTCGAAACCTTTTCATGGAATCAGAATATTTAAAGTACGTAACATTGGCATTTCCTCTGGAAAGACTTCCTAGACACCCCCTCCCTCCCAGCACAGGATTAATACATCATTGGTGGATCCAACATTTAATCCGTTCATTTTCAGTGATAGCCACTTATATGTCTATGTTCTCTTCACTTGAAAACTGAGGACTTTGTCTTTTATGCATCTTATGCATGAATTCATCTTACGCATGAGTCCAAAATGCCTGGCAGAGAAACAGAGAAAAGCAGTAAAAGATCTGTATAAGTATCCCCTTACCTCCACAAAGGACCACCAACCTGACTTTACACCACTGTGCACATCCTTCACATTCCTCTGTTCAGCCACATAAGATGGCTTAATCAGGAAGGGAGCTTACTCGGACCAACACACACAATTGTGTTTTAGGGTATGACTGTGTGATTGGACAAGAAGGGAAAATATCTTATGGAAACCAAAGAAGGGGAACCAGGTACCATGAAGTCATTCAGAGACTAGAGCCAGAATGTGGCTTTTTTATTTATTTTATTTTATTTTATTTTATTTTATTTTATTTTACACAGAGGCATGAACAGGGAAGAAGAGCAAAAGGGAGAGAGAGAATCTTTTTTTTTTAATGTTTATTATTTTGGAGAGACACAGAGCACAAGCAGGGAAGGGGCAGGGAGAGAGGGAGACACAGAATTCAAAGCAGACTCTAAGCTCTGAGCTGTCAGCATAGAGCGGGACACGGGACTCAAACTCACGAACCCTGAGATCATGACCTGAACCAAAGCCAGACATTTAACTGACTGAGCTACCCAGACACCGCTGGCAAGTGGCTTTAGATCCAAGGCAGCTCCAGGCCTCCTCTTTAGTCAAGGGGATTGTTAACTCTAGTGTTCTGCAAATGAATGCTTTGTACTGAGCTTCCTCTCCCTCCATCACCCCCCACATTTTTCTGCTCCACAGTTTCTGCCGCTTTGTGACTTCAACTTCTCCACAGCATTGCTTACTCATAATACTCTTCTATACCTCATTTTTCCCCCGTTGGTCACATTCTTTCAGCCTCGCTTCCGAAACCTAACTGCCAGCTTCTGTCTTTATTTCAAATGTCATTTCCCAGGATCAAGACCCTGAGCAGCCCAGCTCTTCCCTGTTTGTGCAGAGCTTCTCGGGCCAGGACATGGGCTGGCTATGGATTGGCTGCCTTTGGATCAGCTGCTCTTCTCTTGTTTAGGCAGCCTGTCTGGTAGGGGCGGGGTCATATGACACAATACGCATGTGTCTAGGGTTGACAATCACCATGAACGACGTGGCCGCCCTTAACTGAGGTTGGGGTGATGATGGTCACCCTCTACTTGTCCAAAATGCCCAACAACATCTTGCATCCCAAACACTATACATACTCACTGACTCTATTAAATTGTTGCATCAGTCAGAAAGTCCCTTCCACTCATCTTCCCCAGTGAAATCCCATTCTTTATAAAATCCAACTCAAATACTAGCCTCCCGCCCATGAAAACTTTCCTGAATCTCTTAATTGGTATCAAATTCTCCTCTTTCTGTAATCCCAAAATGCTTAGCGCTTTGTTTTAGTATTTACGTATTATAAACTGTCCTAGAGGGTAAATATTCATATATGGTTTTTTTCTGTTGAATTATAGTTTTTTTTAATGTTTATTAATTTTTGAGAAAGAGACAGACCGTGGAGTCAGGGAGGGTCAGAGAGAGGAGACACAGAATCTGAAGCAGGCCCCGAGCTCTGAGCTGTCAGCACAGAGTTGGATGCAGGGCTTGAACTCATGAGCTGTGAGATCATGACCTGAGCTGAAGTCAGACACTTACCCCACTGAGCCACCCAGGAACCACTGGATTTAAAAAAAAAAAAAAAAAAAGAGAAAGAGAGAAAAGGCCAGTCCATGGCATTTGTATTTTGTTTCCCTACACCAAAGACAGAGTTGTGAAAATAGTAATATTCAACAAAATGTGCTGAATTGAATTTAAAATGAGTCTTCCATTCTAAGAACAATTTAAGGAAGCCAGCTGCCCTGTAATATATAAACAGTTACAGTCCCTGAATTCTTTTCACTGCATACAAACTGTCCTTAAAGTATATCCTTTTTCTCTGACAATGTGTCAATGACTCCTGTGGATTTCAAGACCCTCTGGTTGAGAGTCTCAGTAAATTCCTTCCCAAGTCCCTCCAACTACTGCTAACCCAAGACCTAGTATGAAGGTCCCACTCTCCCCATGGCTCACTTTCGATCGGAACAACACTGTTGAGATCCCCACGGCCTGGAGGTCGGCTCATAGTTGCAAACTCCCTTAAAAGCATCTTTCACAAGCAAACTCGGAGACGCTGCGTCCTAAGTTTGAAGTTCGGACTGCCTATCCAGAATGCCAAAAACTTGTAAATTTGATTTGCCACAGACGCAGACTTGAAAATCAAATGGACTTTTGCCTTTTCACGAAAAAACGTGAAAGGGGCTTAATTTAGCTCGGAGCTAATAAATAGTTCTGCTTTATTGTATGATGAGTAACATCCAGCACTTTGCATGACTAATTAAACAAGCTGGAATTTGCTTTGAAGGCTAAGCCATTCTTAATAATTTTAAATTACTAACTGTCTAAGCTGGAAATAATACTCCCAATTGTTAAGAAACTTTAAAAGAGCTTCGGCCATTAGATAGAGCTTTCATAAAACAGTTTAAGCATCTGCCAGTTTTCTCCATCTAGAAATACCCACAATTCTTGATTATTCAAGCAACTATTATCTAATTTGTGGATTTCCTGGTCTTTAGCTTCCTGTTCTTTCTTGGGACTTGCTTTTACTCTCTTTGACCCCCACAGGCAAAGCGAAGGGAATAGAGAGTAAAAGTGAAAAGTCAAACAAAAATTTAAAGCACCCTGTGTTAATTTATCTGTTTCACAGTGGATATTATCTCTTCCTGAGCCCCTTGAAAAAGTCTACAGTCGACTCTTGAACAACACGGGTTTGAATTGTGAGGGTCCACTTACACATGGATATTTCTGATAAATACGGTACAGTACTATAAATGTATTTGCTCTTCTTATGATTTTTTTTTTTTGAGAGAGAAGTGAGGGAGAATCTCAGAAAGGACAAAGGGAGAGAAAATAAGAGAGAGGGGGGAGAAAAAAAGAGAGAAGTGGGGTTCACCCGAAGCAGGACTTGTGTTTACCCAACATGGAGCTCATGCTCACCTGAAGCAGGACTCGAACTCATGAACCAGAGATCACGACCTGAGCTGAAGTCAGATGCTTAACCGACTGAACCACCCAGGCACCCTTCCTTATGGTTTTCTTAATAACATTTTCTTTTCTCCAGCCTAATTTATTGTAAGGGGGTGGTTATCTGATACCTATAACATACAAATATGTGTTCGTCAATTGTTTATTATCGGTAAGGTTTTCGGTCGACAGTGGGCTATTAGTAGTAAGTTTGGAGGACTCAAAACGTTGTACGTGGATTTTCAGCTGTGCAGAGGAGATGATGCTCCCAACGCCCACATTGTTCAAGGTCAACTGGAGATCCCGCTGTGATCATACTACTGCATTAGACACGTGATGTTCTCAGCCTACATTGCCAAGTCCGTGTCTCAGTAACTCCATTTCCAAAGCACAGATCAAGCACTGTGTCTTTTTTAAAAGTAAACTTGGGTAGGAAAGTGATTTGATGCCAATGGCTATCAAAAACTCATGCTCTGATTTGAAAGTTGCTAAGACAGTAGATCTTAAAAGTTCTCATCACAAGAAAAAAATTATATTTATGGATTATGATGAATGTTAACTAGAATTATTGGGGTGATCATTTCACAATACATACAAATGTTGAATCATTCCTAATATATTTTATAATGTATAATATCATATGTCAATTACACCTCAACTTAAAAAAAAAAAAGAATCCATGCTCTAGTTTTCCAGGTTGTTGTTACCTTGGAATATAGACCCATCTATTTTTAAAAGACAAAGTCCAATTGTTTTCAAAGCAATGTTGCTGTAGGAGATCTTGAAGGTAGGTCAAACACGTGGAGATTTCTGCTGACGATTACTTTCTGATATCTGCAAGCTACAAATGTGGCAGTTCTCAACTTTTTAGTCTCAGTATCTCTTCAGACTCCAAAGATTTACAGAGGATCCCAAACTGCTTTTGTTTACAGAATTTATATCTATTGATACTTACCATATTAAAAATTAAAGAATACTTTCAAATTTTTTAACTTATTAAATCACTGAAAATAACTATAATGGGGCACCTGGGTGGCTCAGTCAGTTGAGCATTCAACTCTTGATTTGAGCTCGGGTCGTGATCCCAGGGTCATGACATCAAGCCCCACTTCAGCCTCCACACTGGGCCTGGAGTCTGCCCAAGATTCTCTAAATTAATTAGTCAATTAATAGAAAATTTAAAATAATGACAATAAACCCATTACATATTAATATATGCAACATAAATTGTGTGGTGACAACTGGCTGTAGTTTCTAAAACCAAAGAAAATTTTCTGAGAAGAGCATCATTGTTTTACTTTTTTTTTTTTTTTTTTTTTTTGCAAATCTATTTAATATCTGGCCTAACAGAAGACAGCTGGATTCTCAGATCTGCTTTGCATTTAATCCGTTGTGACGTGTTATTTTGGTTGAAATGGCTGAAAAAAACCTGATTTTCAGCTGGAACGGAGAAGACCTCACAGATGCCCTGAGAGGTGCTGGCCTGATGATAAATCCATACCTACCAAACATCATTCGTTGTGTAACTCACATCCAGGGTTTCAGGCTCTTACGTTGGCAAAGCGTTACCTATGGGCTTTGAAATCAGCCATCTTGTGTTAGAATGCTGTCTCCATCAGTCCTGGCCACGTGTTCTTCAGTCACTAGGGCCGTTGGGAGGGCTTCAAAATGTTTGACCTCCAGTAATATAGTAACCACTCTATTATAAATTCTCATTTTTGTCTCTTATTCCTTCCCCTCTGTGATGGCTTATTTTATGCATTAATTTGACTGGGCTGTGGGATGCCCAGTAAACTGGTTAAACAAGATTTCTGGATGTGTCTGTGAGGTTGTTTCGAGCAGAGATTAGCACTGAGTTGAATCAGTGAACTAAGTAGAGAAGATGGCCCTCCCCAGTGTGGGTGAGCCTTCTCCAATCCACCAAGGGCCCAAAGAAAATGAAAAAGTGGAAGAAGTTTAAATTCTCTCTCTCTGCTCAACTACTTGAGCTGAGAGATCAGTCTTCTGTCTCTTGCCTTGGATTGGAATGCACCCAGCTAGCTCTCATGGTTCTCAGGCCTTCAAACCCACATTGCAATTTACACCATCAGATTTCCTGAGTCTCCAGCCCACAGACAGTAAATCATGGGACTTCTCATCCTTTATAACCAGGTAAGGCAATTCCTTATAATAAATCTCATTCCAGGAGGCATACGTATATATAGCCTCTATTGGTTGTTTCTCTGGGAAATCCTGAGTAAATATATCTTATCTTTGCCTGTTTTTCCCCCTATGCTAATATCTGGTCACGAACAAAACATAGCCCTGATCATGGGCATTTGCACACTAGCGACATCTGTTGTTTGCTGCCCAATATCCACATTCCCTCCTTCTGGTGACAGAGCCCCATTTTCAATTGGGTGATTTGGGTGGCATTATCCCAGGGGTGGGCTCAGTTCCAGGGACAGATTATGATACGCTTACTCCAGTCAAGGTAGACCATCAGCCCAGCGAAACGATTTGTTCAAGGATAATAGGAACCCAGCAGAAGAAAAGTTTTTGCTCCTTGTCTAGAACTTTAGAGTTCTCTAGAACTCTTTCTCTAGACTTGATCACGTGAAGTCATGGAGTATAGGTTGCTGCAACCATCTTACTCCATGAAAAGAGCTTGATTGTCGGGGTAGTGGACAGTTCCAGAAAGCATCGCCCAGGAGGGAAGGCTCTAGGCACTGTCTGAGCTCTAAAGCAAGCTGTACCCCCAGTCAAACCCTCCATGGGGTTCCCAGTTATGTGAGCCAATACATTCTCTTTCTGTTGAGGCTAATTTGACTTGGGTTTTCTATGACTTCCATCATGTAGAGTCCTGATTCATTTTTCAATACAAAATCTTTTCTGAATTGTTTCCACAGGGTCTCCTAAACTTGGTACCTCAGGGAATAAACTTGGGCTAGGGCTGCTGCAGCCATCTAGCCACTTACATTAATACCTACACATGGAAAAAGACTAAAAGATGAAATGGGAAAATCCCATCCTAATTGCACTGTTTGATCTGCTAAAACCCATCCGAGTATGCTTCCCTCAGTTCTGTGAGCCAGTAAATGACCTTAATGTATAAGCTGATAAATGACCTTAATGTATAAGCTGATTTGGCTTCCGTGTTCCGACACCATAACCAGAAGATTCCTAACCACGACCCTTGCAATGGCAGGCACTCACATATGGTCGTGAATGATTTGCATAACCATCAGTTCCCCAAGCACTATGTAAAACTATCCCTGATACATTGCCTTAATATCTTAATATTTGACATTAATTTGGGTAGCTTAGCTGAGGAAAAGCAGAAAAATAAACTCTGCTCAGCATGGCTTTATACAAAATCTACCACCTTTAACTTCCATATTTGTCTTGGTTACCATCACCCTACATCCCAGGCATGGAGCCTGATGGTTTTGCACACTCTAATACATATTTCAATATACTTTACCCCCTTTCCAATTTTCTAGGAAATCTCCTAAGAATTTCTTTTTCAAATGAGTGAAATTTCTTGAGTGAAATTCATTCTCTCGGCCCCGCTGTAAGCAGAGATGCATTTAGAAAATTCTCATGCATGGGAGGTATTTTTCAAACTTGTATTCTACCAAGAGAAAACATCCTACCGCATTTCAGCTAAGCTACCCCCATAGGGCCAGGAACAACTGAATGCAGAGAACTTCTACTTTGCATTCACAGCTGAAAATATTCTGGTCGGTCCTCAGCTTTCCTCACTTTCCCCCAAAATAAAGAAGACAGAAATTCCTTGAGGACACCTCCCAGCTTTGCCCTGGTGAGGGCAGCCTGTTGGCTTCAACATAAACCTGGTCTCCTGGAAAGGAAGTTGAGTCGGTCATTGTGATGGAGAACTGATCCACAGAGATCAATCAAGACTGAGCTGGACGTGGTGTCTGAATTATCTAACTTGGCTATCACCACAAATCACACTCACCAGATAATTGTCAGTTTCCTGTTTCCTTCTGGGCTCTGCTTTATCAGGTCACCACACCACAGGGAAGCTGATACCCTCGCTCCACCCCGGCCACACCACACTCCTGCTAGCTGTAGGAAGATGCAGGTTTTAGAGGCCCTGAATTTTATACCGTTAGAGGTCCCTCTTTCGGAAGACAAATTTAAAAATAAAATGTTGAAAGTGATGTGTGCAGGTAAGGAGTCCAGAAGCTTCAGTTTCGTTAGCTTCTTAGGAAATCCACCACTGCTCCCGCTGAAGAAGAGGAGGCATCCCAAGACACACAGTACCTTGAGCATGTAGGTGCTTAATAAATACCTTTTGATCACTAAGAATTCATGCTTCTTCTACGTTCATATAAGTTTCTTTCTGTTTTATCTTGACATTTTTTGTGGAAAAGAAAGAGATGATTCTGTTTCTTTTGGAAAGGAAAAATTAGGAAATTCTCAAAAGCTGCAAGGAAACTCAAGAGAATTCTAGAATGTTCTGTGTAAAAGAAGTAGTGACGACTAGATTGTCAAATCCTCTTATTTCTAGATAAAGAAACAGGCCAAAGGCCATGTAGATAGCAGAAAAGCCAGGACGAAACTCAGCATTTTTGGTTATAGAGCCCACCCACACATTCTCCCATCTTCTGTCTCTCTCAAGGCCCAGCCCTGCCTTCCAATCACCTCAATGAAAGAGTAACTCTTTCTTACATGTGTTGAGGAAATGATTTCTTCGCTTCTCCCCTTTAATGAAAACTAAGATCTCAGTTTAATCATTTTCCAACTATGTGACCTTAATCATACAGACTTTCTGTGTCTCCTACGAAATAAAGATGACACACTTGCTTGACAAGGCTGCAGTTTGGGATGGAAGATATTTCCTGTAGTACATCTAGTCCAAAATGCAGACTATGCAAATGGATCTGCCGCAGTCCTCCCCAAGATACCCCAAAGAAAAGTACAGAAGTGGGACGCCTGGGTGGCTTTGTTGGTTAAGCATCCGACTTCAGCTCAGGTCATGATCTCGCAGTTTGTGAGTTTGAGCCCCATGTTGGGCTTTGTGCTGACAGCTCAGAGCCTGGAGCCTGCTTCAGATTCTGTGCCTCCCTCTCTCTCTGCCCCTCCCCTGCTCGTGCTCTGTATCTAGCTCTCAAAAATAAATAAATATTAAAAATTTAAAAAGAAAGAAAAAGAAAAGAAAGAAAGAAGAAAGAAAGAAAGAAAGAAAGAGAGAAAGAAAGAAGCAAAGAAACAAAGAAACAAAGAAACTAAGAAACAAAGAAAGAAGGAAGGAAGGAAGGAAAGAATGAAAGAAAGAAAAGAAAGGAAGGAAGAAAAAAAGAAAAGAAAAGTATGGAGGTGCAAAAATAAACCTGCTACAAAGAGAAATAGAGCAGTCACCAAAAAAGCAGAGATTTCAACCAATTTCAACAAATTTCTGAAACATAGAAAGAGGATAAGAGCAAGCAGACAAAAGAAAGAAGTGTAAGAAGCCACGTCTTCTAAGAAAGGAGAAAAGGATTAGCATGAAGTCTGCCCCACAGAATGTCAAGCCCCAAAGAGGGCTCTTGGCTCAGATGCAGCAGATTCTACCCAGGTGAGAGTGAGAAGGTGGAGAGTAATATGATATCCACTTACTGCACGCACCCCCAGCCCAAATTTCCATCCTCCCTGCCCTCACTTTTAGGCAGCAGATTATCCTTAGGGTGAAATATCCTCAACACTTTCAGAAAGCCACTGAACAAATTACCTGAGGAAATTTCCACCAGGAGAACTGGTCAGTACCTCTGAGTAAGACCTTCCCATGAAGTGAAGTCTGCCAGTTTTCCAGTGAGGAAACACTGGTGTATGTGCATGTATAATGTACACGCACAACGGGGAGGGGGGGAATTCAAACCAACCACCCAAGACGTCTTAAATGCAAACACACAACCAAAGACCAGGTCTAGAGAGAGTACTCAGCAGCCCCAAAGGAAAAGACCAACCGAGCTAAGCAAAATAATCTAGGGGGCACAGAAAATTTCCAGAGTAGAAGAGACACTTTTTACAAATCCAGTTATTCTAAAGAGAGATCTAAGACAATACCAATCAGAAGCTAGGAAGAAAGAAACAGGGAACAAGAAATACAATTTGAGAAAATTAAAAGTATACATTCTTAGATTAAAAATAAATTTATTGTTTCCAAAATAAAGCTGAGGAACTCTTGCAGAAATTACCTATAATAGAATGGATAAGGTAAGAAACTAGAAAAGTAGGGGCACCTGTGGGACTCAGTCGATTGAGTGTCAACTTCAGCTCAGGTCATGATCTTGTGGTTCACGAGTTCAGGCCCTGTGTCGGGCTCTGTGCTGACAGCTCAAAACCTGGAGCCTGCTTTGCGGATTCTGTGTCTCCCTCTCTCTCTGCCCCTCCCCTGCTTGTTCTCTCCCTCTCCCTCTCCCTCTCCCTCTCCCTCTCCCTCTCCCTCTCCCTCTCCCTCTCCCTCTCCCTCTCCCTCTCACTCTCTCTCTCTCTCTCTCTCAAAAATAAATAACACATTAAAAACAAATTTTAAAGAGAAACTAGAAAAGTAATCCGGGAGATCAAACATCTAAGAGAAATCTCAAAATATTGCCAATGGAAACACAAAAACCAGAAACATTTTAATAGATCCTAATAGGGGAGAAGAGTTAAGAAACAGAGGAGCCATTACACTGAGCAGCTTAGTGTTATCCAGCTCTCAGCTACCATTTGGATCGTTGGCATCTACGCGTGTAGCACAGTGTTTTCCTGGTGAGCGAAAGGTCTTCTGTTCTTTGTACATTTCCATTCTAGGTGCGTATTAGGACCATGGTGTCCAGGGACCTTTAAGATTCCCATAATCTTTATCAGTTTTCCAAGCCTCCCATGAATAAGCATTAATGATTTCTGCACGAAAGCAAGTTCAAGATAAGCCCTCAATGTCACTCTCCCTTTTATAATTAAATTGCCATCATGTGCCCCTCTTATAGAAATTCTGGAGTCACCTCTGGTATGGTCTCCCCTTGACCTAGCTGTTTAAGGGATACATATTAACCTGTCTCACTTACCACTCAAACCCAACCATCTAAAACTGCCTATCTAACCTCTGTTCAACTTCCTTGCATTGATAGAAAGCCAGTAGACAAATCTTCCTTAATAACAAGCCAGCTACCTCTGTCAAGGGCTGAATTATAACAATACTTACCTTTGTGTTAAGGACCTGTTATGTGCTAAGCATGGGCACTTTCTATGTTTTTGTTCTAAGTACTGAAGCCTTGCAGATAGATATTAATATCCCCAGTTTTAAAAATGATAAAATTTAAGAGGGTTAAATAATTTGCCCAAGGGCAAGAAGTTAGTAAATAGAGGAGCAAAAATCTTTGCTCAAGGTTATCTGACTTCAAAGTCTCTGCGTCTTACATTCCTCATAGCATTGCCCTAATAACTTATATTTGCATTATATTTTATCCCAGTTTTATTGTTTTAATGACCCTATTATATAAGCCATTATTTCTATTTTACAGGTGAGAATACTGAGACCCATAGAACTTAATGATTTGCCCTTGGTTACATGATGAATTCTCTGTTCACTGAGTCTTATTACCAACAAGCGCCTGTTTTTTATTTCACTTTTCTGCCCAATTCTCATCATTCAATGAACATTGGACCCTTACGAAATGCCAGCTGTCACTACAAGTATGACTTTTTTATTTCTGTTGCCAATTGCTTCATGGTCAAACCCTTCACTCAACGTCACACTTAATCTGACCACAACACACACCCTTCACCCCTACCAGGTGGGTCTCCCAACCGTGCTTACAGGGCTTGTCCCCATCTTTAAAACTTTGCCTAGCATCTACTCCTTCCTGAGACGCCCTCTTTCTTCTCTCCATCTGCCCAAATTGTCCCCATTATCTCAATGCCCATCTCAGATTCACCATGAGGATCTATCTCTCTTATCCCATATTACTTATGTTTATTCCCTTATATGTTTGGCATTATAATTCTTACATTATATCACATCACGTTATTATAATATTCAACTCTTCTTATGTTTTCTTAACCCCTGTGAAGGTTTTGTGTTTTCAGACCTTCCTAAGCTCTTTGAAATCAAGGGCAGAATCACGTAATTCTTTATACCTTCCCCACACCCTGCACTTTGGACCTAAAAGATGCACAGTTCCTAGTAAATGCTCAACAAACGCCCAAGGAACTGAACGTACAGCTTTGAGGCTGCCTGTCCCCGACCCCGGCATCTCTCTTCCCCCGTCGTTCAGCTTCTCTTGAAAGCTTGCCAGGTCCTCGTGACGTTCCTTTGAGTCATTTGCTTCTCTTCCCCACATTTTCCAGGCTTATTTTTTCCACTGACCTGATGTTCTGATGTGCCCCATGCATATTCCTCATTTGTCTCTACTCTCTGCTCTTTCACAAAAGCAAAATGTGAAACGATCCGTGCTTTCATTGACACAGTTCAGTCTTGGGTTTTTTTTCCCCCCTAACTAAACCATTCATGTGGAGGAAGCTTTTGATCCAGGATTGAGATATTCAGTCACATTTTACATAACCAGAAACCATGCTAGGTGGTTATATAAACTCTGGTTCGAACTTGAATAGCCAGAGAAGAGACTTTACAATTTAGGTTAAAGCATGTTGTCAGCTCCCATTCATTTCTGATGGTCTGAATGTCAAAGTTATCCCACATGGTGCCCTGAGAGAGACGCCTGAGTGTGTCAGGGGAAAATATTTAAAGACAAAAACAATGTTTGCTAGACCCTGGGTTTTTTTGTAATGTGTTGTTATTATGATCAAGATAGAGATAATCAAGAAGAGATCAAGTTTGCTCATATAGTTTAGTGAATGATTGCTAAAAAAGAAAGAAAATAAATAAAGAATCCCATTCCAAAGCCAGGTACAGCGCCAACATTCAGGGCAAGTGTCTTCATTTGTATTAAAATATCCAGGTGATTGGTCACTTCTTTAGACACTGACAAAATAAGAAATGTTTTGCTGTTGTAGATGACCCTGTATTTTGGCAAAGACTGCTTTCTTTATAAACTTTTTTTTTAATTTATTTATTTCTCTTGAGAAAGAGAGCACAAGCAGGGGAGGAGCAGAGAGAGAGAGAGGAAGAAAGAGACAATTCCAAGGAGGCTCCACGCTGTCAGTGAGGAGCCTGGCGTGGGGCTCAAGCCCACGAACCATCAGGTCATGACCTGAGTCAAAGTCGGACGCTCAACCGACTGAGCCACCCATTTACCCCAAAGACTGCTTTCTATACACATATTCACTATCACTTAGCAAAGAAATTTCTGCACATTTCTGGAGGGGAACAGCAACTAGAGAGAGAAAATAAAGACACGACAAATAGAGACAGCAAATAAAGAAACCAAGGCACCAAAAACACAAGCTGATGTAAGTCCACGCAAAAATATCAACGGGCTATTTTCAAACCCAAATTTCCTGACTTCAGTTTCTGAGCCTTTAGGCCTTTGTTCTTCAATGCTATATATTTGGCTTCGCTAGAAAACTCCATGCACGGTAGGTCCACTTGAACTCTTGTCATAAGCTTCCACCTAAAATAGTTGGCCCATTCATCTTTCATAGGACCATATAAGTATCATACACGACAGTTTTGTGCCATGGGGCTTGACATTTGGTCACGCCACCGTGAAGGAGGTATGCTACATGCTTTCTATCTTAATCTGGCAATGCGTAGGTCACTATGACCCCAGTTTGTCCTGGGGACAAAATTGGCCTAGTGATTAGTAAGAGGAGCTGTGCTTTTTGTATTTTGAAGGGGGCAAGGAAGGTTGCCATCCCAGAGATTCTACTGGTCATCTGGAATTTCAAGAAAATGTTCGACCTCATATGTAAAATGAGCTTGCTAGTGCCTCCTGGTCAATCACCTTGGTCTGTAGGGGTTATCTTTCAAAAACAGAAAATGCCAGTCCCTACAGAAATCATGGAAAAACTTTTTTAAAAATATTTTTATTTATTTCTAGGAGAGAGAGAGAGAGAGACAGCATGAGTAAGGGAGGGTCAGAGAGAGAGGGAGATACAGACTCTGAAATAGGCTCCAGGCTCTGAGCTGGCAGTCAGCACAGAACCCGATGCGGGGCTCGAACCCACGAACGGCGAGATCATGACCTAAGCGAAAGTCGGACCCTTAACCGACTAAGCCACCCAGGTGCCCCTGAAAAACTTTTTTAGAGCTATGGGGTGTTAGGCTGAGTGAAATAAGTCAGATAGAGACACACAAAAACCACGTTATTTCACTTATACGTGGAATCGAGAAACAAATGAACAAACAAATGAAAACAATAAACCATACAGACTCTTAAATACAGAAAGCAAACTGGTGGTTGTTGGGGCAGTGGAGATGGGGGTGAGAATTGATTAAGATCGGTCTTGTTCACCTGAAGCCAATGTAACATTGTATGTCAATTATACTTCAATGATAAAACAAATGTTAAAAAAAAATCTTCCCACCTGAAGTTGTTCGATTCAAAAGCAACTGCAAAATTTGCAAAGCAAAAGATGGATAGATTTGACAATACAATATTTAAACCTCCTTATATCAAACCAAAACATAGTAATAAATCCACAGATGAAAAAACTATTCAGAATTGCTATGTCAGAAAGGTGGTTAATATTTCTACTATATGAAGAACTTACATAATTCAGTAAGAAAAACACTAAGATACCAATAAGTAAGTAGGTTAAAGATAGAAATAATTTTACAGAAGAGAAAGTTTAGCAATGATAAGCATAAAAAGTATCAACCTCACAAATTATTAAAGAAGTGTAGAGGCATTCGGGTGGCTCAGTCAGTTAAGCACCTGACTTCATTCAGCTCAAGTGATGATCTTGCAATTTGAAGGTTCAAGCCCCCCGTCCGGCTCTGTGCTGACAGCTCAGAGCCTGGAGACTGCTTCGGATTCTGTGTCTCCCTCTCTCTCTGCCACCCCCCCAACTTGTGCTCTGTCTCTCTCTTTCAAAGAGAAACAAGCATTTTTTAAAAAGAAATTTAAATAAAAAATATAAGCCATTTTCTCTCATTACACAGTGTATTTTTTGAATAGCAATACTTAGTAAGAGTTTGCTAAAACCATCAATGCCACGTATTTCTGGCATGAAATGGCTTATTACAGCTTTGGAAAGAATTTCAACAGAAATTATCAAGGATCTAGTATAACAGTTTTATTTCTGAGTACCAATACCAAGGAAATAAATTAGAACAGAAGTGAGAGCAATGTACAGATACGTTTACCACAGTGTTCTTTAAGGTGGGGATAAATTGTATAATTTAAAATACTTTTCATATTATTTTAAAAAATGAGAATACTAAACTTGTCCTTAAAATAATCCTAAAGGTCAATATGATTAAGTCACTTATCCACATAAAAATCCAACTAGGTGGATGTTCTATTATTATCTCATTTTACAGGTGAAGAAGGCACAGAGAGGTTCAGTAACTTGCTTAAGGTTAAACAGCAAGTGGTAGAGCCAGGACTGGCACCAGAAAGCCATTATGAACTAGAAACCTATATACTTTCTTTCATTTCATAACAATGTCATTGTAAGGAACTTGGAAGAACAGAGGTAAACATCACAAAATTCATAACTACCCACGATAATCAGAGATAGCCAGTATTTGCTTTCAGTCACTTTGATATGCATGTATAAAATCCTAATTATATAATTCTATCTCATGCTGAGTTTATTTAACTTTATAGATTTTTTCCATTCTTCTCCATACATTATGTTCTGCATGATATCATAGCATGTAATGTATAGGGCCCTTTAGTTTGCCTCTACTTTTAATTACTTTATTTACTGACACAATAAACATCTTGACACATCAATTTTTGTCTGGGCATCTGTTGTCTAGGAACAGAACTTTCTGGTTTGGGGGACACACACCTTAAAAAGGTAGGTGTTAAGTTTTAAGTTTTTGACATAGATTTTCAAACCCTTTTCCAGGAAACATGTTAATCGATTTATTTTTTTCTTAAGAGTATCTGATAATTCCCATAGTACTACAGCCTACCGATATCAATTTTTGAAATCTTTAGTACAGTTCAGTTAAAGGGGTTAAAAAATAATATCTTGTTGCCATTCCACTATTCAGCTCTTGGTCATGAACATTTATCATATATCTAATGGCCACTTATATTTCTTCCTCTATGCAATTGCTCATTCATATTCTTTGCCCATCTTTTATTTAACTGGAAGGTCACTTTCAATCATATGAGCTCTTTATATATTATGAATAGTATTCCACTTATGCTGCCTTTTTATTACCTATATTTTTAAAGCTTTTGCTTACTTTCTCTCAGTATTATTTATAAACACAAAAAGTTTGAAATGTACTATACTAAGCGTGAATTACATATACTATGCTACATTTATCTGACGAAATGTCATTCGCTGAAGAAAATATTTTGAAATGTTTTCAGTCATATGGGAAAATGAGGGGTTTTTTGGTATTACAGGCAAAGAAGTAACGAGTTGGGTGCTCAGTATCATGAAAAATAAAAGCAAATAATATGCATAAAGAGACTAGAAGAAAATAAACTGTTCACAGCGATGATTTTTTAGTATGGGGACTTTTTTTTTTCTGCTAAGGGGTTAATATTTTCCAAGTTTTCAATGGTTAGAATTCACTCTTTTTTACAAGAAAAGAAGCAAAAAACTTGAAGGAGAGGGTAGAGAAGAAAGACGACACCCTAAAAGCAGACACAAAAAGGAAAAGAAAGAATCTTCTCCCCAGCTCTGGACACTGTTAAGAGCTCTCTTCTCGAACTTGTCTTGGTCTGCATAGGAGCTCGGCTCCAGAACGGGTAAGCACAGTGCAAGGCCGGAATGCAAGACGATTGACCTTCCCTGGCCTTTTCTGGTCCTGACCAAGGACAAACAGGACCCCATCTCTTCGCAGACCAGAAGGTCTGCCTTGACCCCAGAGCACAGTAGCCTCGGGGTTGCATTTCAAGACTCCAGGACTCTCAACTGATTCCCAGGTGAGGGAAGTGGGACCGCAACTACAGATCAAAGCCGAGTGCCCCCCCTTCCTGGGCCCGGAGGCTGCAGGCGAGCTGCTGACTCACGCAGGGCCACACCTTCACCAGCTGTTAATCATCCAGCTGCAAAAAGGAGAAAAGGATCCGGGTGACTGGATATATACCCCTTCGAGTCAGTTTTCCAATTCTCTTTTGACCAAATTCTGTTTTACCTTATCAGGGTAGTATAGCCCTCTGTGACAGGACTCACCAAAAACTGCCTAGTTTAGGACTACAATCATCCTATTTCTTTTTTTGGTTTTTTTTTTTTAAGTTTACTTATTTAGTTTTGAGAGAGAGAGAGGGAGGCAGACAGAGAATTCCAAGCAGGCTGAGAGGTGTCAGCGCAGAGCCCGATGTGGGGCTCGAACTCATGAATCATGAAATCATGAAATCATGACGTGAGCTGAAATGAAGAGTCAGGTGCTTAAGCGACTGAGCCACTCAGGCGCCCCTTTTCCTTCCTTCCTTCCCTCCTTCCTTCCTTCCTTCCTTCCTTCCTTCCTTCCTCTTTCTTTTTTTCATTTACCATCGAACTCAAAGCATTTCTCCAAACTTCATGATGTTCTTCAAAGAGAAGAAAGGTAGTTAAGGACAAGAATTTTATTTTATTTTTATTTTCAATGCTTATTTATTGTTTTTTGAGAGAGGAAAAGAGAGCACAAGTAGGAAGGGGGCAGAGAGAAAGGGAGACACAGACTCCAAAGCAGGCTCCAGGCTCTAAGCTGTCACCACAGAGCCTGACATGAGGCTCAAACTCATGAACCATGAGTTCATAACGTGAGCTGAAATCAGATGCTTAACCGACTGAGCCATGCAGGTGCCCCAAGGACAGGAATTTTGATCTCTGCACTGCTGGTAATAACATTCTCAACCCAGGCTGCACACTGGAAACACCTGAGGAACTTTACAAATGACTGATGCATCAAGGGTTTAAAAGCAACCCAGACTCGGGTAGCCTGGATGGCTCAGTTGGTTAAGTATCTGATGCTTGATTTCTGCTCAGGTCATGATCTCACAGTTCATGGGATCAAAAGTCCACTGGGGGAGCTGACAACATGCAGAGCCTGCTTGGGATTCTCACTCTGCTTTTCCCTCTGCCCCTTCCCTATCCACATGCACTCTTGCGTTCTCCCTCCCTCTCTCAAAATAAATAAACTTTTTTACAAAACTACCACAGGGTTATTCTAGTTGCAGCCACGGTTGAGAATCTCTAGGAAAAAGTGATATGTTAAAGCAATTTGGGTGAAAATAGCTAAATCCACATGGAGGGTTTGAGGAACAGATCTGGTACCTCTCAGAGCTGGAAGGAACATTTGTAAATGTATAATTCTATTCATTTCTTTAACAGATGAGGAAGCAGGGGTCAGGGTGTAACATGTGGGCAGAGGCTGTGCAATGTGCCCAGGGCCACACGGCCAGCAAATGCCAGAGCTGGGTCTCAGAAACAAGCTCTCCGGGGCTGGTCCCCTCCCCTTTCCACCACTTCAGGCCACATCTCTATTTAAGATTATCTTCAGGGTGCCTGAGTGGCCCAGTCAGTTAAGCGTCCAACTTGGGCTCAGGCCATGATCTCTCGGTTCACGGGTTTGAGCCCCACATCAGGCTCTGTGCTGACACTGCTTGGAATTCTCTCTTTTCGCCTCTCTGCCCCTCCCCCACTTGCACTTTCCCTCTCTCTCAAAAATAAATAAACTTTCAAAAGATGAAATCAAATCATCTCCCCTATTTTCAAAGACAGCCAAGAGAGAGTTAAATTATCTTACGCAAATGTCTCCTCACTCATACGGGATGAGGCACAGCTAGATTGAATAATATAATGGGAGCCTAAGGCCCCAAACCACAGCCCTAACATCCTTGCTATTAATAGAACACTGTTTACAGTGGAGTGGAAGAGCTTTTTAATGGAATTGGTGTATTGTGCAGAATAATGTTCAATCAGTGGAAGATTGAGAAAATATTAGGGGGAAATTTGCTGCTTCTCTCATTATTAATTTGTAATGGGTCTTTGATAGACCAACAAAGGAAAACATCTTGGACTACCTGTTAAGCCACTAGAAATGAGAGAAAATCGGTGTGCTAAACAGCATTTTAGAGACAAGCACTGGAGTTGGATTTAGTGGTGACAATTCTATCAGAAAGAAACTGCAAACAAAACCTCTGTCTTTCACAAAGCACATGGCCTCATGTCAAAAGTGTTAGTAGAAACCCGAAGGAAAGTTCTTATGGTATAAAGTCAGTGGGTGAGAGGTTTATCAGTTAATGAAGAGACCACAATCGATTCAGTGATGTAAACTTTAATTAGCAATTTATTACAACTTTATAGATTGGAAATAAAGGAATCAGTAAGAAACACTGTGTGGGAAGAAACAAGAATGGAGAATTTGGTGATTTAGATGTGTATTTACACGGGAAAATGTCTCAGATCTTCTGGGATGATAAAATGTCTGTTGAAAGAAACATAAAAGGAAGATGATGGGAAATTTAATAAACCCAAATTATGGAATGTGTGTTTTTCCAGAGCACAATTTGGTTGTGGTTACAGACAATAGATAAAGAAAGAACAAGAAACGTGATAGAAAAAGAAGAGCAAGTTTAATCTTCTGCCTGAAAAATATCCAGTAAACAGGCAGGAGCATTTACTTTTAAATGGGTGTTCTCCTTTGCACGCATTCACGTCTTGTTGGCAAGAAGGACCAGAGAGATAAAGCGAAGGAATGAAGCACATTTAATGGATATGGATGGATATGGGAACTAGCACGGGGAGGGGGGGGGGGGGGCAGGGAAAGACTGGGGTGTGGGCGCATTCGATTTATGACCACAAAGCTGTCCTGAAGTGCTAGGTGCAAGGAACAAAACTGTTCTGCTGTTGGAGACAAGTTCAGCTGGTTTCTGGACCAGAGGGAACTCACGGAAATGCCAATCTATCCACAGTCAACTATTAGTAAAATAGTATGGATGACAGATCTGGAAGGACCCACTGAAAGCCCGGTTGAAATATTTAGTTGTAAAGGAACACCAACAGAAAAATACAGCTCAGGGGGCCACAGACTCGGAGATGGTCCTGAGCCAACTCAAGGGCACGTGCTGATGAGCCGGTGGGCTCTGCCTCCCCCCATCATGATTGCCGCAAAATGGAGCCCTCCCACAGCTGTTTGGACCAGCTTGTGGCACATTGTTGTGTCTGTTAAATATAATTAAGAACTGCTTGCTCTAGGGGAAATGAAGGATTTGATTAAGGGGGAGTGTTTCTTCTTCCTTTCTTCTTTCTTGCTTTTGTTCAGCCTTATCCAAATTTTTTTCACTGTTTTTTTTAAAACATGTCACGTTCGGGGGCAATTTTCGCTTTTTGTTATAGACAACCAAATGCCAAAGGGACATATTTATGGCGTGTGTGTGCGTGCGCGCGCGCGCACATGCGCGCGCGAACGTGGTGTGGAGATGAAACAAAGGAGACTTAAAAAAGGGAGCTCATCCCCAAGCAGTTGATTTTGGACTCCCTCAAAAAAAAAAAAAAAAAAAAAGAAAAGAAAAGAAAAGAAACTCGTAAAACCAAAACTGACTGCAGGAGATTATGAAGAACTGCGAGCAAATGCCAAGCGGAGTATTCCCCAGGCTCCGAATGGCATTTGCACTCTACAGCTATAATTTCTTTGTTAACAAGTCAACCCCCACCCCCCAGTCCTGTCTGTGGCTTCTGGTGTGTCGTGATCATCTACCACTACGGAACGACCATGGAGGGTGGGCTGGGGAAAGAAGATACATGACACCATCCCTCAATCTTTTACAAACCACAAGTTCTAAAAGAGCACCAGATTTATGAGCAAACAAGTCTGAGGAGCCCCAGCCAAGGAGTGCAAGTTCAAGGGTTTGGGGTGACTCTGAACATGTCTGAACCAAAGAATAAGGAGGAGATGACATGACAAAATAGGTCTTCCTTCTAGACCAATCATTCTGCTCGGTGGCCAACCTGATTTCAAGAGTATTTTTCAGTTCTTTTTTCCCTTAAAAAACAAATCAAATAGATACAACACGCCCGTAAACGTGACCAATACTCGGAGTGTGCTTTTAGTTAACTAATATCCCAGGAAGGACGTTTGTATTGACTCGATTCTCGGTGGGCATAACGTTTGCATATTTGATGGATCCACTCTGTGGGTTGGGCAGGACTTTGAATACAGTCTCGTTCAGTAAAATATGAGGGCACTGAATCAGTGGCATTCTACATAATTGTCATTTTTCTGTAACCATCCCTTTCCTTCTCCTCCATTGTCCCCTCAATTATCAGATGCTCTTGGTACATGCTTCCAGATAGTTTTAAATCAGTCTTTCCTTTCCCATTGCCAGAACTGCACCCACCCCTCAAATATGTGATGGCTCAAATATAGCCATGCTTACCTAGCCAGTCTCCCACCTTCTGGTTTATCTGAGTACTCTTCCTAAGTATTCCCAAGCTCAGAAAACTCTCAATCATTTCTAGTGCCTTTGGGACAAAGCTCAAATCCCTTTGTTGATATTCTGGACCTGTCACAATTACACCTCATCATGCTCCTCCAAATGTTCAACACACCTCAAAAGGAACACTCTGCTTCCATCAAGCTGATATCCTCGTTGGTCTTTGGACCAATCTGAGTGTATCTACCAATGTAAATTTGCTTTTTGCTATTCACCCACCTGGCCCCACCTGCAATGGCCTCCATTCTCCATCTTGTTTGCCCTTCTACCCTCCCTGGCTTCAGCATCATGTACCATTTTTTCCATTGAACCTGACCTCCTGTCTTCCTCCCAAGGCAGACGCTCAGAATTCTAGTAAGTCTTTACTGTCTGGTTCATGATCACCCCCCAGTCCAGGCCAACAGTATGATCTCCTCTCTGGAGGACTGCCATGCCTTCTGGAGCACTCTCCATTGAAATCCTTGCTTTCATTCAATGATCATTGATTGAAGATCTATTTTGTGTCAAGCATCATTAAAGATTACATGTATAGTAGGATAAGTTGGAAAGAGTCTCTTTTCAAGGCTCTCCTAGTCAACAGGAAGGAAATTTTGGTGCATTATTCATCGTTTGGTACAGCATATTTACAAACATATGCATATGATCTTTCTTACTATTAGGCTCGTCAATTCCTGAGCCCAGAGACTATGCCATGGACTTCTTTTGTGATCACTATTAGCCTTATTGAGCATATGTCTAGCCTTTGAAACACACCTGCTGCGTGTTGTTGAATGTTTCAGTAACAGATTGGGGCTCAAAATTATCTAGATAATTGTCTCAACATCTCTCCGTTCTGCCAAGAAAAAAATGATCAGGTCTAAAAGGAGACTTACATGCGCATAATATCTCTGAAAGGATCCGCAAGTGACTAGTTGCCTCAGGAAAGAAGTAGTTGGCCGGGAAAACGGGGTAAGAAGAATGTTTGTCCATGAACACATTTTTTGTGCTTTTGAATTTTGTACCATGTGAGTGATTCATTGCAAATGAAATTAAGTGATGTATTCTATTCAACACAGTTTCAATGAATCAATGGGAACAAAACTCCCAAGATGCCCATTTCTTCCATTTCTACTGTCCTTTTGAGAATGGTTGGTAAAGAATAACTTAGAAAATCTTTACAATAGACACAGAATGAAAAAAATTATAGGAAAAATGCAGGTGGATGCGTCATGCACGATGACATTTCAAAAATAGTTTCTCTCTTCTTTCTGATGGATTCCCTTCTCTTTCTTCCTGCATCTATTTCTAGCCTGGATGCAAGTTTGACTCCGGAAACAAAAGGGGGCTGGTAGGGAATCCATCAGGCTTGGCCTTAGCCATGTCTGTTTTGTTGGCCCTGATGCTTTCTGACCCACTTTGAAAATGACCCAGAGCAGAGTTTCTAGAATGTCCTGGAAGCTTTCTTGGCCCCTGCCAAGACCACCTGCATTGGCCATGCCTATAACAGAGTACAGCACAGTAAAGCCTAGACTGTCACCTGAACCCCACCTAATGCCACTTCACTCCTATGTGTTTTCATGGATCTGTTTACCTCTTCCATCCTATGAAGAAAGCACCGCTTTAGGGTGCTGACCATGACATTAACAGTCAGCGGACAAGCATTTAGTTAAACAACATAACACTGAGTATATCCTTTTCTACACATCTACCCAACAGTTGGTAATCTTGCTTTGTCAAGAAACAAAAACATTTTGGGTGGCTCCATTGGTTAAGCTTCTGACTTCAGCTCAGGTCATGATCTCACTGTTAGTGGGTTCAAGCCCTGCGTCGGGCTCTGTGCTTACAGCTCTGAACATGGAGCCTGCTTCGGATTCTGCATCTCCCTCTGTCTCTGACCCTCCCCTGCCCTCTCTCTCTCTCTCAAAAATAAATAAACATTAAAATTTTTTTTAAAAAGAAACAAAAACATTTTTATATGGATATTCTTTGCGCATACAACAGGAGATTTTCCACAGGACATCCCTTTTAACAAATGGTGCCCAGATTAGAGGGAACTCACCATCATGAAAATAAAGACCTGTCTCCTAGTTGTTAATGAAAATTAAGACCTGTCCAAACTCTATGGAATATCTATTAGCTATCTTTCCTCTTTTTTTATTTTCTTTTGTGAAAATCACCGTCAACCCACTTGTGATCATGTTCCCACTGGCATGCCTGGAAACTATTAAAAACAGATGTCGGGACCCAGCTGCAGACATCTGCGGATGTAGCAATTCTGGTTACATCATAAACATGTCTCTCTGCGTGGAGAAGTTTCCTTCAGGTGTCTTTCTTCGGTTTTCTTAGAATACTGAATATATAACCTCCAAATCATAAACTGAAAGCAGCTTCTTTTTATATTTGCATTGTCATTGTTTTAACTGGTCCTGAAATATGAGCTCTTACCTTGAGCTGTTGCATCCTTCCTAAAGGTAGCAGTCAGACCACACATTTATACACTGAAACTAGAGATTTGTCTTGTGTACATTACCCACCCTGGGAACACCAGATCCTACTTTGTTGCGTCCAATAAATATTCTATTATTAAGGAAAGGAAGAGGGGGAGAGGGATGACTATATTTAAAGCAAGTTTTATTTGCCTTCACCATCAATGTGAATCTGGTATTGGGTTACTGGTATCTGTTGTTTTTTCGTTTTTAATTTGGTTACCGCTCCACTGGTATTTGCAGTTTCTGAAATGATATTAGCCAAAGCAAAATTAGTTGTCCTAATTTTTTTGTTTGTTTGTTTGTTTTTGTTATAGGGAAAGTACGTCTGATCTTCTTCATGCTATCAGAACACAAGAGCAGGCTCTGGGCATGGGTAAAGGGTAATGACTGGAGAATCCCAAAGAATTGAATTGTCTGAAGAAATAATTTAAAATTGAGTGATACATTGGCACCGTTGACTCCTAAATTGCTGAAGTTTGAAGATCATTGCCACGCTGACCACTTATTTCCCACCTATGTTGTCGGGAAAGGATTCTAACTCCCCCCATTTTGGAAGGAGTGGGTTTTAACCGGCAAGAGTTGAGATCTCCAGAGCGAGATATAAATGAAAGATAAAATGAATGGCTTTCTCTTCTGTTTCTCCCTTCCCCCACCCCATCTTTCACTCCCTAGAACCCACATGCTATGAATGCCTCTGTATTCCCCTCCGGAAGCAGATCTGGGAAGGAGAGAGCTAGAGGAAGTTCACAATGCAGAGGGATTTGGACCCTCCTGAGGGTGTGTGCCAGGCTTACTGGGGAAGGAGAGCCTTGCCCAGAGCTCACATGTGCCCACACAGTGCTGAGAGTTGAGCCAACGGATGGCCTCTACAACCAGAGGGCCTCAAATACGCCTGCTTTCATGGGTTCACTTCACAGTAACTCTTCAGGTTGCCGTTGGGATGCAGAGCACAGTAAAGAAGGGGCTTTCGTCTTCTTTTCACCAGGCCCAGGGAGCTACTAGTTATTAGGTTTGCAGCAATTAAGCAAAGAAAAAAAAAATCAAATCATAAGCTCCAAAAGAAATAGGAATGGATATCTATGATGTTTACCTTCACATTATTATTTTTCTTTTTTCAGGAGATCCATTAAATTTTAAGGGGGAAAAATCTTCCTTAATTTTTTAAGTATGCAGATAATTACTGATTATGGTGTTAATATTCTTCTGATATTTCCAGATTTTTCTTTACCCAAGATGGAGACCACCTTCACACGCCCTTTGGTATAAAGAATCAGAGATGAATGAGGACAAATGCCCTGGTTCTTTCATAAGCTGAAAACGTAAACAAAGAATAATAATTATACGTAAACAAAAATTTATTTTCAGACCATGCAAAGAGAGGCAACAGCTAAAGAAGTAAATTGCAGGGTGCCTGGGTGGCACGGTCAGTCAAGCATCTGACTCTTGATCTCAGTTCAGGTCACGATCTCACAGCTCATGAGTTAGAGACCCTCATCAGGCTCTGTGTGGATGGTGCAGAGCCTGCTTAGGATTCTGTCTCTCCCTCTCTCTGTCCCTCCCCTGCTTGTGTGCATTCTCTCTCTCTCTCTCTCAAAATAAATAAATAAACTTTCAGAAACTGATTTAAAAAGAAATAAGTTGCCTCTTGGACAACAGGTTGAGGATGCAAATATTTTTGTGAGAATTTTTTAAATAAGTTGTCTAAAGTCTTCTTGATCAATATTTTTCAGCCACTAAGATTCACAGAGTTTTGCCCTGCATCTTGCTGTCCCCTACTGCCCTCTGTGCTTTGCTACACACGCTCCCAAACACTCGTTAAACCGGAAGCATCTACTGGCTCCTGGAATCATAAGATTATACCGAAATGCAAAGAGAAAGAACCCAATCACACTCAGGTCTGACTTTTTCACAACTGACCTATGAGGCTCATAACCTAAGTAATAGTCATGCACACCAAAGGTTTTTATTTTAAGAGCTGGGTTTTTGAGTTTCAATTGACTAAGCCTATTGAAACACATAAAGTTTATGACATAAACAACAGATTGGAAAGAGTACCGCTGAAAACTGAATTACAGCTCCACTGACTGAGGTAAGAAATTAAGAAAGGAGAACAATAAGGTCATATGCTGATGCAGATCTGCAAGAAAGTTCTCTATATACCGTGCGCTATTCCCACCTTGGAGCCAGACACTAGCCGGAGGTGGGGGGGGGGGGGAGACTGATAGAAGCTCCAGATAGGTATATGATAGAAGGGAACACTGGGATTCCTAAAAGAATCCTGGGAAGTTGAGAGACCCCAAGCGGAAGTCACCTTTATCAGAACAGTGTGGTAGCCAAAGAGGGAAAATGGCGGTAGGTCTGAGACAGGACCCCGCCTCCCTCACCCCCCACCCCCACCCCCGCCATGTCTCAGCCCTGGAAAAGTGTGAGAGAGCATCTAAGAGTTTTCCCTTGTCCTCTTAGTTCCCAAGGGAGCAAAGGGCTGAGAAAGCCAGAGAGCCAGAATGGGAGCTTCTAAATCAATTTGAGTTGAACTTGTCAGTGTGTGGACCAACAACCAGACACAATGGTGTGACTATACACAGCTCAAGGAATGCTTCAATGAATAGACAATGAACACGGAGAACCAGGCGCCCCTCCTCTCCAATTCACTGACAATACACAGCCCGCCCCTACATTTTCAGATACCGCCCCAGGGAGAATTTACCCCTGGTTGACTAAATTTTAGTGCCTATCATTAGGCAGATTAAAGACTCCATTGAGAAATTAAGTGGAGTTTTTTTTAAGTTATATTTTTTGCACAAGTAAGTTTGTGGATAGTGAAAATTATATACTTGCTATGCCATATTAACAAGAAACTAATAATATATAGTGGCCACATAATGGAAGATATTTTAAAAATCTTAATACCCCGATGAGCCTGGATGGATTCTTTTGGGTAGGTCACTCTCGTGGTTGTGTAAGAAATAAGATTGATATGGGGCACCTGGGTGGCTCAGTCGGTTAAGTGTCCGGCTTCGGCTCAGGTCATGATCTCATGGTTCGTGGGTTCGAGCACCACATCAGGCTCTGTGCCGACAGCTAGCTCGGAGCCTGGAGCCTGTTTCAGATTCTGTGTGTGTGTGTCTCTCTCTGACCCTCCCCTGCTCACGCTGTCTCTCTCTCTCAGAAATAAATAAAACATTTTTAAAAAAGGAAATAAGGTTGATAAAATTTAAGTAAGTATATAGACATCTCCTAGGAATTTTTATCTTAGTATTCTTTTTTTCTAAATATCAGCTCTTTCTTAATTATTGAATATGAAATATAAGTATGAAATTATTGAAATTATTCTGGTCTGAGCACCAAAAAAAAAAAAATAGAAAGAAGAAATGAAAAGCAAGTAGGGTCACAGGGAAGGAAAAAAGTAAGAGCTACGTTTCCATAGCTCAGCATAACATAAAGAATGAATACCTCTGGGACACCTGGGTGGCTCAGTCAGTTAAGTGTCTGACTTTTTGGTTTCAGCTCAGGTCATGATTACAGTTTGTGAGTTTGTGCCCCGTGTTGGGCTCTGTGCTGACAGCATGGAGGCTGCTTCAGACTCTGGCCCTCTCTCTCTGCCCTTCTGTCACTTGTACACATTCTCTCTCTCTCTCTCTCTCTCTCTCTCAAAAATTCATAAATAAACATTTAAAAAAATGAATATCTCCACAGTGAATTTGAGGACTTCAAAATAGTGAACACTGAATAAATGTCTTTGAATAAATAGCTATGATTCTACAGTGTATCCAAAACCACTCATAAGTTTGCTCCTTCTTATTCCTCTCCTTCTTCCATGAAAAGCAAAGAATATTTGAGCTCTTTATATTATCACTTCGTGTTCTGTGTTCTCAATATTTCTATCATTATCCATCCTCCATTCACTTAATAGCGATGCACTGAATTCCTGGAAAGTGCCAAGCACGTAGGGTAGGGAGAAGACCGAGGGAAAAGCAATCATCTTAAATGAAAGAGTCTCGCCCGAGGGGGTGAGAACTGAGGAGACACCTGAAGGAGTCGAGGAAGTGATTTCGGGAAGAGCGCCCTGCTGGAGTAAACATTACGGAGAAAGGCCTTAAAGAGGAAGCATGCCTGAGTGTTCATGGAAGGCCCAGGACACCAGTGTGGCCAAGGCAGACAGTATATTGGGGAGAGTAGCAGGAAATGAGGTCACAGCAGTAATGGGAACCAGATTGCCAGGTCTTCAGACCACTGTGACAGCTTTGGCTTTTACTCTGGAGGACGGTATGCAGAGGGGTGACACGATCTGAATTACATCTTAACAGGACCACCCTGGCTGCCGAGTTGAGAGCAGACCGAAGCAGGCAATGACAGAGACAGAACATTAGGACTGTTGGAATAATTCAGGCAAGAGATTCTGGTAGCATGGAAGACACTGATAGTCATGGAGATAATAAGAAATGATCAGATTCTAGATATATTTTTAAAGTAAAACATATCATTTATTTATGGATTAAAAGTGGTGGGGGAAAAAAAGAAGTCAAAGATGACTCTGAATTAGAAGAACAAAAATTTTGGGGCCCCTGAGTGGCTCAGTCAGTTAAGCATCTGTCTTTGGCTCAGGTCATGATCTCACAGTTCATGAGTTCAAGCCCTGCGTTGAGCTTTGTGCTGACAGCTCAGAGCCTGAAGCCTCTTCAGATTTTATGTCTCCCTCTCTATCTGCCCCTGTTCATGCTCTCTCTCCTCTCTCTCACCCTCCCTCTCAAGAATAAACATTAGGGGCGCCTGGGTGGCTTAGTCGGTTAAGCGTCCGACTTTCACTTGGGTCATGATCTCGCAGTTTGTGGGTTCGAGCCCCGCGTCGGGCTCTGTGCTGACTGCCAGCTCAGAGCCTGGAGCCTGTTTCAGAGTCTGTGACTCCCTCTCTCTCTGACCCTCCCTGCTCACGCTGTCTCTCTCTCTCTCTCCTAGAAATAAATAAAAACATTTTTTAAAAAATTTAAAAATTTAAAAAAAAGAATAAACATTAAAACTTTTTTAAAAAAGAAGCTCCAAAAGTTTGCAGTTATTATTAATGAAAAGGAGAAAAACTGAAGAAGAAATCTCTCTGAGAATAAAGACCAGACACTTAGACACCCGAGGGGAAGAGTCAAGAAGGTAGCTGGATATGGACCCAGGCTGGAGATATAAATGGAGGCTGTTGGTGTATTAATGGATTTAGAGCCATGAGCCTAGCTGAGATCATCAAGAAAGTGAGTTTAGAGAGAAAAGAATTTTAAGATCTGAGCTTAGGGAACTTCAAATATAAAAAAAGTTCAAGACAATGAGAAAGAGCAAGCAACGTGGACTGATTTGAGGTAAGAGTAAAACCAGAAGACGGGATAATCCTGGAAACATCAGAAGGAAACTAGTAACTGACAAATGACACTGATATTGACTGCTGGTTGCCCTTCGAGCATCCGTTGCTCTTGAGGGCTCTTGAGTTTTCATCTGAATTGTCATAAAAGGTGTGAGGAACACCAGGTAAAACCCAGGATCTGACTAAGCAGGTAAAACTGATAGGCGATCTCTGCGTAAACATGGAGGTCTGAAAAATCCTCAAGCCAAGAATTTATTTTAAAAGGGTCACAGAACAAAATAAACAAACAAACGAAATTCATAGATACAGAGAACAGACTGATGGTTGCCGGTAGAGAGAGGTAGAAACTTCCAGTTATAAATAAGTCATAGGGATGAAAAGAACAGCATGAAAAATACAGTCAATAAAATTCTACGAACTTCTTATGGTGACAGACTTACTCAGGTGATAGCTCATAAGCCTTGAATCACTACATTGTACACCTGAATCTAATAGGATGTTGTATTTCAATTATATTTCAATAAAAAATAAAAATGAAAAGGTCACAGATCGACAGCGACCCCAGATTCCTGATAGAACCAATTCTTTTCCGGAAGAATGTTATTTCATCCAGGTTGCAAAGAACTTCCATAGATACAATTCTATTGAACATGTTCACATTCAAAAATCATGGAGTGCATAACAAAGCAAGGATCGCTCAGCAAAAATCAGAAATGGTAGACCTGGAAAGCCTTCAGATGTTGGCATATTTTAAAAATATATACACTTTAAAAATGTATTTGGGGTGCCTGGGTGGTTAAGCATCTGACTCTTGATTTCAGCTCAGGTCGTGATCTCGCAGCTGGTGAGTTGAAGCCCCGGGTCAGGCTCTGTGCTGACAGCTCAGCCTGGAGCCTGGAGCCTGCTTCAGATTTTGTGTTTCCCTCTCTGCCCCTCCTCCACTTGTGCTCTGTCTCTCCCTTTCTCAAAATTAAATAAACATTAGAAAGAAAAAAGAAAAAGAAACCTGCACGTATGCCATTATAGTGAACCCAGAGAATAGCAAGGCAAATGACAAGATCTTAGAAGAAGCCAGAGAGAGAAAAGAATGTGTACATTACCAACAACAGTTGTGGGGCCCCTGGGTGGCTCAGTCCGGTAAGCATCCAACTCTGGCTCAGGTCATGATCTCCAGGTATATGAGTTCAAGCCCCGCATCAGGCTCTCTACTGTCAGCACCCGGACCACTACGGATCCTCTGTCCTCCTCTCTGTCTTCCCTTCCCCTGCTCAGGCTTGCTCTCTCACTCTCAAAAATAAATAAACATTTAAAAAAAAAAGTACAGTTGTTATACAGATAGGATACAACGGAAGCCAGAAAAGAGCAGACTAGTGTCTTCAAAGTGCAAAGGCAAAGGGAAAAAAAAAAAAAAAAGGTATGCCAACCTAGAGCTATATATCCTGTGTAAATTATATTTAAACCAAAGCCAAAATAAAGACATTTTTGGACAAACAAACAAAAAAAAGAGAGAGAGAAATTTTACAATCTAGTCCTTATTAAAGGAAATAAATCAATACAGTAAAGAAGAACTTCAAGAGGAATAAGGGAAATCCTAGAACAAAGATGAGACAGAAAGTCACCCTGAGGAAAAAGAGTGTTCAACATTTAACAAAATTGAAACACTGACTGTATGAAACATAAGAATGAAGTATCAGGTTGCTTGTCTGTCTTCTTTCGTAGAGCCTGTGACTCTTGATCTTGGGATTCTCAGTTTGAACCCCATGTTGGGTGTAGAGAGTCCTTAAAAAAATAAAAAGAAAAGAATGAAGTATCTAATTTACCATGTTAAAACGAAAGAAAAAATTAAAATAGCACATAATAGGAAGAGTGTGATTGGATTACTTGCACTATTTGGCAAGGAAGGTAAATACTAAGTAACTTACTAAATTAGACATGTTATCTATCAAGGATAACCAAGACTTAAATTATAATTTATTACATTCAAACTCTTAGACAGAAAACAATACAATGAAAAAAATCATTCCAAAAGAAGGCAGGAGATAGAACAAGAAATATGGAAAAGTATGGCAAATAGAAAACACCAAGTAGCAGAAATAAATCCAAACACATCCAAAGCTTGACAGCCTGGATAAATGTATCCAGGCTGGCTGAAAGTATAAACCCAGCTTTTAGCTGTTTATAAGAGACATACTCAAAGCATAAAGGACACAGAAAGGTTAAAAGTAAAAAGATGGGAGGGACACCTGGGCGTCTCATTCGGTTAAGTGTCTGGACTATTGATTTCAGCTCAGGTCATGATCTCACGGGTTCGTAAGACCTAGTCTGAGTCTAGCCGGTTTAGGATTCTCTCTCTCTCTCTCTCTCTCTGTCCCTCCCCACTCGTTCACTTCTGTGCTCTCTTTCTCAAAAATAAATAAACCTTAAAAATAAAGGAAAAAGATAGGAAATGTACCAGGAAAGTATTAGCCAAAAAACGATAGGGTAGCTGACTATATTAGTGTAGCACTACAACAGTAACAGTACTTTAAGGTAAAAGTATTCCTGAACGTAACAAGTGACTGTTGATAAGCACCTCAACTTGCACAAGAAAAAGAGATAATAATTGTAAGCTTTTACATACTTAATAACAGATCCTAAAAATATAGATAGCATTAATGGAATAAAAGTATTACCACACCTATCAGGGACAAATTTACAAATCCACCATCTTTGCAGAATATTTTAACACAACTGTATCAATAATTGTTAGATGAAGCACATGTAAACAATGAGAAGTAAAGTTATAAGACTTTTTTAAAATTTTTTTAATGTTTTATTTATTTCTGAGAGAGAGAGACAGCATGAACAGGGGAGGGTCAGAGAGAGAGGGAGATAACAGAATCTGAAACAGGCCCAGGCTCTGAGCTGTCAGCACAGAGCCTGACATGGGACTCGAACCCATGAACCATGAGACCATGACCTGAGCCAAAGTCGGATGCTTAACCCACTGAGCTACCCAAGTGCCCCTAAAGTTATAAGACTTTTTAACACCTCAGTTAACTAGTTTGGATTTACTTATGTATTACCCGAAAAAATGAAGAATATATAGTCACTGTAGATGCCTAGAATATGTTTTGAATGGGCCATGTGCTAGACCACAAAGTAAGCCTTAACATATTTCAAAGAATTAGTATCCTATGGATACATTCTTTCACAATAGTGAAATTAGGTTAAGAATCAATAACACAAAGAAAACTAAACAGCTAACCAAAAAATTCATTTGTAAGTGTAAGTCATGCTTCCAAACAACTTATGAGTAAAAAAATATAATGCAAATTAGAAGAAAGGTACAATGGAAAGATACAGGTGGAAAAATGCATATTGAAATATGGAACACAGATGGAATGTTAGAGGAATGTTTGTAGCTTTAAGTGCTTTTATGTAAAAAGAAAAAAAGGCTGAAAATACATAAGACACCTCTTAAGGAATTGGATAAAAAACAAGAAAAGCAAACTAAAAGTAGAAGGAACTCAAAAAGAAAAGAACAAAAATCAAGAAGATAGAAAACAGCGTACAATATATATCGATAAAGTCAAAAGTTGGTTCTTGGAAAAGACTAGTTAAACTGACCAAGTCTTGGGGTGCCTGTTTGACTCAGGTAGTGTGTGACCCCGGATCTCAAGGTTGTGAGTTTGAGCCCAATGTTGGGTGTAGAGATTACTTAAAAATAAAATCTTTAAAATAAATAAATAAGTGTACAAACTCTTGTGAGGTTCATCAAAAGAAAAGCGAGAATATATAACAAAACATTAGTAGGAGTGAATATAGGGGCATAACCACAAATACTATAAGGATCTAAAAAGATATAATGAACAACAGGCCAATAAATTTCTGCGAATTTGATGAACTAGAGAAATTCACAGAAGGAAATGTAACTTAGGAAAACTTAGTAAGTACCAAAAAGCCAAATTCGTTCTCTGACCATAAATGTAATCACAGTCATCTCACAAAAACGTTTTTATAACAAGTTCGGTAAACTTTTAAAAAACTCTTCCCAACCTGATCCAAACTACCAGAAAAGAGAAAAAGTAGGAACACTATCTAGTTTGTTTTATGATGCTTGATATCACACAGGAAACATGTAAGAAAAGAATATTATGGCAAATCTCAGATATGAACATAGATGCAAAATCTTAACAGATATTAGCAAAAACAAATCTAATTATATATTTAAGAAGCCCAATTAGGTTTTGTCCTAGAATGCAAAACTGGTTTAATATACAATTTATATATTTCATTCACCAATTGAAAATATGGAAAGAGAGAACCATTTGATTTTCTCAATACTTGCAGGGAGAAAGAACATGTTTAAAAATTAGCAAATGACAAACTGACAGGAACATCATTAAACTCATAAGGAGAATGTAAATAAACTAAGCAAACATCATATTTTATAGTGGAACATTTAAAGCTTTGGCTTGAAAATTAGAAAAAAGACACAGATAGCCTCTTTTATTCACCATTGTACTGGAGGGCCCACCCCAGGGCAGTAAAAGCATCCACAAGATTCAAAAGGAATATGGGTTAGAAAAAAATAATACTATTTTCTTCATGGTAAACTTCATAGAATCCACATACAAATTGCTGGCATCAAGGTTTAGCAAAGTTGCTGAATACAAAATAAAAAGTTCACTGACTAGCATATACCAGCAGCAATAATTAGGATATATAATTTTAAAATCATATTTACTATAGTAAAATGGCAGAGGTTGAGGATACATACAGTGTGCCAGGCACCAAAGATCTCAAAGAAAAGAGATTTAAGAGACAATTGACTGTTGAGAGCCACTAAAGTTGTAGTAATTTGTTGTGAGGAATCCAGGGAAATCAACATACCCTGTTTGGCCACGGGACCAACCAGCCACCCAGATGTGGGGACTGGGCTTTGTTCCGAATTCAGGATGGGACTGTCACATGATAACCCACCAACTGGATCCAGCCATTTCTCATCCACCATTAGCGACTCTGCTCTTGGCACAGTGGACTCCTAGTGCGGGCTCACTTCTTAGGGGGAAGTAATGGGCACACAAAAAAAGCCTTGAGAGGCGCAAGGAGACAAAGGGTGGCCGTAAGGGGCCTTGTGCATGGGACTTTGTTGAGAAATGAGTTAGCAATTGGACCCTTAAAGAGAGACACACAGAGAGAGAATTGACTCCACAGAGAAAGACATAATTGACTTCATCATAATGATCAAAGGCTGTGGTCAAAGAAGATGATTGGATTTAAGATTTCAGAGTTGAAGCCACTCCACATGCTGACATGGATAGGATGCGTCACCAAGAAAGCCAGTAGCAGAAGGAAGCGGAAGTGCCCACCACTAGTCATTTCCTGGTAAGATGGGGAAGGGACGGTGGCGGGGGGACTTGTCCAGAGATGTTTTGCGTAATTTGACTTAGGTCAATAAATACTGCAGGATACTTTTCTCTCTATTTCACTGTAACAAATGAAAACATGGCTCATCTGTATTTATTAAATTAATTACAATGTGGCTCAGGAGCACGTCAGGTGGGACTGTGTGGGGAAGGGTTAACCGCCACCTCCCACAGGCAACTCCTAAACATAACCACCGAGGCAACATCGAGTGGGAGCAAAACGGGAAACGTTTACTTTCCAAATCCACATGTTTTATAACAAATAAGTGCGTCCACCACACACTTGTACGTGCTTGAGTTTTGTGTGCACGTTTTGGTGAACCGCTCCGGGTCAGGCTCGACGAAATTGCCTTTTTTGTGGTCAAACAAGTCAATGTCAGCAATTTCTTGCGATGGGATCTAATATTTTCTGGGTTTGCCAAGTGAGAAAGCACTGACCACGCCGAAAAGTTTGGTTTTCAAGATAAAGGGGATGGAATGTTACAGATTACTTCTCGCTTTCCCAGAGAAAACAAAAACAAGCAGAGCGCTCCCTAAGTGCCAATTATATTTTGCTATTATTGCCAAGACGATTCTATTAACTATGTTAAGAAGCTATAAAGTAACATATTTTGCAGGTTACTTCTTTAGTCAACTGGGGGAGATATTATCTCATGACTAATGAGTAAGGGTTCATTTGATTATCAAATGCAGGCGTGTATTAGCGTGGTTTAAATGCCCATCATGTGCAGCACGATATCTAACTGGCATAGATTCTAATTCCAATGTTACGGACGCCTCGCTTCTCTATTAAAATTGAAAGTGTTAATTTGCCAGTAATCATTCCACTTTCTCCTATTGTCTCGCTCAAAGGACAGGCCCTTACTGCATGGATAAAATGTGGTAATGCATTTAGTGCTAGGCCATGATTTTAGACCTCCAGCTGTTTTACTGGTTGTGTAACTAAAAATAAGATAACGTTATGCTGGGTAACCACGGCTTTTCTAGGCATTCACATTTTACAAATCACTGCACAGTATGCAAACCGTTATATTTTTTTAAATGCTTAGAACCCAGCCTAGGAGGGGAACACTTCCATTACGAAAGGAGAGAACAGTCCAGTCTGCTAGACTGTGAAGTGGACTGAAGCCCGGGCAGGCGTGCAGCTGGGCTGAGTTGATGCCGTCCGAAGAATTCCTCGCTAATCTCCATCCCTGCCGCTCTGCTGGGAACAAGCATTCCTCCCCATCAGTGATGGAGAGCAGGATTTTGAAAGGCTGGTGGGTTATTTTTGTTTTTAAACTTGTATGTGATCCGTAAACCTACTACTGATTCCAATAACACAAACCAGAGAACGGTATATTGAGCAAGAACGGTGTGGAGAAATACTATGCTTCTCTAAACAGGCTCTTATTAAAAATAAAGGGTCAGAGGAAAGAACTTTGCTGGTTCACATCACGCAAACACATAAAAGCCCTGTGATATTTATACTTCTGTGATCGAATCAGAGCCCCCAAAGCATGTTGTCTTTAGGGGAATATTTGTTTTGCATGAAAGCAGAGCCCTTCTAAGGTGCCTTTTCACAACGGCATCTTCCTTCAGAAACACCCGTCATTCAGGACAAACGCTCCTCTAGCCACATTGCCCCGCAGTGACACAAATATTGGCAAGGACTAGGTGAGACTTGCCAAAGTACCTGAAATCGCTTTCAAGGGTCTATGGGCTATTCGCGTTTTCAGAAGGAAAAAAAAAGTCTCTAATGATCTATAATTTCCCCAAACGCTGCATCTCATGGAGGATGCCAGGCTTATGTAAAGGCATCTCGGGCTCATATAGATGTTACTGCAGGGAAGGCCAGGTTTCCAGAAGATCCCTCGGAGACAGTCAGCCAAGATAAGCCAAACATAAAGCAAAACGCCTGTAATTAGAAGTGGGTCAGTGTCCAAGCAATATGAACCGATTTTTAGATCTCGATTTTAACTAACTCACCTACAGCGACCAAATGAATAGAGGGGAGGCTGCCCGTAGACAGAGACAAGAGAAAATATACGCAAGTCTGCCATCACTATGCAAACATTAATCGAGGGCTGGAGAAGGAGGAAGGGGACTTGGGAGAGTGGATTTTAAAAATGAAGCTTGACCAATAGGAAATGGAACTAAGAGCTATCTGTGAGTTTTTAAGATGGGATTTCTTTTAACTTTTTTAAATACTTATTTCTGAGAGAGAGAGACAGCATGAACAGTGGAAAGTCAGAGAGAGAGGGGGAGACCCAGAATCTGAAGTAGGCTTCAGGCTCTGAGCTGGCTGTCAGCACAGAGCCGGATGCGGGGCTCGAACCCATGAACTGTGAGATCGTGACCTGAGCCAAAGTCAGCCACTTAACCAACTGAGCCATCCAGGCGCCCCTAAGATAGGATTTCTATGGGGTTGATAGAAATCTGACTGGTTCTGTAAGAAAACAAATAAAGCTTCCAAAAAGAACAGTCAAAACCTAGTGTTCCATGGAACTCAGAAGAATTAAAATGTGTAAAACCCATTTTCCCTCCCTAACAAGTCTGTCATCCTCTCCAAACATAACAACTGGAACCCCTCCCTTTTCATACCCCATCTTTCCAGGAAAGGCTGGAATATCTCTTTTTAAATGTTTATTTATTGGGGCGCCTGAGTGGCTCAGTCGGTTAAGCATCAGACTCGGCTCAAGTCGTGATCTCACGGTTCATGGGTTTGAGCCCCACGTTGGGTTCCGTGCTGACAGCTAGCTCGGAGCCTGGAGCCTGTTTCAGATTCTGTGTCTCCCTCTCTCTCTGACCCTCCCCTGTTTACACTCTCTCTCTCTCAGAAATAAAAAATTTTAAAAATAAATAAATATTTATTTTGAGAGAGAGAGAAAGAGAACAAGTGAGGGGAGGCAGAATGGGACAGAGAGAGAGCATCCCAAGCAGACCCCACGCTCAGTGAGGAGCCCAACATGGGGCTCGATCCCGTGAACCATGAGCTCCCGGCCCAAGCCAAAAATCAAGAGTCAGACACTTAACCAACTGAGCCACCCAGGCGCAGAACCCATCTCTTCTCACCCCCGGCCCCCATCTATCCCTCTCACACACAGGCAACGGGTCTATTCTCTCATCTGTGTCCATTCTCACCACTTCTAAAGGGCAATTAAGAATGAATGAAACTAAAAAAAAAAAAAAAAAAAGGGGGGCGCCTGGGTGGCTTAGTCGGTTAAGCGTCCGACTTTCGCTTAGGTCATGATCTCGCGGTTCGTGGGTTCGAGCCCCGCGTCGGGCTCTGTGCTGACTGCCAGCTCAGAGCCTGGAGCCTATTTCAGAGTCTGTATCTCCCTCTCTCTCTCTGACCCTCCTCTGCTCACGCTGTCTCTCTCTCCTAGAAATTAAAAAAAAAAAAATGAATGAAACTAAATTCTTCAAAATTGCTCATCTCCTTCTCACAATGGACAAAATTAAAGGACAAAAGGAACAATTATACCCGCTGTGCTCTGGCTTGGGCAGCAAACACGCCATAGAGCCTGAGTGGACAGGAGGCCACGGCACAGGGTGTGGCAAGGAGGAGCAGGCAGACTGCAGAGGCCTTGGCTTGGGGGCCAGACAGTCAAGTGCAACCTCTTCTGCTTGACTCCCTGAATCACGGAGTCACACCTCTCTTTTCTAGCTGACGCCAGCTTAATCCGAAGGGTGTGGTGAACACTCCCAGCCCTCAGCTGAAATTTAGCCATTTTTTTCCCTAGGGAAAGTGAAAGACCCAAGGGATTTTTAGTTTGGTTGTGCTTCTAGACCTTTAAGAAACCTATATCTTGGGGCAAATGTATAATATCTCACTACATATCATGAAGCTAGTATTTGATTTTGGTTTTGTTTTTTAATATCCAAAGGAAGCCATAGGGCCTTTGCAAGCATTTTAAATAATGCTAAGTTCTTAAAGTCTTTCTTTCTTTCTTTCTTTCCTGCCTTCCTTTTTGAGACAGAGAGAATGTGCAAGTGAGTAAGGGACAGAGAGAGAGAAAGAATGTAGAGCCCAATGTGGGACCCGAACTCATGAACCTCAAGATCATGACCTGAGTTGAAGTTGGATGTCTAACCAACTGAGCCACCCAGATGCCCTTTAAGTTTACTTTCTAAACTATAGGTAATTAGGGCCACCTGGGTGGCTCAGTCAGTTAAGCATTTGACTTCAGTTCAGGTCA
This sequence comes from Hyaena hyaena, assembly GCF_003009895.1. Lineage (NCBI taxonomy): Eukaryota > Metazoa > Chordata > Mammalia > Carnivora > Hyaenidae > Hyaena > Hyaena hyaena. The sequence continues at coordinate 356,313 of NW_024080692.1, forward strand.
TGATCTCACAGTTTGTGGGTTCAAATCCGCGTCAGGCTCTGGAGCCTGTTTCGGATTCTGTGCCTCTGTCTCTCTCTAACCCTCCTCTGCTCATGCTGCCTCTCTCTCTCTCTCTCAGAAATAAATAAAACATTAAAAAAATAAACTCTAGGTAATTAATTCTGTTCCACATAATTTTGCCCCTACAGTCTTCATATTTAAGAACTTGACTTTTATGTTGAGAAAATGAGACAACAGACATACGATATGAAGTCATCCAGGTGTGTTGATGCAATGCCTTCACATCTCTACCAGCCCCCGGATAGAGCCCCTTCACTAATGCTCCTGGGCTGCAATGTTCTGAAATTAGAGAGCTGTTTCCTGGCTCAATTAAAGCATGTCACATCTTCTCTGTCCCCCACCCCAGGTTCCTGGCTGTCCCAGGTCTCTGCCTAATAACAACATATTGATTTATTTATTTTGTCAGTTCTGTGGCTGGAAAAATATTTATTTTGTCAGTTCTGTGCTCTGGAAAACACAGAGTAGATAACTTACTGAGGGAGGCCCAAAGCTCCTCCTTTTCTTCTCCAGCATGGTGACAATTTCAAGTCCCTCGGCCTGTCTGCAATCGGGTTTTCCTCTCTGAAAGATGCCCAGGTGCCCTGGTACCCTTCCTCATACCGGGCCTTCTGGAAACAAGAAATGCCAGAATGACTTCCTCCTCTTCCACGTCCCCCGAAACTTATTTTCCTTGGGGAAAGAAACCTTTGACAAGAAAAGTCTTAAGTAAACAAATAAAGCATGCTCTCCTTTTTTTTTAAGCTTCAAGTCATTAAGAAGTGGGTATCACATTGAAAAGGTAATGAGAATTAGGATTTTTTTCTCTCCAGTCACTCTACCAAAAGCCATTAGTAGTTGTAAATCGATTAGGCTAAATTGTCTCATTGCATTTTCTGTAGCACACATGCTCTGGGAAATGTAAAGTTGCAGGGGTAGAGAGTGAAGACAGATGTGCCTTGGGAGAGGATTCAGGCCTCCTTGGCTGCCAGGATTTTTCTGCTGAAAAGGGAGCATTTTGGTGGGGTTCTCAAAAGGGGTGACCAACCATAGGGTTTTGCATCAAATCTTTTTATGTTTTTTAACAACTCAGGCAGTAACAGATGTTGGCGAGGATGCCCTTTCACATTGCTGGTGGGAATGCAAACTGGTGCAGCTGCTCTGGAAAACAGTATGGAGGTGCCTCAAAAAATTAAAAATAGGACAACCCTACAACCCAAAAATTGTACTACTAAGTATTATCCAAAGGACACAAAAATGCGGATTCAAAGGGGCACATAAAATCCAATGTTTATGGCAGCACTATCAACAATAGCCATTTATGGAAAAAGCCTAACTGCCCATTGACTAATGAATGGATAAAGAAAATGTGGTAGATATATACAATGAAATACTACCCAGCGATCAAAAAGAATGAAATCTAGCCATTTACAACAACATGGATGGAATTAGAGTGTATTATGCTAAGGGAAGTAAGTCAGTCAGAGAAAGACAAATAACATATGATTTCACTCATACGTGAAATTTAAGAAACACGACAATGAACATAGGGGGAGGGAAGGAAAAATAACATTAAAAGCAAGGAGAAAGTGGGAATGTAAACTGGTGCAGCCCCTCTGGAAAACAGTGCAGAGGTTCCTCAAAAAACTAACAATAGAACTCCCCTATGGCCCAGCAATAGCACTGCTAGGAATTTACCCGAGGGACACAGGAGTGCTGATGCATAGGGGCACATGTACCCCAATGTTCATAGCAGTACTCTCAACAATAGCCAAAACATGGAAAGAGTCTAAGTGTCCACCTGTGGACAAATGGACCAAGAAGATGTGGTTTGTCTATACAATGGAATACTACATGGCAATGAGAAAGAATGAAATCTGGTCATGTGTGGATAGAACTTGAGGGTGTTATGCTGAGCGAAATAAGTCAGGCAGAGAAGGACAAATATCATATGTTTGCACATATAGGAAGATTAGGAGGAACTTAACGAAGGACCATGGGGGAGAAGAAGGGAAAAAATAGTGGAAGAGAGAGAGGGAGGCAAACCATGAGAGACTCTTGAATGCCGAGAACAAACTGAGGGCTGAAGGGGATGGAGGAGAGGGGAAGGGGGGTGATGGGCATGGGGGAGGGCATTTGTGAGGATGAGCACTGGGTGTTATATGGAAACCAACTTGACAATAAACTGTTAGTTAAATAAATAAATAAATACATAAATAAATAAATAAATATAAAAACAAAGAGAGAGGCAAACCATAAGAGAGGCTTAAATAGAAAGAAAAAACTTAAGTTTGCTGGAGGAGGGGTGTGTGGAGAGATGGGTTACATGGGTGATGGGCATTAAGGAGGGCACTTGTTAGGATGAGCACTGAGTGTTATATGTAAGTGATGAATCCCTGGGTTCTACTCCTAAAACCAGTACTACACCATATATTAACGAACTTGAATTTAAATAAATAAATTTTAAAAAATCTTTTTCAACTGAAAAAAAAAAACCTTATGTGCATAACTAACACTCCCACTTTTGCCAATTTCACAAACCTGTAAGCTCGTATTATTTCCTTTTTTTTAAATCTTTTTTAATGTTCTATTTATTTCTGAGAGAGAGAAACACACACACAGCATGAGCAGGGAAGGGGCAGAGAGAGAGGGAGACACAGAATCTAAAAACAGGCTCCAGGCTTTGAGCTGTCAGCACAGAGCTTGACACAGGGCTCGAACCCACGAACCGTGAAATCATGACTTGAGTCAAAGTCAGACGCTTACCTGATGGAGCCACCCAGGCGCCTCTATTTCTTGACAATTTCTTTAGCTAGTGTTTCCCACTTTCTGTGTTAAAAACAAACAATTAAATAAATCGAGTGGTGTTCAAACCCCTTTGCAGTTATGTTGGTTTTTTTGTGTCTACTTTCTCTGAAGATCCTATGGAAAAGCAGCCCGTTAACCATGCCTTGTATAACTATAGAACTCTCTCTGGTCTCCAGACTTGGCTCTTAAAAGCACTTCTACTGCTGGGGTGCCTGGGTAGCTCAGTTGTTAAGTGTCTGACCAGCTCAGGTCATGATTCATGGTTCATGAGGTTGAGCCCTACTTCGGACTCTGTGCTGACAGCTCAGAGCTTAGAGCTTGCTTCAGATTCTGTCTTTCCCTCTCTCTCTCTCTGCCCCTCCTCCACTTGGGCTCTGTCTCTCTCAAAAATAAATAAAAACATTTTTTAAAAAAGCATTGCTGGGGCGCCTGGGTGGCTTAGTCGGTTAAGCGTCCGACTTTTGCTTAGGTCATGATCTCGCGGTTCGTGGGTTCGAGCCCCGCGTCGGGCTCTGTGCTGACTGCCAGCTCAGAGCCTGGAGCCTGTTTCAGTCTGTGACTCCCTCTCTCTCTGACCCTCCCCTGCTCACGCTGTCTCTCTCTCTCTCTCTCCTAGAAATAAATTAAAAAAAAAAAACTTTAAAAATAAATAAATAAAGCATTGCTACTGCTTCAACCTTTCAATATTTTATTATTATTTATACAAACATTCCTTAAATTGGAAAAACAACTCACTGTTTGTGGAACCCGTAAGAAACTGATGTTTTCTCTGAGTTCTGCTTCAGAGACAAGGAAATAAGAGATTAAGCAAGCAGGATTAATATTCTTTCTGAATCCTGTTTCATAGCTTCCTAAGAGACAGCACAGATTGAAAAGAACATGGGCTTCTCTGTCCAGGAAGCAGGTGCATCTGGGTCCCAGCCCAATCTTGCCCAGGCTTTCACTAGCTGTGTGACCTTGGGCAAGTTACTTAACACCCTGAGTTTCCATTATTTCCTCAAGGTATGTACCTTTTTAAAGTCAATAGGATAATTTGTGGGAAATAATTAGCATCAAGTTAATAGATAGTAGCAATTATTATTATTGGGACCATAAGAATAAAGGAAGCAGAGCTTCTAAACATAGCCGGTTTAGTCACTCTATTGGAATTGACTGGCCTTCCATGCCATGTGGCATTAAAAAGCTGGAGTCTTAACCAACTACTTTTAGTGAAAGCATTTAAAGAGATCAGTTTGAACCCCTTCAAAGGCACTTCTCAACATCCAAAAAACAATCTAACTATAAAATAGGCAGAGGATCTGAATAGACATCATTTCAAAGAAGACATCCAGACAGCCAACAGACACATGCAAAGATGTTCAACATCACTCATCATCAAGGACATGGAAATCCAAAACCACAAGTAGATGTCACCTTACACCTGTCAGGATGGCCTGAATCAAAAAGATAAGAAGTAACAAGTGTTGACGAGGATGTGGAGAAAATGGAACCCTTGTGCACTGTTGGTGGGAATGTAAATTGGTGCAGCCATTGTATTGGAAAATGGTATGGAGTTTCCTCAAAAAGTTAGAAATAGAAATATCATGTATTCCAAGATGCATCTCTATATTTATTGCAGCATTATTTACAACAGCCAAGGTATGAAGCAACCCAAGTGTCTGTAGATAAATGAATAGATAAAGAAGATGTGGTAGATAGATAGATGATAGATAGATAGATAGATAGATAGATAGATAGATAGATAGATAGATAGATGATAGATAAATAGAGATAGATAGATAGATAGATAGATAGATGATAGATAGATAGATAGATAGATAGATAGATAGATAGATGATAGATAAATAGAGATAGATAGATAGATAGATAGATAGATAGATAGATAGATAGATGATAGATGAAGAGATGAATAGATAAAGAAGATGTGATATATGTTACACAGCCATTAAAAAGAAAAAGGATGAGATCTTGCCATTTGTGACAATGTGGCTGGAACCTACAAGGTATTATACTAAGTGAAACAAGTCAGCTTGGGAAAGACAAATACCATATGATTTCACTCATTTGTAGAATCTAAAGAACAAAACATATGACCAAACAAACAGCAGAATCAGACCCATAAATACAAAGAACAAACTAATGGTTGCCAGAGAGAAGAGGGGTGGGGGAAGGTTCAGGCAAAATAGGTGAAGGGGAGTGGGAGATACAGGCTTCCACTTATGGAATGAATAAGCCATGACAGTAAAAGATACGGCACAGGGAACAAAGTCAATGACACCGTAATCGCGTTGCATGGTGACAGATGGTAGCTACACTTGAGGTGAGCACGGTGCAATGTATAGAGCAGTGAAATCACTATGTTGTACACGTGAAACTAATGTACCATTGTGTGTCAACTATACTCAAATTTAAGTTTTTAATAAGGCACCCCCCCATCATCCTCTATTAAAGTAGAAAAATAGAAAGCAATGTATCTGGAATACAATGTCTTATTGTAGAATAAAAATATAAGGCTTCTGCAATAGACATTGTTGGGTTTTTTCCAAAGCATCCATTCCACCTCATCCCAACTGCAGTCATGAAAATTGGGTGTCACCCTGTCCCATTGCCAGGGTGGATCTTAGTTGCTCTGTGCCAGTCAGCTTAATTATTGGTTCAGGCAAGAGTGCGTAACCCAAGCTAAGTTAATCACAGACATGTCCTGGATTTTGTTTAGTGGTTAGAGGAAGAGGAATTCTCTCTCTCTCTCTGGAAAGATGTGACTTGCACACAGAAGCCGGGAGCTGTTATAGACATTCTCCACTCTGGGAGAATCCAAAATGAGAATGAAGGCAACCAACAGAGAAGGCCAAAGGCAAAGTAATCTCAGAGGAAGAACCTGAGGAGCTGACCAAAGCACTCCTAACACATGCTACAATGTGGACTCCTCAATGTATTCAGTCAACAAATGCCTTTAAGCCCATTTAGTATTGGGTTTTAGGATACGTGTGGCCTACCCTATCTTAGTGGTGAAGACTCCATTGAGATTCAGTATTATGCCACCATCCTCTTTCAAGGGTTGATGTATACAACCTCAATATAGATGTTTCTGCAGCTTTTGAAAAGCCAGTCTTACGTTACTATTATCTTTTAATCCTGAGTCCATGCGGCAAACATACCCTTTGAATGTGATGTTACACCTGCCTCAAAAAAAGCAGAAAAGTCTCAAATACACAACATAACCTTATACCTAAAAGAGCTAGGAAAGGAACAGCAAATAAACCCTGAAGCGAGCAGAAGGAGGAAAATTATAAAGATTGGAGCAGGCATAAATGATATAGAAGGAAACAAACAAAAGCAATAGAACAGATCAATGAAACCAGGAGCTAATTCTTTGAAAGAATTAATAAAATGGCTCAACCCCCAGCCAGACTCACCAACAAGAAAAGAGAAAGGATCCAAATAAAGGAATGTGATGTTAGAGAGGAGCAATGCTCACTTCTAGAAAATCTACATGCTATCACTTTTCAAACAATGAAATCTATAAACTAACATAATTCCCTTTTTACCTCAACTGTTTAGAAGAGCAAAGATAGATACTGTTGGCAGGTTTGGTCATGAGAACTTCAGGGACCTTGGCAATGTGTGAGAATAAGAAGATGAAAGATACTGAGAACATCAGCAGGGTCTCCAGCACCAACCAGGCTTCGGGGAGCAGCCTGGGTCCTGGTCATGCTTGAGAGGACAGAAGGCCAAGGTGGAGGGAGAGTGAGTGCACTCAAATTTTCGAAACAGATTGGATCTGTCCATGGCACAGAGTAGGCCCTTAATAGATATCAGTTCTCTCCTGGGGCAGCAGGTCTAAAAACACACAAGAGAACCACCCCCTCAGATCTACCTGAGGAAAAAAATACAGGAGACTGTTGAGAATCCAGATCCCTGGGCCTCTGTCTAGGCCTATTGAATCTGATTCCCAAGGTGGCCTTGGGAAATCTGTACATCTAATGAGCTCCTCAACTGCATCTCATGTGTTTCAAATTTCCTAAATGTGTCTGACCCTAAGAGTCCTTTTAAGTATACAGACCCCAATGCCCCATCCCAGAGCTCATGAATCAGAATCTCAAGGGAAAGGGTCTAGGAATATTCATATTTAGCAAGCATCCCAGGAAATTCTTATGATCAACTTCATTTAGGACAAGCTCCCCTAGAGGATACTAGAAATCCGTTGGCACTGGAGTCTGGGCTCTTCCACCCTGGGTCTGCTGAGCGATAGACAAGTCCAGGGGAAACACCCGACATGGAAGATGTGGCTAGGTCATCAGGTCTTAAATCCCTTCAGATGGTGAATATCCATATACTTCCCACCCCTGTCAGGTACAGTCAAGGACTGGGATGGTGGCCAACATCAGGACCAGCTGCCTGCAGTGACCCTCCTGTCCCCATCTCCTCTCCCTCACTTTTCGCTGAGTCTCAACCCTGGCTGCTCTGCTTTAAGTCGCCTGAGGGTCTTTCAGTGAAGTCAATGCAGGGCTCCAATTCAAACTAATTAAATCAGAATGGCGGGGGCTGGGGCGATTGCTATTGTTTATTGCACTTCCTTCCCCCATCTAGCTGATTCTCCTGTGCAAGTTGGGAAATACTACAGAGTTTCGATCACCCTCTCTCTCTAGTCTTCACTATCAACTGCCCTGCCTCAGCAATTTTATTTAAAAAGAACTTTTTTAACTGTTGTTACAAATGGGTGTAGGAGGGGTGCTTGGGTGGCTCAGTTGGTCAAGGGTCCGACTTCGGCTCAGGTCATATCTCACAGTTTGTGGGTTCGAGCCCTGCGTCGGGCTCTGTGCTAACAGCCAGCTCAGAGCCTGGAGCCTGTTTCGGATTCTGTGTCTCACTCTCTCTCTGGCCCTCCCCTGCTCACACTGTCTCTCTCTCTTTCTCAGAAATAAATAAAACATTAAAAAAATTAAAATTAAAAAAATTTTTGAGGGGTGTAGGAATACATTAAAATGGCGTAATTGACTCATTAATCCAGTCAAACAGCCAGTGAATTCGTTTTTATAATATCCAACATATAGGTGAGTAGGCTTTTTTAAAATCCTTCCTCAATGATGGAATATAAATCATATGGTTTCTATCTCCAGAATTATTCATGTGCTTATAGTGTTCACTGTTTATCACTCCTACAGGGTAAGAAAACAAATCTCCACAAACACTAAGCGGGTAGACCTTGGCCTTGCACCTGACCGAAGTCTTCACCCTTTGCAGACTTTGGTCACGTCCATGACAAGCCACGCTTGCCCAGGAAGTGCTCCAGGCACGGTGGACTGTACAAGAGAGCAGTGCATTAGAGAGTGTTTGGGGTCACCTTTCCCTCCCCACAAGAAAATACCCTTTTTAATTGGAAACAGTTCAAGAACCCTAAAGGCCAGGGTTTTACATCGCAATGTGCATCATTAGGAGTAAAACTCTAGATCGGTAGCTTTGAAATTACTCTGAAGGGAAATTCAGTGTTTCCAAAGGCACCTCTCTAAGGCTCTTAATTATGGGACACACTCAACCTAAGCCTCCTCCCTCACCAAGTAGCTACTCAGCCTCAGCACACAGGGGTCAAAGTCCTGAAGGATCAGTGAGTCAAGTGGAAGGGTTTGGTGTGAGGAAATTAATAAAACCAACGCAACTACAGTGGAAAAAACAAGCTCTTAGGAAGTAGAGCAGAAAACTCTTCAGATGACCATGTACTTTACACATTGTTTATAAGCATAAGCCTGGATGTGGTGGAAAGAACATTGGCATTTAGAGACCAGATTCCCTAGACTCCGTGCCAGCCATAACATGTCCTGTCTCTGTGACCTCAAGCAAGTGTCTGGATCCTTCTAATCTCAGTTTCCTCATCTGAAAAAGGAGGATGGTTGTACCCAGCTCATTGGATTGTAATGTAGATCACGGGAAATAACAGGTAAGAGTCCTTTGAAAATCACCTTTCTTGTACAAATGGACGATGCTGTCATGATTCCATGGCACAGCAGCAAATTTTAAAAGAAGGCAGGCCTACGTGCCCAAATATGGCAGGGCATCGAGAAATGGTATAGCTCTACGCCGTGTTGTGAAAACTTGTAGCTGAGAACTTTGAGCAATTAGGCACTCCAGAGTAAATTGAAGGACATGCTGAACTTGGAGAAGGTTCAGAAAAGAGCCACAGAGATGATTAAAGAGATGGAAAATCAAAACCATGCTCAGGAGAGGTTAAAAGAACCAAGTTCATTCTGCTTACAGAAGACAAGTCTACAGGGTAATTTAATAATTGTTTACAAGCACATGCAGCCTGGTGTCCAGCTGTTCTTTTTCCAACGGACAGAGAAGAAAGTATCGTAGACCCTCAGCTCTTGCAGATTTGACATGTGAGGCTTTAAATCATCATGCCTGACTCTGATGGTTCATGACATAATAATTTATAAGTTTTCTAAGCCATAAATGTTCTAACCATGGGTGTGTAAATGAAACCCATTAGCTCACCAGTGACTGAGTCTCTCCAGCCAAAATCCAACACTGAAATTGCAATGGGGATGTGTTGTTCTCCACTAATTGTCTCCCACATTGTAATCCTCAGAACCAGCAATAATAATAGCTACCTTTGAGTGTTTACGGTGTACCAAGCAATTTGTGCTAAGAGTTTTATGGGAAGTACTCTATTTAATGGGCAGATAAGGTAAGAAGTCTGCTCAAGGTCACCCAGTTAGTAAGTAAAAGAGTCAGGATTTTAACCCAGGTCCAAGGCAGAACTCAAATTCTGTATCATGGTAGCAAATTTCATTGGTGAAAAAGGATCCCAAAATAAAGTCGTCAGCAAGTGCTGATGGGAATCAGAAGGAATCAAAGTGATGGTTCTTACCAAAAACCAAAAGTTTCAGAATATTTCTGTAAAAAAAATAGCCAATGAACTCATACCAAAAAAAAAAAAAAAGATATGAAATGTAATAACATAGACTTAAAACATGGGAAGGAGAGGAGTAAAGAAAGGGTTCAAACTTATGTAACTGTCCACCCAATATAGACTGCTATATGCAGAAGAGGTTCTATACAAACCTAATATAGCCATATATCAAAAACCACTACTAAATATGCAAAGAATAAAGAGAAAGAAATCCAAATCATCACTAAAGAAAATCAGCAACACATGAAAGACAAGAAAGGATCAGAGAAAATCTTCAGAAACAATCAGAAACCAAGTTTCATTGAATGTGGATTTGGCTGATATTTATGAAAGAGACTAGACTGACGGAGATTTTGACATCCCACTCACTATTGCCTAGATTTCCTATATCTGCACCCTTTATCCAACCTTCCAAGACCAATCAAGTTGGACTTCGATCATCTTCCCACCAATGCTTGTCTAGGATGCTCGCTCCATTTTTTTTTTTTTTTTTTTTTTTGCAGAAGCCCATCTTGCTGTCTACACAGCACAACTACATCAACATCACACACAATCCTGCTTCTTGTCTCTTTCACACCTTCCCATATTCTCACTGTTTTTTTCCATAATCTGATTACAGCACATGTGCTTTCTGGGTAAATCCTTCAGTTCTTTTTCACAGAGTCTGAGAAGAATCAGACCTGAGTATTGTTAGTCTGTGGGCTATACTAAGAGCCAAGGGAATTAATTCTGCACTAGGTTGAGCTATTACCCAGAAGGACTGGGTGTAACTTCATTGGAAGTGGAAATTAGAAATCAGACCCAAGAGAAAGGCAAGTCCAGGACCAGAAGCTCAATATCCAGATTCAGTTGGTGAGAAACCATCATCAGGAAATGAGGGAAGAAGCCAGACGCCAAGGAGAAAAAGAATGGAAGTTGGCAAGAAAAGAGTAATAGGATTTGCTGCGTAGACTTCAACAAACCAACAACGACAAGGCTCACTCATATTGGGACACGGGGCACGGAGGAATTTTGCCAACTGGAAATACAGGATTGGGCAAGACTTATGTTCCTATGTTCTGTTTGTCTGGAAGGAGAGATGATGACACAAGCCACCTCAATGCAATATGGTCTTCTACTACAGTGGTAAACACCGAGTGCAATGGGATCACAGAAAAAAAGTCCTCAGAGGGGTCTTGGGAAAAACAATGAAGCTTAGACTCAGTTTTAAAGGAAAGCTCAGTGAGGGACAGAAGGACAAGTATTCTAGGAAGAGGAATAGCATACATAAAGACCACTACCACTGGTCCTTATGGGAGTCAAAAAAAGTCAAAGGTCAGTGTGATGGAAGTTTTAGGGGAAATAAACGTTGAGATATGGTGAGATCTAGAATATCTGAGCAAAAAGCCCGAGCAGGAAAACACAGGCTGGAGTACATTGAGCTTGATTAACCAATATCCAAAGTCAGCCTGGCATCAGTGGAAGGTTTTCAATGCTAACATGGGGAAGTCTGACCATAATCAAGAAAGAACCATTGAATTGAGGAAGCTCATAGCTGCAGGAAAACCATCAGGTGAGCATGTCCACTGAGGAGACGCTGTCAGCAAAGAGGCCACCTAGGAAGTCAGCCACCCAGTCATTGGGTAGAGCGGGGACTGTAAAAAAGAAAAAGAAATCACAGGCAATTTGCCAAAACAACAACAACACAGGACCTGGAAATAGTTTGCAAAGAGCAAGAAAAGTAAAAATGGCAGCAAAGCCAGGCGTGTTCTCTGAGCTCGTCGGGGAGTCAAATACAGCTGCTCTGAATGGTAGTATGATACACAGTGTCCTGATGCCTTCTGATTGGAGGGGATGAGACAGCTGGCGGGGGCGGGGGGCGAGATTAGGGGCTTTCCCCAACCTCCCCCGGCCTCTGTGGTCATCTGCCCTCTTGGTCTGCTGCCTATCATATTATTAGAAATGATTTCATCATGACATTATCAAGTATTAGAAATGTAAGAGGCGGAAGAGTCTAGTGCTAGATCCCACATGTAAAACCACAGACCCAGGTCCAAGTACTAGCCTTGGAAATAGTAGCCATGTGACTTGATCATGTATCAGTCTCTTCATGATAAAATAGATAAGACCGCCACAGGGGGTTGCTGTGAAGAGGAGCCAACGCTAGGAGTTTCAGGCAACCAAGTTGAAGTCAAGGTGTTGTGGTGGCTAGCCTCCACCCTCGAGAGCACCTGGATGGAAATGCTGGGCTGGACGAAGGCCAAGCAACCAGACCGGAAACACGATTCCAGTGAGGAAATGCAGTCTGAGCAGGTAGCCAGAGTCCTCCTTGGCTATCAGGAGAAGCTCACATGTGATAAGTCTTTCCAGCACAAGCCAAGTTTTGTGGAGGACTAATATTTGATAAGGGTGATCTACAAACAGCAGACAAGTTCTACCGAAAAACATGAAGGACATGGGGAGTGCTTCAGAAAAATCTTCCAGGCCACAGTCAGGCTGGATGGATTTTGTTTGCTTTTCCTGGCAGAAAATATTTTAAAATCAAACAAGTGTGACAGACACATGGAAAGATTTATTTTTATAGGTGAGTTAAGATATGATTAGGATTCCTTACTTAGAATGCGTCTACTTTGTGTCCTGATCATGAAAACAGTATTTGCCTTACACTGAGTGAATTCCTTCAAATATCGATGGGCTGTGAAATCATTCCTGACCCTAAGAAGAAGAATTTAAGAGCATGTCTCTTGTCAGTGACATGAAAACCTTGGGTAAAAGGCTTAGCAAATCCCCACTGCTATTACAGACACCTCTCATCTATCCCCTTAGGGATTATCTGCTATAAGATTCCTTCCAAGTCTTGTCCCAAATTTCTGGGTTATGTCCTGCCACCATGAGCTTATATACCATTGAGAAATAGTAACATATTTAACACATCTAACAAAACCTCATTAAGAAGTTTTTCCTTAAAATTAGGTGCTATCTGGGGTGCCTGGGTGGCTCAATCAGTTGAGTGTCCAACTTTGGCTCAGGTCACGATCTCACGGTTCGTAGGTCTGAGCCCTGAGTCAGGTTCTGTGCTGATAGCTAGGAGCCTGGTGCTGGCTTGCTTCAGATGCTGTTTCTGGCTCTCTCTGTTCCTCCCCTACTCATGCTCTGTCTCTTCCTCTCTCTCAAAAATAAGTAAACATTAAAAAAAAAATAGGTGCTACCTTTCAAAGCCAAATTGAAACCATTGCTACATGCCTGTTTTTCTGATGATTTTGTCGTACTGGTACATAGGATTTAGAGCCTACCAGAAATTCTTCTGCATTTCCAGCAAAATATCTTTTCTTAGATTTCCCTCTATCATCTCTACCCAGCAGGACCCAAATTTTGTAACTGGTTCACACTTTCGAACACCTTCTTCAAGCAAACACAAACCCTCTAGCACACAGTGCCTTGCAAGTACTCAGAGCTCCATAAATGATCCCTGAGTAGCTGGTGAGTGAAGGATACCTAGAAACCCTCCGCCTCTCTTTTTCTTCTTCCCTCCTCTCCTCCCCTGACTCACTCCCTTCCCAACACCCTGGCCTCCTTCTTCTCAAACACACCAAGTCGCATTTCCATCCCAGAATTCCCTTTGGCTCAACTGCCCTTCCCCACAATATTCATATGGCTCCTTCCTTAAGCTCCCTCGGGCTCTTGGCATCTCACAATTTAACAGTGAGCTCTTTTCCATCCACTGAATTCATTAAAGCTTCCCCACAACCAGTCCATTCCTCTGCAGCTCCCTAATTTCCTTGCCGGCTCTCTTTTTCTCCGTGGCACTGATCAAGTCTGACGTTTATCTAGTTCACTCATTTGTTTGCTTAATTGTCAGATCTTTTTCATATAGGCTCTGTGAGGGCAAACATTTCACATATGGTACCCACAGTCCCTAAGATAATGCTTGATATATAGGGGACAGTCAGCAAAAATTGGTGAATGAGTGAACGAGTGAATGAATGTTTGAACGAGAAGAAAAATCCAGCGTCAGGGTGAAATAAACAAGAAATGACTAAGGTCTCTTGGTTCGAGTTTCTTGGAGAAATTCTTCTCTTCCTGGGACCTGCGATCTGTCTGCACACACAGCCAAGGAAATGCTCTTGTGAAATGAGACTTTCTTTCTTAGGTCATCAGGCTTTCCCATAAGGTATTTAAAACCCTAGGCTTGTGGCGATAAAGCCTGATGATGTAACTTCATTATAATACAGCAGTTTGATTCAGGCACCAGTGATATGCTTGAAATGTACCTACATGGTTGGGTTTGTAAAAGATTCACTGATGATACGTGAAATAACTGGTTGTCCCGATATGATAAGGCCACCAGCCCATGTGATCTAGCCTTGATAAGAAGGAAGATTACATGCAGCTGGTTCCATTAGGGAGCCCTCTTGGTGTCTTCTTACAAGAGCCTAAGGCTACAGTACAGGTAGCCTTCACTGCACCTGTTGGGGCTGGCTTTTAGAAGTGCTGGCTCTCCTTCCATTGGGTAATAAAGGACTCTGCTTTCTCAAGGGTCAATGAGCTGTTCAGCTGTTGCTCCAGCCAGCACCCAACTCTTACCTAGAATGGAAAGAAACCCATGACCCTTAACTCCCATAGAAATCCTCAACACCCCCTGTCCCCACCATCTCCACTAGGAGTCTCAGGAAAACAGATTTGTTTTATTCTGAGAGCCTATGTCTCCATGCAAAGGCTCATTCTATGAAAAGAAAAAGAATTTGCTTCAGTTTTGCTTCTGGAACTAGAAAATCAGTCTTTTGCAGAACTAGTATACAAAAGGATATAGTCACAGTGGCCATTTCCTCAGCATGACATCGACAAATATTGACTGAGAATAAGATACCAGGCTAGCTGCCATGAAGGAAGAAGGATGGAATATGAACACTTCTTTTATAGATATTAAAGGGTATAGACAGGGGCACCTGGGTGGCTCAGTTAGTTGAGAGCCAGACTTTGGCTCAGGTCATGATCTCACAGTTCGTGAGTTCAAGCCCCACATCAGGCTTGCTGCTGTCAGCACAGAGTCCACTTTGGACCCTCTGTCCCCCTCTCTCTGCCTCTGCCCCACTTGTTCTCTCTCTCTCTCTTTTTCTTAAAAATAAATAATCATTAAAAATGCATACTATACTTCAAAAATGCCAATAAAAATTAAAAATAAATAAAAGATATAGACTCGTTATCTGTAGCAAAGCCTTCGCTAGCATATTTGTTGTGCCCACCTGATAAACTTTGGAACCCAAGATAGGACTTGATATTGTTGGCTGAAGTGGAAACAAGACTTTAAAATTCACAAATAGGGGCACCTGAGTGGCTCACTCAGTTAAGTGTCCGACTTCGGCAAAGGTCATGGTCTGTCAGTTCAAGCCCCGCATCTGGCTCTCTGCTCTCAGCACAGAGCCCACATCAGATCTTTTGTCCCTCTGCCTCTCTGTGTCTCACCGGCTCACGCTTTCTCTCTCTCTCTCTTCTCTTTCAAAAATATATAAACATTAAAAAAAATTTAAACTGACAGGCAGATAAATCCTAAGAAATCAGAATAAAACTTTATGACAAAGAGCAAGAGATGGACCCAACGCCAGGGAAAGCGGAGACAAGAGAAGGTTGGATTATGTGCAGGAGCCTGGGGGCTCACCCTCAAGTCGAGGACAGTCTGGAGACATGGGGCTGTCTCTGCACGAGGACGCAACTTGTGTTCCTCTGAGAATATATTGAGTGAGATGCCAGGTGATGTTATTTGAATTAAGCTTTATCTTCTAGAACTTTCTGAACCTCTCACCCTCTTCATTTTTCATTCTCTAACCCTGACATGGAGAGTGCCTTTTAATGGAATAAGATATTTAAGTTATGCAAAGTCATCAAGGTGATCAAGAGGCTTTGTCTTGCATGAGCTCCCCTCCGAAACTGTGCCTTTGCACAAATGCTGTTGTGCTCCTGGACGGGCCATGGCTGACCTCTTGGGACATTACCAGAATGGACCTACAACTTGAGTAGGAAATGTATGGAGTGAAAGAAGAAAAAGATATCAAAGGGAAAAAAAGAGCCTCCAACTTTCATCTGAGGCAACTTATGCGCAAAGCAATGAACGCTTTATGTCACCTTCAGGTATGCTCTAGACCAGGGGTTGACAAGCTATGGCTTTTGTAAATAAAGTTTTATTAGAACACAGCCATCATCAGTTTTCATGTATTATTTATGACTGCTTTTGTGCTACAGGAATAGAGTTGAGTGGTTGTGATAGAGACCATATGGCCCACACAGCCAAATATATTTACTAACTGGTCCTTAACAGAGAAAGTTTGTTGACTCTCATGTCAATCATGAAAGAAAACTCTGCCAGCTCGTTTTGCACCTTCTGTCCAAAAAGTAAGATTACTCCAGCATTCTCCAGCATTTTCCTTACTGCCTTTCCCCCCTTTTTGAAATTGCTTGTATTTCCCCTGGCTTCTCTCCTCATTTCCATCAGACCTAGGGATGGGCCAGCTGTGGGTGACATGAAGGAGAGTCTCATCACTTTCTTTAGAAACGAAACACGGGGGGTGCCTGGGGGGCTCAGTCAGTTGAGTGTCCCACTTTGGCTCAGGTCATGATCTCACGGTCCGTGGGTTCAAGCCCCATGTCAGCCTCTGTGATGACAGCTCAGAGCCTGGAGCCTGCTTCAGATTCTCTGTCTTCCTCTCTCTCTGCCCCTCCCCTGCTCATATGCTGTCTCTCTCTCAAAAATAAATAGGCATTTAAAAAAATACATGAAACACAGTATAAACATATTTTAAGAAAAGCAGCCCTCTATGCTCGTCTATCAACACTGAGAGTTTATCTCTTTTTCCAAGAATCACACCTTGTGTGTCTCTAAAAGATAGGGGTTTTTTTATCTTGAACATAAATAATTAACATTTATTGAGCTCTTACTGGATGCCCAAAGCCATTCTAAGAGCTCTACATGAAATACCTCATTGGACTGTCATGAAGGCTCTAAAGTCTCCCAGCATCACCATTCTACAGATGAGCAAACTGAGGAGAATGCCCAAGGTCAGAAACACCGACCGCTTCTGAGCTACACCCTTGACCACCATATTCTACTACTTGCCTCAAGAACATGTGGAAATGAACTCAATTAAAAATCTAAACAAACAATAAATTTTCATCTGACAGTCAACATTAAAGCATCTGTCAAATGCTAATGGGGAAGGACAATATTAATTTTTTATCTGCATCAATCTGTGACTCTTCAGATAAACATCTTCTATGAAACTTTTTTAATTTTTTTAATGTTTATTATTTTGAGAAAGAGACAGAGTGTGAGCAGGGGAGGGGCAGAGAGAGAGGGAGGCACAGAATCCAAAGCAGGCTCCAGGCTGAGAGCTGTCAGCACAGAGCCCGATGCAGGGCTTGAACTCCCAGACCAACAGACCATGACCCGAGCTGCTATGAGACTTTTTCTTTTTTTTTTTTTTAATTTTCTTAAATGTTTTTATTTATTTCTAGGAGAGAGAAAGAGAGATAGTGTGAGCAGGGGAGGGTCAGAGAGAGAAGGAGGCACAGACTGAAACAGGCTCCAGGCTCTGAGCTGTCAGTCAGCAAAGAGCCCGACGCGGGGCTGGAACGCACAAACCGCAAGATCATGACCTAAGCGAAAGTCGGACGCTTATCCGACTAAGCCACCCAGGCGCCCCTGCTATGAGACTTTTTAAAAAGCATAGCTTTTAGTCATTTTTATTCACTTTGGGCCTTCATTGGACTTTGACTTCTTTACTGGATTGGGAAGCATTTTGCAGTCTTTCCTGCCAAACCCAATGGATGTAAGACTCTCATAAACTAATGATTTTTTTTTCATTATATCTGCAATACAGACAGTGAAGGAAAGCAACATACCTATGATTTTGTTTTTTTCACCTTTTACTTATCTGTGGTTGTTAAGATACTTGCAAAAACTTGGGAGGGAGCTCACAGGTTTGGCATCCCAGCATCAGGATACTTTCAATTCTTGCACTTTCCATTTGTTTTTGTTTGTTTGTTTTAATTTTTATTTAAGTAATCTCTGCACCCAATGTGGGGCTCTGAGATCAAGAGTCACATGCTCTTCCTACTGAACCAGCCAGGCGCCCCCTATGCTTGCATTTTAAGTTCTGCTGATTCGTCAGGGGCCCCCAAGCAGCAAGTCCTATGAAAAATCTGCTAACAGCATAACACATTCATGATAGTTAGATTAATGACTTTGGAAGGAACATTTTTCAGTGAGAACCAGAATCACCTCTGCTTCTGCCCCAAGCTCTCCTCCAGAGAATCCAAGGCAAAAGATTCCAGTAATTCCACCATAGAATCTTCCTCCAATTTGAAGCAGTAACAGAGGGTATAAGTACCATATAGTGGATTCTTTAATATCTATGTTTGGTTTTATAACAAATATAGTTTGAAAAAGATTTTTGCAAAGACATGAACTTGAGGCTTCCTCTCCAGCATGTAAGAAACTTGAAAGTCTTCATGCTGTCCTAACGACGGATAAAAACCTGCACACACAGAAAAACCAACAACCATGCTTTGATGTGCCGCAGAGTGAGGGCACGGGGCAGGCTGCTACCCTCCAAACTGGAGAGACAGACAGACACATGCAGAAAACCTCCGCTTCCCAAAGCCGAAACCACCATGGGAACCAGCACTGGAGTAGGACAGTAGGAACTGTAACTGAGAACTTTCTGGAAGGTCAATGTGGACAAACCTGGGAGATGAAACTCCCCAAGGACTCAGTCTTTGGGGACCCACACTTTTGTGAGTTTTCCTCCAGGAGCTCTACTAAGGCCTCCCAGTAATATTAGAGGAAAATGTTCTCTTGCTTCCAGCAGGGGAAGAAGAAAAGGAATCATTTTTGAGATATGTCACAGCATCTGTTCTTCTTAACAAGACCTGCCCTGTGAAGAGGTGACTTACCAGACTCTAACGCGCTGAGGTTTTATCGGAGCCTAACCTACCTAGGGGAAGGGAAATTCCCAATTCCTTCCAGTTCCAGCCTTTTTTGCTGGGCAAGAGAAATACACAAGTCCAGCCCCTTCTGGCCATCCTGTCCCACCTAAAAAACAGAAGCACGAGTGACATTCACAGTCCCGAGACACAAGGTCACCAAAAGACCTAATCATAGGACTATAGTGTGCTGCTTCTCCCCGTACATCTTAACTCCATAGTACAAAAAGTCTAGTTACTGCACCATTTACACAGTACATCATATATGCCTTTCAACAAAAACTTACAAAGCATATGAAAAGGCAAAAAAAATGCCATTTGAAGAGATGAAACAAATATCAGATATGGCAAGAATATTGGAATCATCAGACCAGGAATTTTTAAAACCTGTGATTAACCTGCAAAGAGCTTGAGTGGGAAAAGTAAGCAGCGTGCAAAAACAAATGTGAGCAGAGAGATGGAAACTCGAAGAAAGAATCAAAAAGAAATGCTAAAAATCAAAAACACCATAACAGAAATGAAGAACATCTTTGAAGGGTTCACTGGGAGACTGAAAGAATCTCTGAGTTTATGAGTATGACAGTAGAAACTTGCAAACTGAAAAGCAAAGAGAAAAAAGGCTAGGAAAAAAAATAGAACAAAGTATCGAAGAACCCTGGAATAAAAGATGCAATATATGGGTAATGGGAATGTCAGAAGGAGAAGAGAGAGAGAGAAAGAGACAGAAGCAATATTTGAAGCAATAAAAACTGAGAATTTTCCCAAAGAAGGGAAGAGGAAAAAAGCGAAGGGAAGGGGAGGGAGGAGGGGAGGAGGGGAGGGGGGG
>NW_024080692.1:376208-444214 GCF_003009895.1 Hyaena hyaena
AGGGGAGGGGAGGAAAGGGAAGGGAGGAGTAGAGAGGAGGGGAGGGAGGAGGGGAGGGGAGGGAGGAGCAGAGGGGAGGGGAGGGGAGGGGAGAGGAAGGAGGAGGGGAGGAAGGGAGAGGAGAGGAGGGGAAGGGAGGGGAGGAGGGGAGGGAAAGGGAAAAGGAAAAAGAAATCCTGATCATTGCTGACGCAGAAGTCGAAATTTCCATAGCAATGGGGCTGGTGTTGCTAAGCCCCCATTAGGCCTTGAGTCCCTGTGCTGAGGCCTGTGGGGGTCTCTCAGGGGCAGATCCAAGAATGACACAGAAGGGGCAGCTAGCTGGTGGCCAGGAGAGGGGGGGCAGAGAATCGGGATGAGGAAGGAGACAGAATGAGTACAGGAAAAGTGTACTCGGGAAAAAGCAATATTCTCTGAAAAATTGGACAGATTAGCGATTCCCTGTGATGGTCGAAGCTTTAAAGAACACAGTTACTGAGAGATTGAAGCCAAATTCTAGAAACACATTCTCAGCCCATAGAATCCTAGACATGCTGGGGTCCCCCAAAATATTTTCAAATATTAAATTGAAATACTGTTGGCTCAATTGTGTTAATTCAGGACAACTGGCTTTATTTCACACACATTTATAAGTCTTCTTTCTCCTCAAATCACTCCCCCCCCACCCCCCATGGGAGAAATAAACATCTATAATAGCGCATGGAAGTTACAACCCTCCAACTCTTTTCCCATATGGATTAGATACCTTGGAATATTTACACTGGGATATCACCTATCTAGTTATCCACTTTAATAATCTAAAATACAAAATAGGGTCGCCGGGGTGGTTCAGTCAGTTAAGCATCAGACTTGGCCCAGATCATGAACTACCTGCTCGAGAGTTCAAGCCCCACATCAGGCTCTCTGTTGACGGCTCAGAATCTGGAGCCTGCTTTGGATTCTGTGTCTCCCTCACTCTCTGCCCTCTCCCTCTCTCTTTCTCTCTCTCAAAAAAAAATTTAAATATAATAAAATAAAATACAAAATAAAAGTTAAAAAATAAACTGAATTACAAGGTTGCTGAGAAGGGTGGAGTTTGCAAATGAAAGTAATCAAACTCATCAGTCACAAGCAGAGGGAAAGAAAACCCAGCCAATAGCTCATTAGATTAGAAATTTTTTTCTTAAGCAAAGATATCATAGGGCCACCTGGGTAGCTCAGTGGGTTAAGTGTCTGACTTCAACTCCAGTCATGATCTCACAGTTCATGAGTCGGAGCCCTGCGTCCAGCTCAGTGCTGACAGCATGCAGCCTACTTGGGATTCTCTCTCTTTCCTGCTCACGTGCACACTCTCTCTCTCAAAAATAAATAAACATTTTTTTAAAAAGATACCATAAAACTGATAGTTAGAATGAATTTTTGTATAATAAGAGACAACATCCTTGCTAAGGAAGCACCAATACAGAAATTCTTTTCAACCCCCTCAGGCATGTGATGATATACAGCATATCTCAAATACTTTCAGTAAATTATTTTATTTATCTGTTCACCCTTGGTTTGTGCATTTGTTCATCATGCAGAACTCCTGGGAAGTATCTATAAGCTGTGGCAGCATGGGGACAACTTTTTCCAAACTCTGGACTGCTAAAGTTTATAAAACCTACTGGAGACACATGTACGCAGGCTTAGAAACTAAATCTGAATTCCGGCTTTGAGGGATGTATGTTTCTTGAAGGATCGGCCTTGCCACGGTGCCCTACGTGGGCCGCGGGTGGGCTAATGCGCACAAGAAAACGGTTGCCAATGGGCTCATCTCTGATGAGCAGCCACTCTCCTGCAATCTGCTCGATTTCTTTGTTCACACCGCCCTCCTAAAACCGGCAGCCCAGGATCCATGCCGCAAAAAGAAAAAGAAAAAAAAAAAAAACCTGCCAAGTCACGCGAGTTGGACTCATAAAAAGTTGGATGCTTGACCTTTCTGGTTTTATAGCTGTGCACGTGCGTTTATTTGCCGACACGCGGCACCAAAGACAATTTCGCTGCGCGATGCTTCTCTGACCCCCAACCCCCGGTTGGGGAGCCCCTAGAGTGTCCAGTTCTTCCCTTAAGGCCGGGTTGGCTCTCCCGGGCACTTCTGAGCACCGAGGCCCGGAGAGGAAGAGAAGGGCGGAGGGCGCGTGCCGAGCGCACAGACACAAAACCCGGCTTGTGCCGAGGACCGAGGGTCGCAGCCCGCCGCACAGTGCGAACCAGGAGACCCGAGGCTGCCCCTGTAACAGATGCAAGTTTCCCGTGCTCCGGTTCCGCTGGGAATGCAGGCCAGGACGCAGAAATAAATCACATGGAACTTGCTGTCATCTCTCTACCTTCCTGCTAAACCCCTCCAAACACCGCCCGCTCGACTGGCTGGAGTCGCTGTAGTTTTTAAATGAAGGCTGGAGACGCGTTGGCAGCGCTGCCTCATTTTTAGCTAATACCTTTGTGGGCTCTGCGTTCGCATCTGGCCAGTGCCATCATGCTGAGTATGATTATAATAGGCTGCTGCTCTTTCCCAAGCAGGAAGCTGGAGTCCTGTTACTGACAGCCTAAACACAGGCTTGTTCCAAACACAACAGCCCATCGCAGCCAGGGAAGGGTCTGCAGCCCGGGACTTCTCCCAAGGCATAAAAGAGAGAGAGAGAGAGAGAGAGAGAGAGAGGGAGAGAAAGAGAGAGAGAGAGAAATGTGTTAACTGTGCTAACAGTGCCAAGTAATATGCTTCGTTAAAAATTTAATCACCTACAAGTGCAAAACAAGTGCAAAGCAATCATGTTGTAATTAACACAGCAATTAACACCTCCCTTTTCGATAGCACATGCATCCTAGGAAGTGCAAGATTGCAAGTGTTTATGCGGCTGACAGGCTCGGTTCCTATAGAGAGGGGAAAAATTGCTTAAATAGAATTTTTTGGTTTTTGGCATTTGGGCTGTTATGCGTTCATGAAATCTCCGAACCAGCTGCCATTTTGGTTTTGTGCATTAAGTCGTGCTGCTGTGTGGTGCAACTAACCAGCTTCCCCACTCCGTGTTCTCTGACGTTTCTGGATTAGCATTGCCTTCCTCTTTTTTTTTTTTTTTTAATTTATTTCTGAGAGAGAGAGAGAGAGAGGCAGAGTGAGCAGGGGAGGGTCAGAGAGAGAGGGAAACACAGAATTTGAAACAGGCTCCAGGCTCTGAGCTTGCTGTCAGACCTGAGCTGAAGTCGGACTCTTAACCGACTGAGCCACCCAGGCGCCCCTGCCTTCCTCTTTTCTAATGTTAAAATATGAATAAATCAGCAGAGGGACCAAGTTGGCATGCATCATGGGGCTTCCTACCAAAAAACTATCCACAAATCATGGTCTTCCTTGGACCGTTATCAGAAGGAAAATAGCCAGGGGCAAGGTAAATGGCTGTTGGGGGAAAAATTGATGCTGAAAGTATTCACTCTATTGCTTCAGAAAATTCAGGTCTTGTGGATGCCACCAAGCCCGGTCACTGATGTAAAGATCTTAGGAACTAAGAGCCAGTTCTTGAAGGAGGTAGGGTAGGGAAAGAAGGTAGACACTCTCCATACGCACTACCCCATACCAACCACAAGGATGGAAAGAAGCAGAGAACACGGCACAGGAGGTGCCTGGCATTGACCAGGAAGCAGTTATTTTGGTATATCCTGACCCACTAAGCTGATTTATAGGAACCCCTACGCTCATACATAGAGCTTTGTGGGTGAGACAGCTAGAAAGACAGAGCAAGAAGTCTTCAATACCCCACTGGACAAAGAGAATTTTATTTTAAAGAGAAATATCTTGAACTTCACAATCTGTTTCAGGTCCCCAGACAGACAAAAGTGTGAGAGAGTGGCCAGTCTATTGGAAATTCTTCCAAGGCCCCAAAGTTCATGGCATGGTTTAGAAATGACCATGAAGATGAAACCAATCTAGCAACTCTTAAACTCTAAAGGTGTTCGAAAGGAGTTTTATAAGGCACTAAAGAAAAACACAACTAATGGAATATTCAGGGATTTAAGGATTTCCGGAGCAGCATGAAGGCAGAGCAAATTAAACCTTTAGGATGAGTTTGTTTTATTCTTGTTGGCCATTGATAATGGAATGCGTGCGATTCAAGGAGCAGAGGAAATCTTTGCAGAGTGAAATCTGGGTAACAGAAAAGCAGTGGCCCAGCCTCACATTTCGATGGCTGACTTTGTAACAATGCTGCAAAGATATGAAGAGTGAAAAGCAAGAGCCAGTAAGAACGATTATGCATTCTCTGCCAAGTGCAGGCATTCTTAGAGGCTATTCACTTTCCTGGTTTGCTATTCCATTTTCCCAGCAATCTTTGTGTTCAAGCTCAGAAGCTGATCCTCTGGAAGGAAAGAGGGCTCAGTGAGATAGAAGACACGCTTTATACACAGGACAAACTGCAACAGAAATTTCGCCCTGGAAAGCTCAGTAGGAAGCATAATAAAACCCCTATCTCAAATACAAAGAGGACAAATGTCTTATTATGCTTAGAAACCTCCAATTAAGGATA
Organism: Hyaena hyaena; assembly: GCF_003009895.1. Taxonomy (NCBI): domain Eukaryota; kingdom Metazoa; phylum Chordata; class Mammalia; order Carnivora; family Hyaenidae; genus Hyaena; species Hyaena hyaena. The sequence continues at coordinate 380,741 of NW_024080692.1, forward strand.
GAAAGCCAGGTGGAGTAGTCAGTTCTCATGGTCATGGTTTTTATTCATTCTTACAAAAATACATCTTTTGAGACCGATGTTCTTTAAATATTGCTATCATTTGTAAAACTGGTTGAAAATGCCTGCCAGATCAGAGCCTTACCCCAGAGACCCAGCTGATGTATTCCTACATTTGCCTTTATTTCGAAGAAATATTTTGTCTCTGCTGCTAAATATTTATTTCCTCTTTTACCAATTGGGCTTAAATGATAGAAAGTTTAAAAACAAAGTCATTGTGCATCTTTGGTAATCTTATCTGACATATTTGCTAGTGTATTAACTTATTTAATAGGAGGTATCTACTTGATACACCAGGCATTGATCTAAGACCAGGCCAGGCATTCTTTACAATATAAAAGGAATTCTTTACAATATAAAAACAAACTAACAACAACTAAGAATAAGGGTGTCTGGGTGGTTCAGTCAGTTAAGCATCCAACTCTTGATTTCTGCTCAAGCCATGTTCTCCCAGTTCATGAGATCGAGTCCCAAGTCAGACTCTGAGCTGACAACGTGGACCCTACTTGGGATTCTCTCTCTCCCTCTCTCTCCACCCCTCCCTTGCTCATGCACACATGCAGGCATTCTTCTCTCTCTCTCAAAATAAACAAACCTTAAAACAACAACTAAGAATAAAGACCCAAGGCTATAAGCAAGCAACATACGGAAGTTTTTTTACAGTCATATCCCCCACTGCCTTGCTCAGAGCCTAAGATGTCTTAGAAATCTGTTGAATGAATCAATCGACAAATCATCGAATGATCATCTAACGACACTCTAAGTTGACACCCCAGTAGAAGTAAGGTCAGTATACAAATATCCCTAACACAACTTCTAAATTAATGAGCACTCTAAGAAAGAGTGTTAGGAGAAGATAGAAAGAAATACCTCCATTTTAACTGCTGGAGGGGGAGGAGAGAGTTAGGATAATAGAACAATAGGTATTTCAGTTTTGCAAGAACATGCTGTCCCTCAGTGGGAATAATGTTGGAATAATGCTGGAAAGGTAGGTGGAGACCAGAGCACGGAAGTGTTGAATGCCTGCCAAATGAAATTAAGTTCAGGAAGAGAAGCCATTAAAGGGAGATTAATCTGGCCACAGTGCATAACACTGATTACACTGGAAACTGACTGGCAGCAGGAACATCAATTAGGGAATGACTGGAATAGTCTAAGTAAAACTTGAAGTTTACCCAAAGTGGGTAAGCTGTGGATGAGATGGCAAGAAACGTGATTTTCTACTGGATGCTGTCATGTGAGAGCTGGGCCGAGTCAAGCACCACACTGAAGTCTCAACGCTTGGTGACAAGAGAGGTATGGGTTCCATTCCCAGAAATTGGAAACAAAAAACCATGAGCATGTGGTGGAGATAAGATGAAGATTTGGATTTTATGCATACTTTTTTTTTGACGGATTGGCTAGACATTTGGTGGCAAATGGAAGGCCCTTAGAAATGTCAAGCGAAAGCCCAAAGAAAGAAGCCAGAGTGGAGGTAAATATTTCAGATCCTGTGCATATAATTTTAGAATCATCCATGTGCTGAAGGTATGGAATCGAATGGCAGAGAAAAGCAAAGTGAGAATAAAACCGTGAAAGCAAGACAAGTGTTGGAGGAAGAAGGGAAGTCAGGGCAGGAAGAGGGTTATTCAGAGCCATGAAGCCCAGGGAGAAAGGAATTTCCAAATGCTTGTGGGGCCGAATGCCACAGAGAAGTGAACGTGATGTGAATGAGGAAGGGCCACCAGATCTGACTTCCAGGAACCGATCAGTGACCTTTGAGAATACAGTTTCAATAGACTGGTGAGGTCAGTAGAAAGATTGCAAAGGATCAAGGGTGGAGAGGGTGACAAATCAGTGGAAGCAGAGAGCACAGATATTGCTTTCAAGAAGACTGACATTTAAGGGAAGGAAAAAAATAGAGGACTATCTTAGGAAAGAACATGTCAAAGGTCAGTTTCTTTAAGACAAGGGTGCCTCAAACTGAAGGAGGGTATTTATCTAGTAAGACTCAAGATACAAGCAGGAAGGGATAATTGGTGAGGCAAATTTTCAGAGCAGACAAAAGGAAATGTGATGGTTGGAAAGACTATATAACCCCAGACAGCCAAGTAGAATTTCTCCCTCTGAGGCAGTTAAAAATGAGGAAACATTTAGTGAAAAGAAATACTGGCATGAAAAAACTAAGAGATTTTGATGGACTCAACAGACAAAGAAATAGATTACTTTTCTCTATTCCTTCTGCTGAATACAACTAAAGACCCTGGGCATTATATATAAAACAAACATAAGACTCTGAAAGGTAGAGAAAAGAAAACAGGCAAGCTAGGGAATCTCAGAACCCAAAAAAGGATGCAGCGATTTCTGCGAGTTTCCTTTTTGCCTCACATATCCAAGATTTAGAGCTAAGAAGTCAACCTGGAAACTTCAAGAAGCACAGACAAAAACAAACAAAAACAGGAAAGGGGCAGCCTAGCGAGGCAGAAAAACTTTCAGATAATAATTTTTGTACTATTAAAAGAAAAACCCACTACGAAGGCCTGTGGCCTCACCTACACCAACACCAGCAAAAGTTCAGTGGAGATTCTAGACTTCTACCTTCTTGAGTTTGTAACAAGGTGGCCAAACACACCCACAGAGTTGGCAGGCCTCAAGGAAGGCCAAACAGGAAGCTGGAGCTTGCATCCCCCCACTAGGAGATGGTGTCAGTGGAGGCCATAAGAGGAGTAGAAATAAGGCACCTTTACACCCCGATCCACATAGGGGTGGAGGCCTAGTGGAGAACTGAAACTCCCAACCCCTTTTAGCACAAATGAGGAGCCCCCTAGACTGGTACCCCTACTCGACAGTAATGAGGATTTACTATCCCCCTTTCTACTGCCATAGAGCATCAAAAGAAGCCAGCAAAGCAAAAGGTTTAAATTAGATTCAGAATCTCATAACATAATTCTACAAAGGTCCAGATTTCAAACTCACTCATCAGACCAAGAACCAGGGAAATCTCAAACTGAATGAAAATAAGACAACCAATAAATACAAACATTGGAGCACCTAGGTGGCTCAGTCAGTTGAGCACCGGACTTTAGTTCAGGTCATGATCTCCCAGCTCGTGAATTTGAGCTCCGCATCAGGCTTGCTGCTGTCAGTGTGGAGCCTGCTTTGGATCCTCTGTCCTCCTCTCTCTCTCTGCCCCTCCTCCACTGTCCGCTCTCTCAAAAATAAATAAGCATTTTTAAAAAATAGATACCAACACTGTGGTGACAGAAATGTTAGTTTATCTGGCAAAGACTGCAAAGCAACAATCTTAAAAATGCTCTAAAAGGCAATTACAAATACACTTGGAACAAATGAAAATATACAAAATCTCAGAAAAGAAACAGAAATTCTCAGCAAATAAAAGATATAAAGAAAGTCCAAATGGAAATTTTAGAACTGAAAAATTATTATATTTCTATTTCCAAAATAGAAAACTCATTGCACAGATTCAATAACAGAAGGAAAGGGATCAAGGCAAGGATCAATCAACTGAGACAGAACAAGGGAAATTAGCCAAACTGAACAACAGAGAGACTATAAACTGGAAAAAAATAAACAGAGCCTCAGAGACCTGTGGAACCATAACCAAAGATTTAACATTTTGTGACTAAAGTCCCAGATAGAGAGGAGAAAGAGGAGAGGACTTCAAGAAGAGGAAGAAGGGGAAGAATGAGAAGGAGGAGGAGAAGAAGAAGAAGAAGGAACAATGCCTGAAACATTTTCCAACTTTAAAAGACATACAGGTTTAAGAAGTGCAGGGGCACCTCAGTGGCTCAGTCGATTAAGTTTCCGACTTAAGCTCAGGTCATGATCTCATGGTTCGTGACTTCGGGCCCTGCATCGGGCTCTGTGCTGACAGCTCAGAGCCTGGAACCTGCTTCAGATTCTGTGTCTCCCTCCCTCTCTGCCCCTCTCCTGCTCACCTCAGTCAGTCTTTCTCTCTCAAAAATAAATACACATTAAAAGATAAAAAATTTTTAAAAAGAAGTGCAGTAAATTCACAAAATAGGATAGACTCAAAGAAATTCACACCAAGGCACATCAAAGTCAAACTTCAGAAAACTAAAGGCAAACAGATTTGAACAGAATTGAAATCATACAGCATGCAGTCATAAACAACACACTTCTGGGTAACCCATGAGTCAAAGGGGATGTCTCAAGGAAAAGTAAAAGAACATCAAACTGAGTGAAAATGAAAATAAAATATATCAAAATTCGTGGAACACAGTTAAAGAAGTGCAAAGAAGGAAATTTGTAGCACTAAATGTGTACATTAGAAAAGAAGCAAGTCTCAAGTGAATTTCTAAGCTCCTACCTCAAGAGTGTACAAAAAGAAAAAAGTAAACCCAAAACAAGAAGGAAATTCTAGAGATAAGAACAGAAATCAGTGAGACTGAAAACAAAAACAAGAGAAAAAAGACAGCTAATTCTTTGAAAACAATAATAAATTTGACAAATTCTAGCTAGACTGACAAAGAAAAAGCAAAGAATATACAAACTACCAGTCTCAAGAATGAAACAAGGGATAGTGAACCCCACAGACGTCAAAAGTATAAGAAAAGAATACGATCAACAACTTTAAACATATAAATTTGATAACTTAGGTGAAGTGGACCAATTTTTCAAAAGTACAAACTACCACAACTTACCTAATATGAAACAGATCACTCAAATTGTCTTAAAACTATTAGGGAAATTGAATTTGTAATTTAAAATTTCCCAGAGGTGCCTGGGTGGCTCAGTTAGTTGAGCATCCAACCCTTGATCTCATCTTAGTGTGTAATCTCATGGTTGTGGGATCGAGCCCCATGTCAGGCTCCATGCTGAGAGTGGAGCCTGGTTGGGATTCTCTCTCTCCCCCTCCCCCTTCCCTCTCTCTCAAAATAAATAAATAAACTTTTTTTAAAAGTTCCCAAAAAAGAAATCTAGGCCCAAATAACTTTATTGGTGAATTCTACCAGATATTTTTAAAAGAATCAGTACCTATTCTGCAAACCACTTCCAGAAAATAGAAGAGTAAGGAACACTATTCTATACCTAAACCAAAGACTATTAAAATAACAAAAAAAACTACAGGGGTGCTTGGGTGGCTAAGTCAGTTCAGCATCTGACTCTTGATTTCAGCTGAGGTCATGATCTCATGGTTAGTGAGTTCGAGCCCTGGGTCAGGCTCCATACTGACAGCACAAAGCCTGCTTAGGATTTGTTCTCTCTCCTATCTCTCTGCCCCTCCCCCACTCCCACACATGCACATACTCTCCCCTCCCCCACCAAAATGAATAAATAAACTTCAAAAAAGCCCTACAGAACAGAAGTCCTCATTAACATAAACACAAATCTGATTAACAATATATTAACAAATAGAATTAAGGAATATTTAAAAGGTTTATATGCCATCACCAAGAGATTTCTTGCAGAGATGCAAGGCTGGTTCAATACTGAAGATCAATCAGTGTAATCCAGCATATTAACCAGGTAAAGAAGAAAAACTGCATTATCATATAAAATGATACAGAAAAAGCGGTTCCTGGTTGGCTCAGTCAGGGGAGCATGAGACTCTTGATCTTGTGATTATGAGTTCAACCCCTCTATTAGCTGTAGAGATTACTTAAGTAAATAAAGCTTTTTAAAAAGATTGATACAGAAAAGGCCTTGACAAAATTAAACACTTCTGCATGATTTTTAAAAATACTCTCAGAAAAGTAGGAAAAGAGTGGAACTTCCCCAAACTGACTAAAAATGTATACAAGAAATCTACAACTAACCTTATACTTCGTGGTGAAAGACAATGCTTTCCTCCTAAGAGCTGCAACAAAGAGTGTTCACTCTCATCATTCTGATTCAGCATAGTGCTAGAAGTCCTAACCAATGCAACAAGGCAAGAAATAAAGAAATATCTGTCAAAAGGAAGAAATGAAACTAGAGAATAAAACTTGCAGAAGATATGAGAAAATCCTAAGAGGGGTATCTGGGTGGCTCAGCTGGTTGAGCGTCTGACTGGAGCTCAGGTCATTATCTCACAGTTCACGAGTTCAGGCTCCACATCAGGCTCTGTGCTGACAGCTCAGAGCCTGGAGCCTGCTTCGGATTCTGTGTGTCCTTCTCCCTCTGCCCCTCCCCCACTTGTGCTAGCTCTCTCTCTCTCTCTCTCTATTTCTATCTCTGTCTCTCTCTCAAAAATAAATAAACATTTTAAAAATTTTTAATAAAAAAAGAAAATCCTACGAAATCTTGGGGCACTTGGGTAGCTCAGTTGGTTAAACGTCCAACTCTTGTTTTCAGCTCAGGTCATGATCTCACGATTCGTGAGATCAAACACTCCATCAGGCTCCACACTGACACCGCTAAGCCTGCTTGGGATTCTCTGTCTCCCTCTCTCTATGCCTCTGCTCACTCACATGCATGTGCATATGCGCGCTCTCTCTCTCTCTCCCAAAATAAAATATAAACTTATGAAAAAAGAATATCCTAAAAACTCTACAAAGATCTTATATAGTTAATAAAAGTTCAGCAAAGCCAAACAATATAAGAGAATCGTTCTGAAGGCCAGAGTCTGAAATAAAGGGAATGGCAGGGTTGATTTCTTCTGGGGCCCCTGAGAGAGATTGGTTATGTGGCTCTCCTACCTTCTAGCAGCTCCCAGCAATCCTTGGCTTGTGACAACCTAGCTTCAATCTCTTCCTCCACCTGCACATGGCCTCCCTCCCTCTGTTTCTCTATGGTTCTGTGTGTTCTCTCCTCCTATAAAAACACCAGTCACTGAATTTAGTATCACTTCATCCTAAGCCAGTATGACTTCATCTTAATTAATTACATCTACAAAGATCCTAATTTCCAAATAACATCACATTTTGATGTTTCAAGCAAACATGTTTCAGGGGGAGCACAAGAGAGACACTCTTCAGCCCCCTACAGAACTTAACCCAATTCCTATCAAAACCCCAGCAAGATTTTTTTTTATAGAGACAGATAAGATTATGCTAAAACTTACATGGCAAGGTGAAAGAACTAGAAAAGTTAAAATAAATTTGAAAAAGAACAATGAACTTAGATGTCTCATTCTACTCAAATTCAACAGTAATCAACACTATTTAGTACTGGTGGACACATGGATCAATGAGATGGAATAGAGAAGCCAGAAATCGCTCATACACATATGCCCAAGGGGTTTTTGACATGGGTATAAATGCAAACCTGTGGAGGAAAGATAGCCTTTCAACAAACAGTTCTAAAGCAGGTGATATTCATCCATAAGGGGTAGGGGGTGGGGGGGAAGCCTCAATTGAACCCTCACATCTTCTGTCAAAATTAACTCAAAATGAATCATAGGCTTAAATGTAAAATGTCAAACTATAAATCTCTTAGGAAAAAATAGAAGAAAATATTCACTACCTAGAGTTAGGCAAAGAGTTCTAAGATTTGATACAAAGAACACAGCCCATAACATAAAAGAATAATAAACTGGACTTCATCAAAATTGACAACTTTTGCTCTGTGGAAGACCCTGTCAAGTTGATTTAAAAAAAAAAAAAAGCTGCAGACTGAGAGAAAATATTGGCAAGCTGCATATCTGACAAAAGTCTAGTATCTAAAATAATAAAAAATTTCTTCTCAAAATTCAACATTAAAAAAACCAATACGCCAATGAGAAACTGCAAAAAGACACACAGAGACATTTCGCCAAGCAGGATACACTCATGGAAAGATGCTCACCACCACTGGTGACTAGGGAAATGCCATTTAAAACCATAATGAGGGGCGCCTGGGTGGCTCAGTCAGTTAAGCATCTGACTTCAGCTCCGGTCATGATCTCACGGTTCGTGGGTTTGAGCCCCACGTTGAGTTCTGTGCTGACAGCTCAGAGCCTGGAGCCTGCTTCGGATTCTGTGCCTCTTCTCTCTCTCTGCCCCTCCCCTGCTCACGCTCTGTCTCTCTATGTCTCTCAAAAATAAACAAATGTTGGGGGGAGTGGGGATGGGCATGGAGGAGGGCACTTGTGGGGATGAGCACTGGGTGTTATGTGGAAACTAATTTGACAATAAACTATTTGTATAAATAAAAAATAAAATAAATAAACAAATGTTAAAAAATTATTTAAAAAAACAAAAATCAAAAACAAACAAAAAAAATAAGAATGTGAGAAAAGAAAGGAGATGTGGCAGTAATATGAGGAGTAATTGGAAAGGTAGTACCACTGACCATTTGCTGAGCACACGATGATAGCCACCAATGAAGATCTTTCCATGAATTACCTCATCGGGTCATTTTCAAGTAAATTCCATCAATATTCCAATTTTACAGATGAAGAAACTGAGGCCTGCAGAAGTGAAGTCACACAGCTGGGAAATAGCCAAGCAGGTAATACAGCCTGACTTGAGAGCTGGCGGTCATCCTGGCTACACTGTCTACCTGTTCCCAAAAACAGAAAATGACCTCATGGTAGACCATGTGGCATTGACCTTGGGGTGCCCCGTACCTTGAAAACCGAGAGAGGGAGTAACTCAGGGACACCAGGGTTGGAGCCCAGGAGCTCAGCCTTCCAAATTTAGACATCCATGGAGTGTGGGAAAAACTCAGACCCCAATTCTGACAACCTTGATTTCCGCCGTTTTTCATCACGTGATTTCCAAAAATCCATTTGAAGTCTGGTGCTATTTATGCAAGGATGGAATGAAAATGAGAATACCCTTAAAGTGTTAATTTGTTGGGCTTTGTTATGACTGTTAGTGATGGTAATTATTTAAATGATACTGGTTAATTTGTTTTATTGTTTCACATAGTTTGATTTATTTGCTATTTATCGGTTCACTTATATAATGAGTAGTGTTAGATTAATAGATTTTAGAATGTAAATTCATTTCCACTAATGTTTATGAGCTACATTTGTAGATTGGTTTAAATAAAAACACAACTCGGAATCAGGATTACAGTACATTTTTGAAGTAATAAAGTAAGGATTCAAAAATGTGCCAGGAATAGATAAGAGACTCAGACTCACAAAGCAAACTACCCACCGGAGATGGAAGGCATGGTCAAATTCTGTCACATACTAAATATGCCTCGTTTTCTTCTTGCCCGCCACCAGCCTCCCCACCAAAAATAAAAATTATAGGAGTGCCTGGGTGGCTCAGTCGGTTTAGCATCCTATTTCAGCTCAGGTCATGATCTCACAGTTGGTGAGTTCAAACCCCGTGTAGGGTTCTGTGCTGACAGCTCAGAGCCTGGAGCCTGCTTCAGATTCTGTGTCTCCCACTCTCTCTGTCTCTCTCTCTCTCTCTCTCTCTTAGATAAATAAATATTAAAAAATAAATAAAATAAAAATTCTAAAATAATAATCCCAGGGTCATGAATACTTATGTGGATTATGAATAATACTCAGATCTCACTGAGAAAGGCTTCCACGCTGTCCTGCTCAGAGCTGGATTTGTGGTATCCTGACAGCCCATTCTCTGAGACCAGAGCTCTGGGGAGCGCTTCCAGACCTTGCCGCTGCCCTACTGAATGAGATGCATGAGGAGGAGAGATGAGAACTGGGAACTGCTGGAGCCCCCTGTGAACTGTGTGCATGCTCAGAGCTGAGCAAGCTACTCACGCCGATCTCATCGAAGTAAACTGGGAATAAATCACTCCCACGCTTGCAAAGAATGAACCTGTTCTCAGCACCGGGGTAACACTGAGCACATCAAAAGAATCCATTGGCAACGTGAGTTGCGGTGCCCAGGATAAACAGATTCGTCTCACTCGGAAGAGCAGCAGGCATATCTGTTTACTGATCAGAGGAACAGCCCAAACAGTCAGGAGGTATCTGCCACGGGCCTGAGTCACCAGCCCAGTTCTTAAGAAGTCCGGATGCCCTGTACGAGCCAGTTAACTCTGCGTAAAGCAATGTTGTTGGCTATGGGGCAGGCTGAAAAACAGGAAGTTTAAATAGATGGCCTAACTTCTCCAGGCATTAGTGATTGTTTTGTGTTTTGTTTATTTTTCTTTAAGATTTTATTTTATTTTTCTAAGCAATTCCTACACTCGATGTGGGCTCGAACTCACAACCCTGAGATCAAGAGTCGCAGGCTCCACCAACTAGGGGACGCTCTGATGGTTAAGGGTCCAACTTCGATTCAGGTCATGATCTCACAGTTTGTGGGTTCCAGCCCCGTTTCAGGCTTTGTGCTAACAGCTTAGAGCCAGGAGCCTGCTTCGAATTCTGTCTCTCTCTCTCTCTGGCCCTCCCTTACTTATGAGAAATAAACATTAAAAAAATATATTTAAAAAAAAAAAGAGTTACAGACTCCACCAACTGTCAGCCAGGCTCCCTTGGTTTCTTTTAAATTTATTTTCAATTTTGTATTCTTTTAGATTTCTTCTGTAGGTAAATGTTTCTTAAGAAAATGGCTAGGAGAGATAAAGAAACTGCTCTGGACATGAAAACTGAGAATCATCAGAATCTGGGTTTGCCTAAGAGATGCATGTGTGCACCATTCACTTATAAAAACTATGCACAGGTTTTGAACTACGTAATGTTAAGCCCCCAAGTAAATTACTGTTTGGGCTGTAGGAGGAGGCTGAAGAGTAGACATGTAAATTTATAATTCTAGCCTTATATTAAGGACCTAAAATCTTAAGACTTCTTGCTTGTGATTGTTAGAAGCATGGGTTACAGGGGCGCCTGGGTGGCTCAGCCAGTTAAGCGCCAGAGTTCGGCTCAGGTGGTTATCTCATGGCTTGTGGGTTGAGCCCCATAGTGGGCTCTGTGCTGACAGCTCAGAGCCTGGAGCCTGCTTCAGATTCTGTGTCTCCCTCTCTCTCTGCCCCTCCCCCGCTCACATTCTGTCTCTCTCTCTCTCTCTCTCTCTCTCAAAAATAAATAAACGTTAAAAAAAATTTAGGAGCATAGCCTACCAAGGCAATACCCTCCACCCCCAGGCCATGCTCTGGATGTGCAGCTCCCTCATTCTATTCATTCATCCTAAAATGAGAAGAAACACTTCAAGGGGCACCTGGGGGACTCAGTTGGCTGAGCATCCAACTCTTGTTTTTGGCTCAGGGTATGATCTCCTGGTTCATGAGATTGAGCCCCACAATGGGCTCTGCACTGACAGCTCAGAACCTGGAGACTGCTTCAGATTCTGTATCTCCCTCTCTCTCTGCCCTCCCCTGAGCTTGTGTTTTCTCTCTCTCTCTCTCTCTGTCTCTCAAAAATAGATATTTTTAAAAATTAAAAAATAAAAATAAATAAAATTTTAAAAATAAATAAAAGCCTCAAAAGGATCAAACTGTTTCTGAGTATCTGAACTGCATCTTCACACATAGCTCAAAACATTTAGAATAATTAAAGAATATCCAGCACCTAACAAGATAAGATTCACAATGTCATGGGTCCAGTCAGAAACCACCAACCATGCGAAGAAGGAGGAAAGAAAAATCAATCAAAACTGACACAAAAATAATAGAGAGTATAAAATTAATAGACAAGGATATTAAACCAGTTGTTAAAACTAGCTGCTGTGCATTCAAGAAGGTAAGAAAAGCAAAAGCACGCCAAAGAGAAATATGTACACTATTTAAAAGACCCAGATCAAACTTCTAGAGGTAAAAAAAAAAAAGGCTGAAATAAAAATACATCAGATAATATTAAAATGAGATCACATTTTATTGTAATTAGGATTAAGGTAACAAACTCAAAATGCTTAACACCATGCCTGGCACTTCATTTGTGTCGATAATTGATAACAAATAATAAGGATTTGGGGGGTTTTTTAATCTTTTTTTTTTTAGTTTTTTAAATGCTTTTATTTATTTTTAAGAGAGAGACAGAGTATGAGTGGGGGAGGGGCAGAGAGAGAGGGAGACACAGAATCTGAAGCAGGCTCCAGGCTCTGAGCTGTCAGCACAGAGCCCGATGCGGGGCTCCAATGGGTGAACCGCAAGATCATGACCTGAGCCGAAGCTGGACACCTAACCGACTGAGCCACCCAGGTGCCCCAATAAGGATTTGGTTTTAAATTCAGATTGGCAGAGGGCGCCTGGGTGGCTCAGGTGGTTGAGTATCAGACTCTCGATTTTGGCTCAAGTCGTGAATCCAAGGTCATGGGATCAAGCCCTGTGTCCGGCTCCGTGCTGAATGTGGAGCCTGCTTAGGATTCTCTCTCTCTGTCTCCCTTTGTCCTTCTCCACTCTCTCTCTCTCTCTCTCTAAAATATAAATAAATAAATAAACAAACAAATGGAATTCAGATTGGCATAATAATAGCTAATATTTACTTTGTGTCCATGAGTTCTGTATTGGGCTAAGGACTGCAATGTAAATATTTCTAAGACATACCAGTAAATTTTAGATGCCAATAAATACGAGGGGTTGTTTTTCTTGTGATTACCAGGGATCGATTTCCAAACTTAATTTTGGCCTTCTGATTTATTTCTGTCTCTCTTTTTACACTGCAGTTAAAAACAGCATCAAACTGGGGCACCTGGGTGCCTCAGTCCCTTGAGTATCTGACTCTTGGTTTCAGCACAGGTCACGATCTCACCGTTTGTGAGTTAGAGTCCCAGGTTGGGCTCTGCGTTAACAGTGCGGGGCCTGCTTGAGATTATCTGTCTCTCCCTCTGTGTCTGCGCCTCCCCTGCTTGTGTTCTCTCTCTCTCTCAAAATAAATAAATAAACTTAAGAAAAAAATCATTCATAAAAAAAAAAAAAACAAAAAACAGCATCCAACTACATGACAAGTCGAAAGCCTTACCATGGCGTATGTAACAACGATGCCCAAAAGGCTATTCCACTGCAGGACATTTAAATTTCTTTAGACACTTAGGGGCATCTGGGTGGCTCAGTCGGTTAAGCGTCTGACTTTGGCTCAGGTCATGATCTCACAGTTTGTGGGTTCGAGCCCCGTGTTGGGCTCTGTGCTAACAGCTAGCTCAGAGCCTGGAAACTGCTTCAGATTCTGTATCTCCCTTTCTCTCTGACCCTCCCCTGCTCACACTATATCTCTCTCTCAGAAATAAATAAACCATTAAAAAATTTTCTTTAGACAGTTAAAAAGAAGTCACATAGAGAAATAGATATTTTACATAATTCTACCTCGATCCTAATATTTTTCAAGGTTATTTATTTTGAGAGAGAGAGACATACAGCATAAGCAAGGGTGAAACAGAGAGAGAGGGAGAGAGAGAATCCCAAGCAGGCTCTATGCTCCACACCAAACCTGACTTGGGGCTCAATCTCACAGACAGCAAGGTCATGAACTGAGCTGAAACCAAGAGTCAGTCGCACAACCAACTAAGCCACCCAAGCACCCGTACCTCTATCTTAATATTAATAACACTTATATAGCACTTTCTAGTCTACGTGTTTATTAGGAACATCCTCTCGTTTTACTCTACAACACATAAGGCCATCATTGTCCACATTTAACAGAAAGGAAACTGAGGCACAGAAAGATTCATTCGTTAGCCCACATTTCCATAGCTAATCAGTATAGATCTGGAATCCACCTCTAAGCCCCCTGACAACTGTGAGCTAACCACTGTACTGTCTCACCTTCTAAATCCCCAAGGCCACCAAGCCCAGTACCCTGGCCATTTCTCCCTAACGACAGGAAAAAAATACCACAGACATTCTAGGAATCTCTCAGCTTTCTGGCACCTTCATTCTGAAACTTAGACATGAATTGGTCAACATTTTCCAGCTCCTTCTGCACATTCCTAGGTTTTGTGTCCCAGCTGTTCTACTTAACAGCTACGTGACCAAAGGCAAGGCATGGAACTTCCACGTTCCTGAGTCTCCCAACTTATAAAGTGAAACTCCTAACAGCCAAACCTATCTCAGAAATGTATTCTAAAGATTTTATGAGTCAACATCTATGTAGTATTTGCAACTGTGCCTGCCTCATGGTAAGTGCCATAAGGGTTTATTATTGTTATGGTTATTCCTGCATAGAGATTCTGGGTTAAGGGATGCCAGATAGCCAGTATAACATTATTTCTGGACATGGCTGTAAGAGTATCTCTGCCAGAGAACAGTACTTCAACCAGTAGACTGAATAAAGACTATCTTCACCAAAGCGGGCAGGCATCATCCAATCTGTTGAGGGCCTCCATAGAACAAAATGGTGGAGGAAGGAAGATTCCGCTGTCTGGTGGAGCTAAGACAATCATCTTATCTTCTCCTGGCCTCAGATACCAGTGCTCCTGGTTCCTGGGATTTATACCATTGATTCCCTGGGCTCACAGGTCTTTGGGCTCTGGCTATGCTACACACACACACACACACACACACACACACACACACACACACTTTCCTGCTTCTCCAGCTTGTAGACAGCAGACTGTAGGACTTCCTGGCCTTCAGGATTACATGAGACAATTCCTACAATAAATATATATCTCCCATTGGTTCTGTTTCTCTGGCACTCCCTGGCAAACACACAGGTCCTCTCCATTTTCAACCCCTTTCTTAGATCTATGGAAACGGGTCCTGGGCTGAATCACTGGATTTGGCTATTCTGATGAATATTCCACTCACGACAGAAATGTACAGTTAGGGATATGCCAACAAAGGGATTTCCATGTGTTTTGTGTCAAAAGCTAACCACTCTGTTTGGGAACACCAATGGAAATTTGAGTGCCATAACTCTGCCATGCGTGCGCCACACACACACACGCACACGCACACACACGCACAAATACACTCCAAGTGTCTGTCAGTCTAGACTGATTGCTCCCTGAAAGTGCAGTGGAATCAGTTCTGGCCCAACCACAATGCTGACTTGTTCAGTCCTCGGCAAGCAGCCCCAGGGCAGGTAAAGAATACAGGGCGAATGAGGATTCTTGCCAGGACCTATCGGCATTACTATCAGGGTGAAATGTTGGAGCTGATGTGATTTCCACTCATTCCTATTTTGCTGACTTTCTCAACAGGTAGGTTGAGGGCAGTTGTAAGAGGAAAGCGGGAGCCCTTCATCCTGTGACACTTTAAGAAGGACAGTCTCAGAGACTCTTGACCCCAAGGATCACTCAGAGCTATTTAACAGATAAATAATCAGGCTTGGGCTCTCACCCAGCAGTGAATAAGGATCTTGTCAACCCAGGTCACATGCCCTGTGAACATTAATATGGGTGATCCCCGAGTCTACTGGATATAGCAAACACACGTTATTTTATGGCACAGAGTGGCAGTGACTTGCATTTGAATTTTTTCAAGTCTCTTTTCTTTTTTTTTTTTTTTATATCTTCTCCAATTTTTATTTTATTTTTTTACAAAGAGTTTATTGTCAAATTAGGTTTTTTTTGTTTTTTTTTCTTTTTAGTGTTTTTTTTTTTTTTTTTTTACAAATAGTTTATTGTCAAATTAGTTTCTACATAACACTCAGTGCTCATCCCCAAAGTGCCCTCCTCCATGCCCATCCCCCCCTCCCCCCCACATCCATCAGTCCTCAGTTTTTGTCAGCATTCAAGAGTCTCTCATGGTTTGCCTCTCTCCCTTTCCCCCTTCAAGTCTGTTTTCAAAGTAAAAAATGCGATTACGTTGAACAACACCCTATCAGGGCCCGCCATAATGGGACTCGACTGTGCGGTTTGTGGATGGTCTTGTGGCAAGTCTAAGCATATACCACCCACGCCCTGGACTGTCACTTAGGTAAATGTGTGCATGTCTCCTCACTCACTGCATGCTCTTTGCTGCCTAGTATTTCCGTCCCGCCATGCCATGTGTGATAAAGAATCCAGTTCCTGGCAATCCTCCATTATGTATTCTTGATGGAAGGTGGCAGCCAGCACCATACTGCGGGCCGAAAATACTTTCCGCAGACACACATCTTGCCCTGTTACTGGCACTTCCTTGATTTATGGTTGGCATTCGCCAGACCTCTTCTTCAAGATGCCGCGAACTGGGCACTGTTTCCCTCACCCATTGTCTTCCCATCATTTTCCCCATCGGGTCGGCATGGGAAGCATAATCAAAGCGGGAAGCGGTGCTGTCTGTTATGTTGGTTTTATTGTCCTCTGCATATACAGAGGGGTCCCTGGTGTCCCTTTCCATATCTAAGCTCAATATTTTGGGCGCAGAACTCAAATTCAGTAACACACAGTTATGGAATAAACAAGGAAATGAATCACCACAGCTTGGATGAAGACAGAGCTCTGGAGCCAAGTAACCCACAGAGTGCCCGCATTTATAGGCATGGTCGATGGTGCTGCTGATTTTATTTAAAGCTGGGGAAGGCTGGGCTCAGGCCGCAACAGGGAAAGGCCATTTCAAGGCAAATGCATGTTTTGCAGCTTAAGCTCATACTGATTGTAAGCCCAGGATTGGTGAGCCTTGTGCAAAAACCCCTACTTTCCACCCAGGCCTCATAATTCCTGACAAGATGAGATCCACCAGCCAGGGACACT
Organism: Hyaena hyaena; assembly: GCF_003009895.1. NCBI lineage: Eukaryota > Metazoa > Chordata > Mammalia > Carnivora > Hyaenidae > Hyaena > Hyaena hyaena. Next base: position 397,198 of record NW_024080692.1, read on the forward strand.
TGCAAGAATTTTATGGTAGCCCCAGTTCATCAGCATTGCAGCGGGTCTCTGGGATGCCAGAGCATGAAACTGAGCTGATGGAGAAGGAGAAGGCAGCCTGGAAGGGATTACCCCTCTCCTCTGCCCAGCTATGCATAACGTTCCTCCACATTGTGGAGACGCAGAAACTCTCCTGCACGCTTCGTTTCCATATCAGTGACATATCCGAGATGACCATGAGCTCCGCGCTGTCACAATATGGCATCTGCCATTTAAGACACCCGTTCATCACAGCCCCTTCCTTGTTCTGTCATTTCATTGGCAGAAGTGTCATTAACTTTGCAGTGACAATTATTAGAGGGCCAAGCAAACTGTGGAAATTTGTAAACTCTTGCATGGCTAAATTAAATGCTATTTTAACTAACAGTTAATAGTGTTTACTGCTGTGTAATAGTAATTTTCATTTTTTACTGTATCTAATGACATTCTGATGACTGGAATTCTCTGTAGGGATACCAAATCATTACATTAAGGATGAGTGATTTTAGTATGCAATGACTGATCAGTATAATAATATGTAGACTAATGCTTGAGCTAGTAAATTAAATCATTTGTTCCACAGTGTTTGTCAACTAGAATAGGGATTCCATTACGCCATTAAATTATAATGTAGAGCCTGCTTAAAGTAAAATAACAAATGAGAGTCTTACATTGGTGACGCATTGGTAGAACTCTTTCCTAAGAAGTAGGGGACAGACAGAAGCATTCCTACTCAGCCCAAACAGCTCATCACTTCCTGAGTAGCTGGCATGGCCATTGAATTGAATTATAGAGAAAACCCTACAGACACTTTAAAGTGTGAGTATCAGAGAGGATTTGCCTATTGGAGGGAGAAAAAGGAAATAGGACCTCAGGGAAGGTTTGGATAATCAACCATGTGAAGAATCAGGTTTTTGTGAGCATGTGAGATATAATGAAAAAACACAAATGAAAGGAGAAAGAAACAACTCTGTTTCAATCTAGTGATGGGCCATACCTGGGAGCACGATCAAATCATAACAGCCCCTTGGGTGAGACCTCTGCTTCCAGGCTACACCCGAGGACTCATCTCCCTAGACTGAAAGTCATCAAGGCTTCCCTAGCTAGACCCCACTTCACATGCGTGAGTTTCTTATTAAGTCAGCCTCTCCAAAAGCTAAAGCAAATTCAATGTCTAAGGTATGAGATCAATCAAACTCAAGAGACTGCAACCCTCAAAGGAAAAAGCCATCCAAGTTTTAGACTTCCTTTAATCTCAGTGATTCTCAATCCAGATCAGGTTTTGGAATCAATATTAAGGAAACGCCTGGAGAATAGAATTGATAGAGTAAACTACAGGAAAGAAGCAGTACTATGACCCTCTCTTTTTTTTCTCAAGTAAAGTGTGAGAATGGGGGGTAAACTTTACTTTAAAACCTCAGCATCTTTTGGAAAGGAACATTTCAGAACGAGGTCTACTCCAATCAATTCCATTTAAAATTATTTTTGAGCAACCATCGTGAGTGAGGCATGATGAGAGTTCCTAGAGATGTTCATAGAGATGAGTGCTCTGAGTCTCTGTCTTGAAGAAGTCCACAAAAGAGTAGTGAGACAAGCATGGAATCAAGAGTTACATAAGGGACCCCACAAGTGAAGTAAGGATGGCTTCCCAAAGACTACACCCTTTCTGTCACATAGGAATTGGCCAAATGAGGGAAAGCAGAAAAGGCTTGCCACTATATCAAAGGGCCTAGAGGTTTAAGAAAATATGTGGTATTAACCAAGCTTCAAGAGAGTAAGAGGGATAATTCTTTTCTTTTACGGTTTATTTATTTTTAAGAGAGACGGAGTGCAAATGGGAAAGGGGCAGAGAGAGAGGGAGACACAGAATCCGAGGCAGGCTCCCGGCTCTCGCCTATCAGCACAGAGGCCAATATGGGGCTCGAACCCATGAACCGTGAGATCAAGACCTGAACCAAAGTCAGATGCTTAACTGACTGAGCCACCCAGGCACCCTGGAGGGATAACTCTTGAATGTCAATGAGAGATTGGATCCTGAAGAGTTTCTTGCATAGCACACTATCGGCTTAGGCTCCATTTTGAAGGCCATGGTGTCACTGAAGAATTTAAGTCAGAGTGATATAACCGGTGATCAGATTTTTCTTCTGGAAAGGTCATTCTGATGGTGATGTAGAGATGCTCTAAAGAGAGTGGAAGGTACCAATGGAGATATCAGTACAAAAGTCATGGTGATAATTATAACAACAGATGAGCAACAGCAAGAATAAAAAGGCCAAACCATTTTTTTGGAAAGATGATAAGACTATTAACCAGGATGGGGGCTGACCTAAAATAAGTACTAAATGAATTAGTACTACGTATGATACAAGGAGCCCATTCATTGGTTGCATCTATTCACTATTAAACTTTACCCTTCCGTGGCCTCTCTCTGATAAATACAAGCACTGTTTATATTGGATTATTGTGCCTTTCAGTTTCTTTCCCAGGATATTCAAAAAGAAAACTCTCAGATAACATTATTAAGTATTTTATTATAAATTAAGTTACTTTACCCAAGATGTAATCCAGAGCAAAACATTAGTCTTGAAGATTACAGTATCCATGACCGTATTGGGTGGGCACATTCTCTACCAGGGTTTGTGACATCCGTGCCCTGGAGAGTACCGATTGGTTTAGGAATGGCCTCCTGGCTCCTACGAGCTAACAAGCTCCCCTGGACACTGTCCCTACTAACAGGCGACTTGCCAAAACCACCAAGTTCTCTATCAGGGAGTCTGAAGTAAAGACAGTGAGATAGAATTACTAAGTCCATAATGACAGGAGTGAAAAAAGTAGAGAAAGAGAAAACAGTTAAGTCACCAAAGTGGAAGGTCACCCAAGCCACGAGGAACACATACCTGCTGTGTAGAAGGAAACAGTGTTAGAGCTTTATTTCGTCCTGAACAACAAGATGTGCAGGTTGGGCACTGCACAAGACCCTCTGGCTAAGGGGACAAGCAGGAACAGAAACACAGCTTGCTCTTCACCCACCAGGCCAAGCACGTTGGCTCAGCACAGCAACTACTCCCGAAGGGTTGCCTTTTCTGAATGTTACAAAGATCCAACAGAAGACAGTCGAACTTTCTGTGATACATGGTTTGCAGAGCTGAAACATTCTCGTGCCCTGCTTTCCCCCCCAAACATCCTTATGGTAAACTGTCATTAAACAGTCTTCAGGAACACGTAGCTTTACCCTGCCCAGCCACAGATGTGTTTCGGTTTAAACTATATCACCTAGTTTTTAAACTTTCAGTGCACGTACTTTCAGGAAGAGCATGCATACCCCTGTGGCACACCCCACCCTCTCCACTCATACCCAAGTGATTTGCTCATTAGTGGGACTGCTTTGACTGAAGGCAGTTGAGTCTTCATGTTTGAGGTAACTGTGTGTGACTCTTTCCCTTGCCACCAAGAGACCCTAAAAAGCACAAGGGAGAAAGTATAAGGGAAGAAAATCTAGATGTACAAAGACAACATCATTGCAAATACCAAATAAACTACCCAATTCATTAAGTATGTATCTGCTCCCTGTGCCTGGAGAGCCATTTTGCAGGGTTTGGAGGCTGCAACTATAAACAATAATTAGCCTTAGTCTGGTCTCCAGGCTGAAGCCAGAAGAATCTTTTAAAAATCTAAGTTAGATCCTGGAATTCTTCTGGGCAGAGCCTACAGAGTGAAAGTCAAAGTCTTTATGATTGTTTAGGAAGCCCTGTGTGATTTGACTCTGTCACTTACTTGACTTGGTCCCTAGAGCTCTCCTTCTTGCATACTGAGCTGTGGGGTTGAGATCAGGGTATGGATTGATGCAAAAGGTGACAAAGTGACTTGTTGTTCCCCAAATGTCTGGCATTAGGTACTTTCCACTAGCTGCTACCCCAGCCTAGAACATTCTCTTCTCTGCCATGCCTTTGTCTAAGCATCACTGCCCCTAAAAAGCCTTCCGCCACCATCCTATTTAAAAATTGCAGCTCGTGTCCGCACACTCTGACACCCTCCATCCCCAGTATCCTGCTCTGCATTTTGTTCCCATTACTACCTTCAATTGCTGACATTCTCCATCTTTGTTCATGGCTCATGGTCTGTTCCCCGCCACCACCACCCCCCCGCCAATGGAATGTCAGCAACACAAGGGCAGGATTCTACACCTCTGTCACTCACTGATGAGTCCCAAGCACCCTGAAACATTGCCTGGCACCTCAGGGGCCCTTAATAAATATTTGTTGAATGGAAAAATCAGTATGCTGAAATTTGACCCTTCCCTAAATCTTCACATATGTTAGCAGAATTACGACACTGAACAATCCTAACAAGCCACCACTATGCCCAGTCTTCAGATGAAAAAAACTAAGACACAGAGAAATTCAGAACAAGCCTATGATCACACAGCCCATACAGTGGCAGGACCCAGGGTCAAAGTCATATGCTGTTATTCCAGAGTCCGTAACTTAACTATGATAAACTGCCTGGACCTCGACAGCTTTATAGTTCAAGAGAGGCAAAATTAATACAGACCATCTTTCAGTTACTAGTTTATCTGTAAGTTCCTCAGTGGAATCCAGCCCACAACTTTTCCGGACTCTTTCGCTCGAATCAAAGACTGAAGGAATTCTGAGGGGGAAACAAGGTGGAGGAGAAAGTGAACTGATAAATGTATTTATTGGGAAGAAGAGCAGACAATATGGAATACAGTTTACCCCCCAAAGAATGTCCGTAAAGAAAAAAATCAAGAAACATTTTAAGTACTTTGAGAGTAAGTGCATGCAATTTTTAACTCATGGCTCAGATGCGCTATCAGGTAAAATTAGAATGACTTTGAATGTCATTTACTATATATATAACTTTCATAGGAAAGTCAGTTCATGAAAGAGGCATCCATGGTTTGGTTGTACTTTTGTTCTCTCAAGAGGCTCCTCTCTGTACTGCTCATTGAATTAAATATTAAATGATATGCTTTTCAAACATTACCTGGTAAAAATGTATGGAAAAAAAGATGGTTTTATTTCTTTTTTTTCTATTCTATGCATTGAGCATCTTTATTTTATCATTAATGGTTTTATTTTTAAGTACTTTCTACACCCTGTTTGGAGCCCAAACTCACAACCCTGAGATCAAGAGTCAAATACTCTACCAACTGACCCAGCCAGGCACCCCTGGATATCTTTCAATATATCAAGAACAGATTGTTCTTTTAAAAATCAAGGTACATGTTTAGCATAAAAATATACATTACGTCTAAAAAAAATCTTTTATAAATGCAAAACTGCCAAACTCAATATAGTGTTTTATAAATACATTTCCATTATTTTGATTTTATAGTGATTTAGGCTTCTGTTTCAATTAGTACCATGATTTTCAAAATATAAACCCAGTCTTCTCAAAACTGATCCAAAACACTTCCTTCGTATCCTCTGAGTCTACTGGCTGAAATGTTATAAGCACCTCTCTAGATTTGATGTGCTCTTTAAAGTATTTTCATAGCTACACTTTCTTAGCTGCTAATGACATCACAGCTCTAATATATAATGGCAGATGAGGACTTGACCAGATTACCTTAAGTAAATAAGTATGTGTAAGCAGACTACCTAGCATTGTGCTTTATTTTAGTCCTGATCTCATGGACCCACTGTTTTGAAAGGATCAACAATCGCATCAGTTGCCTGAAATAAAAGCCCTTTGCCACATGCCACCTTGCATAATGGGTCAAAGATGATCAGATTTGATTTTGGAAAGGAAGTTAAGTGACATGATGGAAAGAATTTTTAAAATGTGAACTGAGGCATTTAAAAAACTCTGGGTATTTGGGGGGATATCTGATCATCTGAAACAAGTTATTAAAATACACAATGTTTTGAAATTGGATTTAAAAGTTCTACGGGAATCCAGAAGCTAAGGATTTGAAATAGGGACGGTCTTGTCATTTAGTATGAAAAAAGCAGAGGAGGGGAGCCTGGGTGGCTCGGTGGGTTATGTATCTGACTCTTGATTTCAGCTCAGGTCAGGTCTTGCAGTTTTCAACCCTGAGTCATGGAGCCTGCTTGGTATTCTTTCCCTCTTCATCTTTCTCTGCCCCTCCCCTGCTCGTGCTCTCTCTCTCTCTCAAAATAAATTTTAAAAAAAAGAGAGAGAGAAAGAAAGAAGAAGATGAGATGAGGAGAGCATTTCCTTCCCGTGCTATTTTTACTAATTTGTGTTATTGGGTGATGAGAAATCGTTACTTAAGGGATTAGCCACTGATGTACTGTATTATTCCAGTGTTCCGAGAATTCCTTTGGAGATTAAAAACAAATCCTTGGAAAAAGGATCCAATTTTTTTAGTCCAAAATTACTTCTCGGGACACCAGTGCAAAACATCAGACATGAGCTAATCCCTTAAGAAAGGGATATTTGATAACTCAATAGCACAAATTAATTGTGAGAATGCTCAGGGAATCCAAATGCATTATGATTAATTTAATTCTTAAGAAATACATTGAATAATGTAGTTAATCCCCATAAATGTAACCTAGTGGAGGGACGGTGGGAGTTGGCGTTCTTGCCCTTCTTTGATTTTATAAGCCAATCATCAGCCTGAAGTTCAAGAAGCACATTTTGCCTATACAGCTCTATGGTCTACACGTGAATATATAAAAGGCTGTGTAAATGTGTAAACGTGTTGCAAAGATACACATCATTTTCAGTGTAGAAATAGATGGAAACAGGTAGGCACTGAGGACTCCAATCCCCAATGTAACAACCTCTCCTGTAGTAGGATGATGATGATGTCCTTCTGATAAGGGAACAGGCTTACATTCCAGAGAGAAGAGCCTGTCTGGTGAACACATTTAAAGCTGGGCACCTATATTGCCTTTCATGGACTTAATGACTCGTTTTATTTTTTCCCCAAGAGGTCCAGAGTCACAAAAGCTTTATATTTTAAGTTGCAGATTCCTCATTACAGAAGTGTTTTATGTTCTGCAGCATTTGGATTAAGCTTCTTTAGTGATATAAAAAAAAATCAGTTATCATGTCTAGTTTATGGCCTACGTGGCATGCTTCAGCGAGAGACACTTAGCAAATCAGCCTGGTAGTTTGTCAACTATCTTAAATACCTTAGCTCCTTATACCACGTGCAGCTTCTTCTCAGACAAAGGTGGTCAACGGTTTCAAGCCCTTTTGAGGAACATCATTAGCAGCCCGAAGTTCACAGTGGAGCAGTCTAGGAAGGCATGGTAGGTGAGATATGGCTCCTCTACTAAAATTAAATGCAGAGAACCAAACCTAAGAGCAAATTTTCATCAGGTCAACAGCTGAGCGTTCCAGATAAGTGACTTCGGAGGATGTGGACAATTCTGATGGCTTTTCCACCCAATAGTAACCTCCAAAGGAGTATGGACCTTTGCCTATGTACAAACTGCATGTGGCTCAGACATGAGTTTTTCCCAGGGCAGTTGCAATGGAGCGCTAGCTGGGAAAAGCAAAGCCTGACGTTCCTGCCTTACCACCACCTCTGTCTGTGTGACCTCATGTGACCAAGGTAAAGTCATTGTCCCTCCATTCGTCCTCTGATGAACAGCCATTGTCCGTTCCACACAGATGTCCTGAATGACCACCCTGTGCTAAGTTCCACAAATATGTAATGCGTGGTCCTCTCCCAGTTCCAGAGGAAGTGACCCTGGAGTTGAGGGGGCAATCGTGAATCACAAGAGACTAAAAAACAATACAGATTAAAATAACCACAGAAGGCAACTGCGAAGGACGACCAAGAGAGCAGATAGCTATATGACACATGAGTGGGTCAGACAAGAAGCCTTTATGCAGGAAGTGACTTGAAGGTGGGCTGGACCGAGGCAGGCGGAAAGGAGAAAAAGTTATTATTACACTTCTGTATCTGTGTGCCCACATACCACGCATGTGCATAAAGAAAGAGCCCTGCTAAACACATTTGCTCTCCCTTGTTTTCTATCCTTGTTCCCTATTTTTGTTTTCCCAAAAGGAAGAGTGAAGATAGAAACGGGATGGTCAGAGCCTGGAACAGAAAGGCGACCCACAGGGTTACAGCTCAGAACAGAAACTGTGTAAAAGGATCAAGCCCGAGGCCCGTTCCCAAAGGCAGCAGCAGCAAGAGAACTAGAGCAAGGGTGAGCGCAGGGTCAGAAAGCTGAGCCCTTGCTTTCCTCATCCCTGTCTCCCCGGAAGGAAGCAGGAAGCACAGCCGGGATGGAGGGGGGGTGGGTTGACCAGCAGACTGGCGGACCACACCTCCCTGGGGGGGAAAGGGAGCAGAGTGGGGCTGGCCAGAGGAACAGAATAGACTTGGAGAGAGACCCGAACACTCCACAACAGTCCCTGCCTCTGCTGAGGGATCAAGGCTAATGATTGTTGATGTTCCTTCAACAAATAGGAAGAGCCTACCCTGTGACAAGCATGGGGTGGTCTTCATACCCTTAGCTCTGATAAAAGAGACCCTGGCTCCGAGTAGAAAAACCACTGAAGATGGCAGATGTAGTCAAAAAAGGGCCGTGTGCCATGGCTTGCTTTGTGATTTTTAGGTGCGATTTTGCTCCCCTATACCTTCTTTATTGTCAATGGGAAAAGCAACTGGGGCTTCGCAAGCTTTCTGAGGTATTTTGAAGACAAAATAGCTAATTCCAAAAGGACTTGGGGTTCTCGAGATTTAGATTATGAATATGATCCAATTATATCAGGGGCACCGGAAAACTCAGGTCATCTCTCTTCTCTATCCACAGAAAGCATACCAGTAAGTATTATAACAATGTCTAATCTTAGGATGCCTTTAGTTTACCATACAGAGGAGTCAAAGGGGATGCAAGACTCCACAAATAAACACATGTAAGATAAATAGACTGTGCTCATGATTTTAAGTAACTAAAGGCACAGTACTCACTCATACTCTTCCCGCTGTGACCCATGGCTTTGGCAGAGGAAAAGAAGACTCTCTACTGGAATCAGTTTGTTAATCCCCTTCCAAATAAGCAAGTCAAAAGCAAACAATAATACTTGTTAGGGAGGAGACAGCTAAACCAGAAAGTTAAACATTTTCTTAGTACTTTCTTACTAAATGAACAAAGAGGTTATAACAGAATGTACAGCCTTAAAAAGAAAGGAAATTCTCATGCGTGCGACAACATGGATGAACACTGATGACATTATGCTAACGGAAAATAAGCCATTCACAAAGGACAAACATTGTACGGTTCCACTCAGAATAGTCAAATAAATTCATAAAGACAGTAAGTGGAATGATGGTTATCAGGGGCCAGAGAAGGAGAGATGGAGAGTTAGTGTGTTATGGGTACAGAGTTTCCGGTCCGGAAGGTGAAAAGGCTTGGGAGATGGGCAGTAGTGACTGCTTCACACAACGTGAATGCATTAATGCCGTCGAACCCGTACAGTTAAAAATGGTTAAAAAGTGGCTCAGTCAGTTGAGTGTCTGACTTCAGCTCAGGTCATGATCTCACAGTTCGTGAGTTCGAGCCCCGTGTTGGGGTCTCTGCTGACAGCTGGGAGCCAGGCTGCTTCAGATTTTGTGTCTCCCTCTCTCTGCCCCTCCCCTGCTCGCACTCTTTGTCTCTCCTTCTCAAAAATAAATAAACATTTTTAAAAGTTTTTTTTTTATTTTTTTTTTTAATGTTTTATTTATTTCTAGGAGAGAGAGAGAGAGACAGCGTGAGCAGGGGAGGGTCAGAGAGAGGGAGTCACAGACTGAAACAGGCTCCAGGCTCCGAGCTGGCAGTCAGCACAGAGCCCGACGCGGGGCTCGAACCCACGAACCGCGAGATCATGACCTAAGCGAAAGTCGGACGCTTAACCGACTAAGCCACCCAGGCGCCCCTAAAAGTTTTTTAATAGTTGCAATGATCCATTTTAGGGGTGCCTGTCTAGCTCCATCAGTAGAGCATGCTTTCCCTGATCTCAAGGTCATGAGTTTGAGCCCCATGTTGGGTGAGAAACTACTTAGTAATAATTTTTTTAAATCTTTAAAAGAAATGATATATATTTTATAATATGTATATTTTACCACAACTTTATAAAACAGAATGCAATAGAAATGTACAGGATTAGATGATAGGAGGTCTGGTATTTGCCTTCAAATAAGAAAGTGAGAAGGGGAGTAAGTTAAGTCAAGGGAAAATAAAGTTGCTGCCAGGTCTAATTGTTAAAGCTGAATGATAGGTACATGGAGGGTGTATATTATTTCCATTCTTTTGTTTATGCTTGACATGTTCCAATAGAAAAAAAAGCTTAAAAGAAAAAAGAAGAAAAGCCAGAATGTAGAGCATGACCACAATTTTGTTTTCTTTGAAGGATTAGCTGCGTAGAAATGCACAGAGCAGTACTACATAAGTATGCATTGCTTTGGGAAAAAATGTAATATCTTTTTTTTAATATCTATATGTTTTTGAGAGAGAGACAGGGTGTGAGTGGAAGAGAGGCAGAGAGAGCAGGAGACACAGAATCCGAAGCAGGCTCCAGGCTCTGAGCTATCAGCACAGAGCCGGACACGGGCCTCGAACTCATGAACCATGAGATCATGACCTGAGCTGAAGTCGGACGCTTAACCAACAGAGCCACCCAGGGGCACCCAAAAAGTGTAATATCTTTTAAAAGAAAAAGAGTTGCCCAAGTAATGGACTAACCTCTGACTGCACAGAATTCTAGTACCTTCAAAAGGAGCAGCCTGGGGGGCACCTGGGTGGCTTAGTCGGTTAAGCATCTGACTTTCGCTTAGGTCATGATCTCACGGTTCGTGGGTTCGGGCCCCGCGTCGGGCTCTGTGCTGACTGCCAGCTCAGAGCCTGGAGCCTGTTTCAGTCTGTGACTCCCTCTCTCTCTGACCCTCCCCTGCTCAGCTGTCTCTCTCTCTCTCCTAGAAATAAATAAAACATTAAAAAAAAAAAGGAGCAGCCTGGGCTCTTCTCTAGCCCTAAGCTTAAATGTGGAGACGTGTTTGTGGGGTTCTTGTGAGCAGGTTTCTAAACCCTGGAACTCACCATGCTGCTGTCCCATGTTCCTGCCCTCCTGCATTTCTACACACACACACACACACACACACACACACACACACACACACCCTTCTGTTAGTTCCCCTTCCCCAGGTTAGATTGATGAGCAGAAACTACTAAGCCCTGGGTCGACCCCTGGGAGCAAGACCAGCGACAGCAAATCAGCGGGCCTCTGCCCCAGGCCATCTCTCAGCAAAGAGCCCAGACACTTAGTCTGGAAAAAGCCTCCTCCACCCACCCCAGGCCAGGCCCTTTAAAAGGAGCTCGAGAAGAGGCTTCAATTGTGGCTCTTTACATTATAATCAGCCCAAGGCAAAGAGCATGAAATGGTCTTGATGTGCAAATTTCACGTTTAACAATGAATATTGCGTACTAACATTTTATGTGTACACACACACATAATTTTAAGTCTTCTGCCCTACCATTTATTGATTTCATGGTCTCCCACAAAATGACAATGTGTTGGTCATCCAAAAATTTGAACCCTATGTTTATAAAACTGTACATACACCACACCTAGGAACCACCGCTCACAGTACCTCTGTGTGGTTATGAAGTGGAATAGACTGGGAGGGGTGAGGTACAGCCACTATTTCATGAAGAGGAGCAAAATCACAGGACATTTCTTCTGACAAGGAGGAAAATAAGACTATAGAATAAACTTGTTTGGAGGCTCCAAATGAGATCAACTCAACAGCAATAGGCTCCAACTGGAAATTGACCAGGGCACCCTGGCCCCTGGGAAACACGTGACATCAGCCTGAGGGTCGTGAGTGATCCGAGTGTTTGGTGTCCAGGCTCCAGTGGGTGTTCCTGCCTGCTTGGACAGGGACCAAATGACCAGAGAGAGAGGAAGCTATGGGGGGGGGGGGGGAGATATTCTCCCAAAACAATGAAAAAGCATTACATGCCTTTCATTTTCCATGTCGACTCATTTTTTGCTCTTTAAGGAAGAAGGGCATGATGGACTTGTCCCCTGAGCGCCCTTTAATAGTGGGTCCTGATCCAGGACAAAAAATGCCAAACCTCACACATCTTTACCAGCTGAGGAAATGAGCATCGGTGCACCAGAAGGCTCTCGAAGAAGTTTCCTAGTGCCTGTGATAGCTTCTGCATCTGCTCTCTGTGGAAGTGTCCAAGACGTCTCTGCATCTTGGAAATACCCAAGAATGACTTGATGGGTGGATGAGATGGACCACTGACCTCCAAGAAATTCTAGAGAAGAGAGTGCTTGGGAGCAAATTCTTGTGTCCCAGGAGCTGACCTATTACCACAAATCTCAAATGATCCTAAACATCTTAGGAAAGATTTTCAAATAAAAAGGAAGAGGCAGTAAACAACTATCATAGATTCCCCTCCCCGCTGCATATTCTGGTCACATTTTAACAGTTTTATTGGATTAAATACCTGCCTTAAATACACCCCCCCCCCAGGGCAATGGCTGTTATCATACCTATTTTATGTATGAGGCTGAGAGTAAATTTCCCAACCACTGACCACATTTCTATGATTCTGAGATCTCTCCAATGGCCGCTGCCCTCTGGCACAGTAAGAAGCTGGTTTGGGTCCCAAGTCCGTTCAGACCTCCACACACTTGAGAGAAGTAGTTCGCCAAATCACTTCACCTTTCTAGGCTGAAAATTTCACATCCGTAAAATGAAGACATCGGTAACATTCAAGTTCTTCCCATATTCCCTTCCCCTTCTACAATTCCATAAATAAATATTAGATGCAACTTGGAATTCGTGAGAAGGAGAAATCTGAACCGACAATTCAGCCTACAGAGCCTATGACCTGAGCCAGGGAGCCAGTCTTTGAAATGAGAAGTATGCAAAACCACAGGGGAGGACAGAACAAAAGTCCCTCGGACCTCACGGATCTGACCCAAGTCTTCCTTTCCTTCATTCTGTCCTGGGCCTTCTTCTAGATTCCCTGAGACCTTCCTTTTTCCTCTCCCGGCTGATAGATCCACTTCCAGAATACCCAGACACCAAACATATATTATTCATGAGACTACCCGCCATCATTTGGCCGGCTTTTTGTTTTTAATTTTTTTTTTAATAAGCTCCCTTATCATTAAACCTCTTTCATTTCAACTTCTCTGCATCCTTCCAACAACTGTATGTATAATGAGGATGCAGTAAAACGGAAGCACGTAATAAGAGCAAATGACTCCTTTTAAAAAGCTGACCTGAAGTTCTAGTGCACTAAAACCAAAATGACTGGAGTCGGGCATATTAGCCTTTACCCCTTCTATTTTGTATACCCGTGGAAACAATTAAAGCTGGGTTTTTTTTTTTCCCAGTGTATTATCATTTTGTCTTCCCCCTGGCCTATTCCATCACATTTCAAAGACGGTACATAATATCAACTGCAGAGTCTCTCTTGTTTCCATTCTCTTCCCTCTTTTCCTCTTAACAACTGTCATCCTTTTAAGATTAGCCAACCATGAGCTATCATTATACCCCAGCAGTGCAGTGAGGTCGGACAACAGCCACAAACAAGAAGAAAAAAAGACAGGAAAAAGGGGGGGGGGGACGTGGGGGGAAGGCGTTTAAAGCTCCTCATAAAATTAAATCTTAGATTTCAATTCTCCCTCATATTTTATTGTCTTTTCTTTTCTTTTTCCTGTGGTAAATGGTAATTAGAGTCAATAATCTTTTGCTGAGAGAGCACCTTGTCTTCACAGTGTTTATATCATCATCATCAAAGATCTGCCTTAAGGCCCTGGCGTGTTAATAATTTAAGGTGTGCACAGCCTAGTTATAGCAGGAAGCCTAGTTATTGAGTTTGTAAACCAGTCGATGATTTATGGGAACACCTTGCATGAGTCATGCTCATTAAATAAAATACTTCAGTTTAATAAGGAACATGGGGTAAACAGTTCTTCCTGTTACCGGGGGAGTGTGCGATTGGAAATTGTTGAGTTTTGTCACCGAGTTCACCAATGTCATTTTGTCTTAATTGTGTTAGCAGGGGGGAGGGAGGGAGGGTCGTGTGTCCGTGAGCATCTGTATGTGCATGCAGTGTTAACGCTGTCCCTCCTAGAACTTTCCCCTGAGAAGCTGTATCATGGAAGCCAAGCCCTCTGATGGAGAGAGAATGTTAAATCTCTCTCTAAAAGGCTACTAATTAAGAAACCAGAAATGCTCATGGAAATAAAATTACAGGAAAAAATCAATATACGGTTGTTAAATGTAGCCTGCATTCAAGAACCATAACCATATTTTACTGTTAAACACCACAGTTTACTCATTAGGAATTCCTAAGCAGACTGAGACAGCAAAAGCCTAACATAGTGTTCTGGTCTGTTAAAAGGAAGTGTGTACACGGGGCGCGCTCTTTCTTTTTTAATGTCCCATATCTGAAGCTTTGGAAAGAAAGAGAGAGAGAAAGACAGAAAGAAAGAGAGAGAAAGAGAGAAAGAGAGAAGGAACGAAGGAAGGAAGGAAGGAAGGAAGGAAGGAAGGAAGGAAGGAAGGAAAGAAAGAAAGAAAGAAAGAAAGAAAGAAAGAAAGAAAGAAAGAAAGAAAGAAAGAAAGAAAGAAAGAAAGAAAGAAAAGGAAAGAAAGGAAGGAAGAAAAGAAGATTTGAACAATTTTGTCGGACGTCGGTGCGGACCGTTTCCTGACCAGCGCCGGTCCGGTGACCACTCGTGTTTCTTTCACACCGAGTTAGTCGCTGTGATCCTGACATTGACCCTGACGCCGGGCCTCAGCTCGTGCGGCTTTGCAGATTTCTTTTTTTCTTTTTTTTTTTTTAATGTTTATTCATTTCTAGGAGAGAGAGAGAGAGACCGCGTGAGCAGGGGAGGGTGAGAGAGAGAGGGAGTCACAGACTGAAACAGGCTCCAGGCTCCGAGCTGGCAGTCAGCACAGAGCCCGACGCGGGGCTCGAACCCACGAACCGCGAGATCATGGCCTAAGCAAAAGTCAGACGCTTAACCGACTAAGCCACCCAGGCGCCCCTTTGCGGATTTCTCCGTACAGTGAACTCTGACGTCGGTGGTGCTGCGGCTCGCGCGATGTCTTGGGCGCGTTCCGAAAGGAAAAAACAAAAGTGGGGAAGGCGCCCTGAACTGGTGTCGCCTTCCACCTCGCTTCCAGGCCTCCCCTCCAGATCCAGGTTGTTAAGCTCCGGCGCATTCCTAAACAATACTCGAAAATGCTTCGTATTTTTGGAATCACGAAAAGAACGTCCGCGGCATTCATTTGCTCCCGCGGACACAGTCGGTGGTTTTCCTCAGCTTTCTTTCGAAAATAAACGTATCCCTTGGGGCGCCTGGGTGGCTTAGTCGGTTAAGCGTCCGACTTTCGCTTAGGTCATGATCTCGCGGTTCGTGGGTTCGAGCCCCGCGTCGGGCTCTGTGCTGACTGCCAGCTCGGAGCCTGGAGCCTGTTTCAGTCTGTGACTCCCTCTCTCTCTGACCCTCCCGTGCTCACGCTGTCTCTCTCTCTCTCCTAGAAATAAATAAAACATTAAAAAAAAAGAAAAGAAACGTATCTCGAGAAAGAGATGCCACCGGGAGGTGGGTTGATGAGTGAGTTGGTGGACTGTGTGGCTTCTGTTTTACCACAGAGAAAACGGCTAACGTGAGCTTCAAATTTCAGTGTTTCGGTCCCAGGAGCCCTACCCGGTTTGCGTCTGATGTACAGTGTAGACCACTTTGGACACTGGGGGTGTGGCTTTCCTGTTCAGAAACACCGCATGCTTATCCTTAGCTTCCTCAGTTAGCTGAGCACCTACAAGCCTGCCCTGATTTCGATCAACTTCCACGTTTTGCTCGTCTGGTGTGTAATACTATATTACCTTTTTAAAAAAAAATGTTTTAATGGTTTATTTATTTTTGAGACAGAGACAGAGCATGAGCGGGGGAGGGGCAGTGAGAGCTGGAGACACGGAATCCGAAACAGGCTCCAGGCCCTGAGCTGCCAGCACAGAACCCGACGCGGGGCTCGAACTCACGAACTGCAAGATCCTGGCCTGAGCCGAAGTCAAACACTTAACGACCGAGCCACCCAGGCGCCCCATATTCCCTTTCTGATCAAAGAGAAATTTATGGAATCATGCAAAAGGATGCACAACGAACACTTCCACGGGGGAAACTTCTGAAGAGTGACCTTCCCACCTTCCACGTGTGTCCGCAGGTCTTTAGTTGACACTGCATATTGTAAATGACCCCGTTTCCCAAGTATACTCAACTTTATTCCACCACAATGAGCGAGTCCAGCCAGACACATCTCTCTTCTAAGACCTACTGTATACCTCTCTGTACACAGAAATCTCATATAGGAAAGTAGTTTCCAGTAGAAACACTTTATTCAAAACATTTTAAATTCCAAGGAGCCTCGTGGGCATTTTAATAAGTCACATTTATAATACAAATCAGACTGTAAGCTTCCAGCAGGCCAAAAATAGGGATTTGTATTATTTTCCATATTATATTTAGCAGTGTCGTGTAATTAAGTTCTTACTAACTAATGATTGCGTTAACAGGACCCATGCTATTATCTCATGCCCCCAGGTTCGGTGCTGTTTCCCTTTCCTCTAATGGCATACAGCTCTGGTTTACACATAAGTTTTACAAATTCGGCTTTGATTTCAGAATTTTTTTTTTTTAAGAAAAATTAAAGAGCTGTGGGTCCATTTAAAAATGCCCCTGTGTGTGTGTGTGCAAGTGGGAAATCTAATAATCTCACTTTAAGGCAAGGAGACTGAGGCCATTGAGATGTTAATATACCCAGGGTCATATAATTATTGATTACTTTGGTCCTCTTGAGAGTGAAAATATAACTGTCATTCTTGGTGTTCCAAGAATACTTTTTTCCCTTCTTTCTGGACCTCAGAGCTCTCGGGCCATTCTGCTTCTCACCTGCTTAACCCTCAGTCTCCCTGGAGAAGCAGATCCCTCCGAGTGGCAAGCCCTGTCACCTCCATGGTGCCGATGACAGCTCACAAAGGGGGCAAGTGTCCACAAAGGGCTTGAGGAACAAAGCCACCTCTTACATAACCAGCCCACCTAGTAGACGGAATCCAAGGTCAGTCTCTGTTACCATCAACGCCACCGTAAGGTGAATTACGTTTTGCTCCCTGGAAAGGTCTGATTTTCTGCTCTTATGGTTCCCCGGATAAGCATCCCAACACAAGAGAAATCATGAGCATTCTGGAAAACACTTGTTTCTCCAGCTGACGCTGTTTCGCTATGAAACGTTTGACATGAGCCCTGAGCCCGCACACTCCCACAGGCCACCTGCCTTTGACGTCACTGGCGCTGGGCCTTCTCGGAGATTGGAGGCAAAGATAACATCTGCTGAGGCTGCTTTGCAAAATTCAGCTTTTCTCCCCGGGTGCCACAGATAAGATGATAAGCCAGAGACCGGTGGAGCCAATGCTCTCCCAGGGCATCCTCCTTGCTGGGCTCTTTTACCAAATCCACCTAAATCAGTATTTAAGAAAACCAGGGGAACTGATTATTATGGTCCATCCACCCCACCTGTCTGATAGCATCTCAGCTCCTCCCTTCAAAGACAACACAGGGCAGTCTTTTTTTTTTAATGCCTCTGTTCCCATACAGTGTGTTTTACTCACAGTGCCAAAACGTAAGCACAAATTGAAAACAGATTGTTTATCCGTGCCCAAAGATAAATATTTACTAGCTGGCAAATGTAAACCCGGTGAGAGTCGACTGGTGCAGAGAGGGACTCGTTTCTGAAGGGTGCGTCTTCTTTCTGACCTGTTTTCACTTTGCAAGGGGACACTTAGGGACACCGTGGCTGAAAAGGATCCACGGTTGCACGTGCTTTAGAGCAGCAACTACCATGCCGGGAATCCTTTCCATCATTCCGGAAGCTGAAACAGAGCTTTTCTTTCTGGAAATAAAACCTGAGATAGTCCAGGGGGGGAAAGAGTGGTGAGGAGATAAAATCTTGAGAACGCTGGGTGAAGAGTTCTCTTTTCCTCTCTTCTGGTTGCTCTCTCAGCCACCCTGAATGTATAGCTGCCTTTCGTGCCCCAGGGCCACAGCAGATTTCTTTACTGGAGATGCAATCGGCTCTAACCAATCAGTAAGAAGGGTTAATCAGCTGATCGATTGGTCCCTGAGCAGCCAGGACCTGGCTCCTCTCTGACTGGCTCTAGCCTGGCCTTGGGGCAAGAGGTTGGGAACTTTTAATTATCCGCAGCAGCTCCGGCACTGATTGAATGGTCAATGGGTTTACCACTGAGGCGGCACCGCTTGAATAATAATAGAAAACCATGTGAATGCTGGCGAGCGCAAACAGAGGGCCAGAAAAGGCGCTTGGATCCCGAGAATGCACGTTAAGACGGGTTAATTGCCTGGCAGCAACCAAATTTCAAAGGTCTGGAAGATGTTTTCTCCAAGTGCTGTGGGTGCTGGGGAGAGATCAGTGACATGGCATTTTCTCCCCGTACTCTTCACTCAGTGACCATTAATGGCTACACATTGTTGCCCCAGGACAAAGGAAAACTTGCTTACCCTGGTGGTTAAAAAATGATCACTGGAGGACATTTGTTTTTTGACATTTGCAGGCACTGTCAGGGTTTAATTGTGAACTTCCTTTAAAAGAAATAATCTTCCCCAGCTCCACTATACAGGATGTGCTGATTGGGAGGGGTGTGGGGTGGGAAGCAAGACTACATCATGCCAAAAAATATAGGGTTCACACCCAGGGTTTGTTGTTGTTGTTTAAAGCCTTCCTCGACTTTGCGGTGTGAATATCCTTTACATTCTCCGAACAGAATAAATCACTAATCCAGTAACTCGCTGTAGTATTCTGATCTCTCCTTTCGCTGAGAAAACAGTTCATTCCTGATGTTTCCTTGCTCCCTTAAAACCAACAAGTGCCTCAGAATAAAAATGATATCTGTGTTCACATCTTCCGAGGGTGGAAGCAAATGCCCCGGAAAGGGCAAAATAACCAGCCCATAACTCTATGCGCTGGCAGGGAGGTTAGCGAAAGATGTGAGCAATCGCACGGAGCTGCTGAAAAGGATACATTTGGGGTCAATTTTTTTTTTAAAGAAAAGAACAATCAATTTGGCACAGAGACCAGTGTTTGCGAGGGTGTCAAATAAAAGTCAACGCGCGTCCCTTTCGAAGGTGTCAACCAGAATTTTAAGCAAAACCCTCAAATTGTTCGAGACCCGAAATGGTCTCACTTAAGCAGATTCCACGCTAAAAAATGCGCCTTTCTCCAGTGATCGCACATAAACATGGAGTGTCCATAAGGCTCCACAGAGTCATTACTATTTATATTACCCTACCCTGGCCGTGTGCAGTCAATTCATAATTGTCCAGTTTTTCTAATTAATCACAAAAGATTTTTGTTTTGCCTGCAGCTAGTTCTGGGGTGACTCACGATGGCAAGCCAAAGCTCATACATCAAACACAGGCCCTTTCTCACTCTGGCCTTCTGCTGGGGAATGCAGCTCAGCGCTGCCCGACCAAAGAGGCGCGCACTGGGCATGCGCAGCCCCAGGCAGGGGAGAAGCCGGAGATCTGTCCTCTACTGTGTGACTTGTTATTTTTATCTGATGCTTGCATTCTCGGGCCAAATCAGATCCAGATAGCAAAGCGAGGTTTCTAAATTCAGAGCACTGCCGCTCTGGGCTCTTTCTCTCTCGCTCTTCTGCCTTCCTCCTCTTCTCCTTTTATCAAATTGTCCAAGACTGCAGTATTTCCAAAAGAGAGATCTAGATACCATTTTTCATATCCTTCGGGCCTTTCAAGGGTGCCCTTACGTGGAGGCCGCAACGACAAAAGAATGTCACCAGGAAAAGAAAGAAACCCAGTTTTTGTATTTCATCCTACCCAATCCATGTAATGACAGGGCGGCAGGAAGTATGTTTAATATGCAGTTTATCTTACTGAAAGGCGCCTGGGGGGGTTTCAGCAGGTGACCCGTTGGAGAGGTGTCTGGTGCACATAACCGCTAGGATTGCCGGGAAGGGGGCCCTTGCCACAGCTTGTGCGAGTCAGGACAGCGAGCACACCCTATGCAGATGATCGGAGGGGCTGCTGGGCAGGAGACAGGCGGAGGCTGTTTTGTGCAACCTGCGATGCACGCAAAGAATTTTAAGGTGAGATCACTCACTTTAGACCATCTCCTTTGACTGCCCTGGCATGAGGGCAGCACGATGAGAGGAGAAAAGCACGTTGCCCGGCAGTCCTAAGGAACCTTCAGGACTCCATCAGAGGCTTAGGAGACGGTAGACAGCCCCTGGCCACCGATGTTATTTGGTGATGAATGTGGCCCCTATTCTATATGCACAAATGCTGTCGATGTAGTGCGATGATAGCTAGATCCCAGGCGGCACCAGATACGCACATGTTCTCATGGAAGACACTGTCCGCAAGGCCACGAGGCTCCCACCTGCCCCCTTGGAGAACCAGAACCAGGTGAAGCTACTTCCCCTTTGGGTGTAACTGGATATCACCTCTTCCGAGAAGTCTCTCTGGCCATGTACCTCCACGTGTCCTGCTGCCTATGCTCACCAGGCTTAGATGCATCTTTCCTGCACCCTGTAGAAGCTTGAATTGCCTCTAGCCTCGCATACATCACCATTTCCTGGCGACACGCGCAATTCCCCACATTGCTAGGATCACCAGAGAGAGGGGTCCGCCATGTTCATTCCCCAGCTCGTGTGTCCATGTAGGAGGGAAAGCCTTCGGAACAGAAGAGATTCGCCACCAGGTGGAAAGATCATGGTCATTGTGAAGGGTGATGAAGACTAAATAGAACTTTCTACATTTATTTTCCAAGTTACTTAACTTTCCAGGTTCCACAAACAGACCTACTCCCTCACTGGTGCCCTACTGGGCCCAGAGAGAAAGTCTCAAAAGTCTCCCAGGTCCGCCCTGAATTCTTTACATGCTGGAATCATGCTGATGGTTACTTCATCTTAAATCTCAATAACAATACAAATAAAGAAGTCTGTTATTATCTCCTGATTAGGGGAGGCCAAACAAACCTGGATTTGTGTTTTGCCTTTTGGCTTTTTCCCTTTCAAAAACCTAGTTTGCATATACGGGGTGAGGGTTGGGCATCAAAGGGGCAGCTACTTGTTTGATCTAATTAGTCTAATTCTCAGTCTTTGCTATGAAAACACAGAGGAAGGGGAATTCCAGATCATCCCTGGACCTCTGTAACGTAAAATCCTCTTCCAGATGGGAAGAACTGGATCTTCTTTAACATAAAAGATGCCAAATTTATAAAGAGCCTCAGGTCACTGGGCCTTTAACTGTCATAGTATTATTTCACACATTTGTATTCAGCAGGTGCCACGCACCAGCGCGCCGTGCGTGCTCGCAAAGGAAAGAACTGGAAGGGCCCCTGCCCTCATTCACAAGCAACCAACACATAGGTTGCTGGTCTTCTGGGCCGACAAACCCTACACAGGCTATGACAAGTCTCGTGGGAATCATACAAGGACCGTCAGGGGGAGCCATGGAAACTTGCACGTGAAGGTGGGGGCTGAGATGGGGGTGTCCTGCAAGACTCGCCTGCAGAAGCCCCTTTAAGCAGACTCATGAAGGACCACTCCCTAGGCGCGAAGTGATCCCGGCAGGCGGACATGAGTGAGCCGGACTCCTTTGTCAAGGTGGCGGAAGGATATTCAGAGTTGGGCCCCGAGAGTGAATGGCAGACCTGTCCCTAGAGGCTGGAGAGTCACTGGGCCACCAAATAGGGTGCCTTATACACCGTAGTCAAGACTTTCCATTTTTGTCCTAAAAACGATGAGGAAATATCAAAGAAGGGTTTCAAACAGGTGCGTGAAAGACTCCAATGTGTTGTTCCCAGGCGCTCTGGTTTTGGCTGCAGGAGAGAGGGCCGAGGTGGAAATGGGCGAGTCCGCAGTCAACCTCTGAAGAGGGGCAGGTGAGAAGTGATGGTAGCCGGGACTGGAGCGATGCCCGTGGACTTGGAGGGAAGGATGGGTTATGAAGAGTCTGAGTGGTCAAAATGAAGGGTAAGTGAATAGTGGAAATTTCCCAGGGAGCAACCAGGATCAGTGTCTTCGGCATTTCAGGCTTTCAACTCTGCTTCACCTAGTCCCCAAAACCGACAAATCTGAGCCTTATATCATTGAGTTTAGGAAAAATAAGTTAGTGAGCAGCTAATCCCATTGCTGCTCCCTGAAACACAAGACCCAGCTAAGAACATTTTCTCATCCGCCTAACAACTCTCCGGGCACTCACTCTCTCTCCACACGTTTGGAACCAAAAAGAGACTTTATGCAGCAATCGGAACCCCTCTTTAGTCCTACCCGTGCTCACTGCGACCCAAATGCGGGACGTCTCCCCCACGTTGCCCTCTTCATTTGGGTGAAGCAGCTATCAGAGTGGGCCTGGCAAAAGGCCTTCCTCATCTCCAGACCTAAAGTTGCTCACTTGTTACAATGGAGAAAAGTGGAAATGATCCCTTTTCCGTCCCCTACAATGTGCACAGAAAAAACTGCAGGTCAGGAGGATAAACCAGAGGCCCCTGGGTGGCTGGGTGACTTGAGCATCCAACCACTGGTTTCCACTGGGGTCATGATCTCGGGGGTCCGTGAGATGGAGCCAGAGTCAGGTTC
This sequence comes from Hyaena hyaena, assembly GCF_003009895.1. NCBI lineage: Eukaryota > Metazoa > Chordata > Mammalia > Carnivora > Hyaenidae > Hyaena > Hyaena hyaena. The sequence goes on from NW_024080692.1 coordinate 419,853, forward strand.
CATGCAGACGGCCCAGAGCCTGCTAGGGATTCTCTCTCTCCCTCTCTGCCCCTCCTCTACTCACACTCGTGCACACTTCCTCAATAAATAAATAAGTAAATAAATAAATAAATAAATAGGATAATCCAAACTGAACTGCTCAGAAGACCAATGCCCTGTAACCACAGAAAATTCTTATCAGAGAGTCTATCTACGGTTCCCTCCTTTCCACCCCACCCGTAGAGACTACAGCAGTAGACATTTGAACCCAGGAGATTAGTGATAGCAGAGAATTACTGATTACAAATGGTCTTCGGTGTACAGCCACCCAGAAAGGGAATTTTTGAATCTATTTGACAATTCTAGGGATGCCTGGCTGGCTCAGCCAGTAGAGCATGCGATCCTTGATCTCCAGGTGGTGAGTTCAGGCTCCACACTGGGTGTAGAGATCACTTAAAAATAAAATCTTTAAATAAAAAAGAAAAGACAATCCTAAAACCAAAAATTGTATTATCTCTGACTAAAAGCTAGAAATCAAAAATCTCCAACAGCAAGAACATTTCATATCATAGCCAAAACTCATTTTTTTATAACCAAAAAAGTTCTAAGTACAGCTCAGCATTGTAGCAGGCTTCTGATTGCATTGTTTCACTTATTTATAATATGCTAAACAGCCAATTTCTCCCTCCCATGGAAAGGATTCAGAATTCTCAACATGAGTCTTTTTTTTTTTTTTTTGTCTAATAAAGAATAGCTACACTAGTGGCTTTTTCTCTAATGTTCACATTATAGGGGTCTTGATGCTAATAATAGGCACTCTCCCAGGTAGCTGGATAAAAGAGCAAAGCCCCTTCATACCCTTCTGAAGGAGTTTTCAAAAATAGAAGAATAGCCTCATTTTAAAAAATGAAATACCATTGGTAATGGCGGGGCGGGGGGGAGTCTGTAAGTAAAAGATTCCTAAACACAATCCATTTCTTCCTTTATTTAACTGAAGTAGTATAATATGGAATAACAAAATTACAAATCCACAGAAGAATTTGTAAGGAGTCTTAAAGCCTATTGAAGAAAAGATTTAAACTCTAGGGAGAATATAAGTGCTCACTCATGGCTGGGACAGGAAGATAATAACAAAGGAGGATCTCCTTGGCTTCACTGTTGGGCGTTGGACCAAAAATTGAAAAAGAAGGAAGGCTAGGGAAACATTTAGGATTTAATTGGAGAGAAGTTTTCACAGGAGCAAAGGGGTGCCTCCTTTCCAGTCACTAAAAGTTTTCCTTATTTCCTTCCATCTCTGATCTGAGTTCCAACTCTTATACAAGATCGGCACCCAGCTTCATTGCTGCCAGTGGGAATCTGATCTGGGAAGTGACCTCCTCGGAAATCTCACTTGCCCTGGATGCAGAAAGCCCTGGAAAGCCTCAAACGTAGCTGCTGGTCTGACCCGAATACCTGAACACATGCCGATGGGGTCAAGTTAGTACTGGGCTCTGAGTTCTAGTTCTAGACCCAGTCTGAAAGTAGACTTCCAAAATGAGCTGGCCGTTCTTTCTCGAGCTTCCCTCAATTAACAAGAACTTAGGCTTCTTTCCTGAAGGCCCGGGATAGGAGGGTGGGAGCCGAGAGAGTCCTCGCACTGACTTCACTGCCTCCTTCGTAGTGTCCAGGGACACGGGATCCATTCTGGATCCGAAGTCATTGTGGATGCTGGGGGCACATTTGTCGCTGTGGCCTTCAGTGAAGATAAGCACAGTGTCTAAGAGGGTTGTGCTAATTAAGCAACACCGTTAACCTGAACAAAAGAAATGTCATCTTTCCATCCTCCCTCTTCTCTCCCTTTTGTGACCACTTCTGTTTTCAGTTTTTTAAGCTTATTTATTTATTTTGAGAGAGAGAGAAAGAACACAAGCAGGTAATGGGCAGAGAGAGGAAGAGAGAGAATCCCAAGCAGGCTCCGCACTGCTAGCACAGAGCCTGATGCAGAGCTCGAACCCACAAACCAAGAGATCATGATCTGAGCTGAGATCAAGAGTCAGACGTGTAACTGACTGAGCCACCCAGACTCCCCGCGGTTTTTATTTTTTACTTCCAGATTCGTGGTCAAAGGCAAGATACTTTCATGGGGCGCCTGGGTGACTCAGTCACTTAAGCATCTGACTCTTGATTTTGGCTCAGGTCATGATTTCATAATTCATGAGCTCGAGCCCCTCATCTGGCTCTTTGCTGACAGTTGAGAGCCTGCTGGGGATTCTCTCTCTCCCTCTGTCTCTGGCCCTCCCCTGCTCATGTGCTCGCTCGCTCTCTCTCTCTCTCTCTCTCTCTCTGTCTTTTTCTTTCTTTCTCTTTCAAAATAAATAAATAAGCATTTATTTTTTTTAAAAAAAAGGTAAGATACTTTCATGGAGTTAAGTACTTGATCTATTTATAAATACCATCAAAATAAAAACCCAAGTCAAAAACAACTTTGAAAACTTGCTCTTCGAAGGAGTCTTTTCCTGGCAAAGAAGGACATTACCTGCAATCCACACAAAGAGGGTAGCAGCCTCTCTTCAAATGTGGTTCAAATGTGACCTCTCCTACAGCTCTGGACAATTAACTGATGAGTCAGGATAAGGCAGAAACCTGAAAATGCAAGTCACTTTAGGTCAGACCCTGTGATTTCTCATCCTTTGGCTAAGGTGACAATTACTGAGAAGGCTCTCAATCAGCGGTGTCCTGGAAGTGAGTCTCCAGATGAACCGCGCACGGCGCTGTAACTGAGCGTCTGCTCCTCAGAGACTCAGAGAAGTGGACTGAGGTGGAGTTTCTGCTGATTTACAAGCATTATATCAGTTGAGGATAATGGCGAATATGCCTGTCTTTCATATAACACCATACAAACAGTATTGGATCATTCTCCAATACCTAGAGGAGTATCTCACAACACGCAGGTAATAGAAGCAGCAGGAAAGGAGGTTGAAAGTGACTTTCTGTCATCTCCGCATTAGTGCAACAGTAAGATGAATGTTGCATCTTGAAATACCTAGCATTTTTTTTGCCTGCTATTATTAACCTTGCATGCTTCTAAGCAGCACGGGGTCCTGGAGAAAAAGGTTATAACAAGTGGATATTTGAGAGCAGAGATTGCTATCCAGGGTAGGCTGAATTGGATGTGCTTCCTTTAACCTTCTTTTGTGCTTGAAATCCACTATTTTAATGCAGCCGTTCCTTCCCATGTATAAAAACTTCGCAAACCCAGAAGGTAAATGTAGCTGGGTTCGGCACAGTAGTAGATTCAAATAAAGGGCCTTGAATGATTACATGGACATTCCTCCAAGGAGGTTGGGAAGCTTCCGTCTAGAGGGCTGACTGGCTTGTCCCTGGGGTCAACTCGGAATACCATAAGGGGCTTTGTGTTTTATAGCATCTTCTCTCCCCCAATATGCGTCCTATACTCTAGTTTGCGTTTTTATCAGGCTGAAGAAGATATATTTTATCATAATGGCTTTATATCCGATGTGTACAGGCCAACACAAACAGGGTATTACCAGTTAAAGAACAGTACCTCAGGCACCATTTTATTAGAACTACTGTTTACATCAAACAATACATCATAAGTATTTTATATTAAGCGTGGACAAATCGTTTGCCTGAGGATTAGGTGTTATGCCATTGAAATGCGATCCTTCCGTTGATTTTTTTCTGAACTGCCAAACCAAACATGGTCAAAGAAGTAACCATAAAGGCTATAACAGGACCTCTCTTATCTCACATTTCAAAGTATAAAATAAAAAATGAAGCAGAAGCGCAGGTGAGACAGCAATATACTTTGAAGCATTTCATTGACGAAAGCACATGTCTTCATGATGTCTAATCTCTGAGTTTGCTTTCGTTACTGGAATGTTCCAATGCTATCGTGTTCTCAAAGCGTATAAGGATGAAGAAAGAAAGCAGTGGCCAGTAGAAGCCAACCAAAACCTCTCAGGTTACCATGAACCTGGCAGGCTCCAGAATAATCCAGCGACTCTTCTCAACTAATCCCATCCCTAGAGAGCTCACGGCAAAGGAGAAGTCCTAGTGTGTAAAACCACTGTGGCCGTTGATTTTATTACTCTCTCAGACCAGTACCATAGTCCTTGAGGTACTGTTAGTACTAGTTACTAAATAGGCATCAGGGATATTTTTATAATGTTTATTTTGGAGAGAGAGGGAGAGACAGCACGCGTAGGGGAGGGACAGAGAGACAGAAGGAGACACAGACTCAGAATCAGGCTCCAGGCTCCGAGCTGTCAGCACAGAGCCCTACATGGGGCTCCAATCCACAAATCGCAAGATCGTGACCTGAGCCGAAGTTGGTAGCTCGATAGACTGAGTCACCCAGGTGCCCCGGTCTCAGGGGTGTTTTTTAACTAGTCATCTGTTGTGCACTCTCTAAGATACTGTATTATGGGAGTTTTCTTACAGGCAAGGACACTTTATTTGATTAAAAAGAAACGTTCAAATGATGCATCTGATGCATCATATTCAAGTAAATATTTGCGATTTATTCCAAATTCTGCAAATGAAGATTTGCCAAGTAAAGGGAACACAACATAATATAGTGGTTACTGGGAGTTAAGAACGGAGTCAGACTTCCTGAGCTAGAATCTTTGTTCTGTCACTTGCCAGCTGTTCGATCCTGGCAATTTACTTGACATCTCTGGGCCTTGGGTTTCCTGTGAAATGGGGATAGTGGCAATGCCTGTCTCATCGGTCTCCATGAATGGCAAATGACATCAGCAGGAGGAAGTACTCTTCTGCGTCTCCCCCTCACTTCGCATCAGCTATTGGGCTGCCTTTAGGGGGTCTGCTTCCCGTCTGCAGCTCTCTCTGTGCCTCCCAGCTGGGTTTTCCATCTGAGCAGGGGTAGGCTGTGTGAAGGAGAATCCCAATTGATCCGAGGAGGCAGTACTTGGGCTGGCAGGAGCTCTTTCTGGTTAGCCGGTTACCGTAAAGTCCCAGCACACGAACTTCTCTTCTAGCCTAATGGTAACCACAGACGCTTCTCTGCGGATCCACCTGCTAAAACCATGCCACCTCTGTGAAGTGTGCCAAGCAGAAGCCTGGGACATACAATGTTGCCATCAGCGGACCCTCAGAGTCTGACAAGTGCTACCTGAAAAATAAAAAAAAAATAATAAATAAAACATAATTTTAAAAAGCAAAAGGAGTCGCACATTTGCTCCCTATGGAAAATAATGAAGTGTCAATTTGTTAGAAACAAATGACTCTTCAATCCAGGGGCCCTATTCACTTAAGAACGTTTTTTGGGGCGCCTGGGTGGCTTAGTCGGTTAGGCGTCCGACTTTCGCTTAGGTCTTGATCTCGTGGTTCGTGGGTTCGAGCCCCGCGTTGGGCTCTGTGCTGACTGCCAGCTCAGAGCCTGGAGCCTATTTCAGAGTCTGTACCCCCCTATCTCTCTCTGACCCTCCCCTGCTCACGCTGTCTCTCTCTCCTAGAAATAAATAAAAAATATTTTTTAAAAAAAAGTATTATGTGAGCAAGTAATTGAGCAAAGATAGCAATCCCAATCGATAATTGTTCAGGGTTACAGATAATCAAATGGGATCCTTAGGTCAATTACCGAATGTTTCCTGGGATTTTATCAATTTGCTGAACACAGCCTCTTTTTTTTTTTTTTAAGGGTATTTATTTTGAGAGAGAGAGAAAGAGAGAGGGCATGTGTAAGCGGGGGAGGGGCAGAGAGACAGGGAGAGAGAGAATCCCAAGCAGGCTCTGTGCAGCCAGCTCAGAGCTTGGCACGAGGCTTGACCTCATAAAATGTGACATCATGACCTGATCTGAAATCAAGAGTCAGATGCTGAACCGACTAAGAAGCCCATGCGCCCCAGGAACATGAGCTCTATCGACTGTCTAGGGCAGGCATTGCACTAGGTAGTGGGGTTACAAAATCTGATGAAGCATGAATCGACCCCATCATTCAGTTATTCATTCATTCACTCACTCATCCATTTAACGAGCATTTATGCCAGGCGCTGTGCCAGGCACAGGGGGAACAGATGAAGTCTCTGCTTGCAAATACTCGCTTCCGTGGGTTTCTGAAAATGCCCAACACTTTGGAAATACTCATTCAAATATTCACTGTTTGGGAAATTATAGGGAGCCTCTTTAGCAGCAACGTTCAGATCCTGTTTTTGTCGGGGGACTTAAGCAAATCACGAATCACAGTAATGAAATGTGTTCAGAACACGGACCCCCTTCACAATCTGCTGGTGACAGACTCACCTTCATGTCCATTCTGAAGCACCTGATTAAAAACATAAAGGGGAGGAGATCCTCACTTCAGATATTCTGGAAGCACTCAGAAAGAGTGCTTCTTTCACAAAAGAAGTATGTGAAAACAGAACAACTGGTTATTCTTTCCCACAGATGTGCCTAGAAACACGAAAAGCCAAATTCCAGTATCTGCGTACTTTCCTGAGCAAAGCTCGGGGAAATCAGATGGCCTGAGTGGCATAAAAGGGAGTGGTGTCAGGGATCTTCCTTCTAACGGTTAATATGGAGAAAGTTCTCGAGCCCCTTTCTGCTTAAATCATCAATCACCTTGTCTGTGATCCTCAGTGACTCACTTCCTCTCTTGTGCCCCATTTCAACCAAGAATGAATTAAGAGGAGTACTCCTCACTAGCTTCATGGCATTCGGGGCAGAAGAACTTGCACATATTTTCATTGACCGAAATGTGTATTGGTCTCCCAGAAGCCTTTGCTCTGTACGTATTCAAGGTCTCTACACTAAGACATACAGTAGCACTCATGTTTTTACTTTTCCATCAGATTTATACGTTTCTTTTTCTTTTTTTTAATAGTTTATTGTCAAGTTCATTTCCATATAACACCCCCACAAGTGCCCTCCTCCATGCCCATCACCCCCCTTCCCCTCCCCCCCACCCCCATCAGCCCTCGTTTTTTCTCAGCATTCAAGAGTCTCTCATGGTTTGCCTCCCTCCCTCTCCCCAACTATTTTTCCCCCTTCTCCCCCTATACGTTTCTTTTTCTTAATGTTTAATTTTTAAGAGAGAAAGAGAGGGACAGAGCATGAGTGGGGGAAAGGCAGAGAGCGAGGGAGACACAGAATCCAAAGCAGGCTCCAGGCTCTGAGCTGTCAGCACAGGGCCTGACGAGGGGTTCAAACTCAGGAACAGCAAGATCATGACCTGAGCCGAGGTCAGACGCTTAACTGACTGAGCCACCCAGGCGCCCCTGCTTCTAAATGTAGAACTAACTCCCGGCACATGCAGTTTTCAACATCTTTTGGAGTAGCACTTTCATAGTTTATTCGAAGAATATTTCAACCATGTTGAATGAGGTAATCCTTCTATTTGGCACTGGAAGAGAATCAGAAAATCTTTAAATAGTTGAAATTCAGTTGAATTAAGCTGAATAAAAAGTGGAAATATTACAGAGGACTTTTCCAACACAAATCTTGCGTACCACCTGCTCCACCATCTTGATTCTGTTGGTCAATGAGTTCCCTCAGTATAGCACTTGACGTTTTATACGGAGCACATCTGCTGTTCTCGACCTCAGATTTCCCCAACTATTTTCTACAAGAGACACATTCTGATAATTAATGTTATCTACTGTTTATCTTCTCCACAGATAAGAGAATTTTCTAGTATTAATCTCCCACAAAGTTCTCCCAAATGTCACAAATCCTTTAGGAAATAGGAAGTGGATTCGTATATGTAACTCACATACACACCTCATTACGCAGAAATCTGATACACTGAAATTCACAATTATAGAATTTAGGAACTGGAAAACTAACTCAAGACACATAATCCCAAAGCTGCTTTTACATAGTGTTAAAGTCAGTTCAGTCCTATATTCCAGTAAGTATGCCCTACCCTTTACTTCATTTACTAAGACAATTAGACACAACCTCTGCAGTATTTCTGCATTTTCTCCAGTTTAGAGGACACACACACACCCCAACCCCAACTGCAGCTGCCTCCCTGTTCTGGGTAACTAGCCACAGAGAAGCAAAAGGAGTCGCACATTTGCTCCCAATGGAAAATAATGAAGTGTCAATTTGTTAGAAACAAATGACTCTTCAATCCAGGGGCCCTATTCACTTAAGAATGCTTTTTAACTTTGCTACCAAAAAAAATAAAGAAAAAGAAAAGAAAAGGGAAAAGGAAAAACACTAGTAGGTAATTTAATGGTTTGAAATATCAAATGTGATTTTAAAGTACATATATTCGGTCTTATAATGAAACCATATAGGCTTTGATACATACAAATGGACGTTGGGGAAAAGTTTAGGCATCCGTCTGTTCTGAAAGGGGCTTGCACCTGCAATCCATCCAACACTGCGGACTTTGAAGTTTCATTCTAGCACAACTTTCAAGTTAATCACTCCCTCCTCAGCACCACTTTGGTGTTTGTATAAACTTCAACTTATGATTTTGCTGCTGTGTTTGTTTTCTTCTCTTTTTCCTCTGCTGGACTCTGAGCGGCTTGAGGGAAGCTTGGTGGCTGTTTATCTTTCTACCTCTGGAGCCTGGTGTCCAAGAAACACATGCTGAACGCTTAGCTGTAAGCCAGCTACTCTTCTCGTGCTGCCCTCATTGGACCTATGCCTAGCTGCTGCTCAATACATTTTAAGCCAAACCGAAGTCATTGCTGCTCTTTTTTTTTTTTAATGTTTATTTATTTTTGAGAGAGAGAGAGAGAGAGGGAGAGCATGAGTAGGTGAGAGGCAGAGAGAGAGAGGGAGACACAGAATCCCAAGCAGGCTCCATGCTCTGAGCTGTCAGCACAGAGCCGGACACGGGACTCTAACTCATGAACCGCGAGACCATGACCTGAGCAGAAGTTGGACCCTTAAACAACTGAGCCACCCCGGCGCCCCCTTGCTGCTCTTGATGCTATTTTATGAGTCTTCGCAACTTGATTTTACCGGCTTGTGTCTGAGTTTCTCTGTGTTTCCCAGGTCTCGTCCTTTTGCAGGGATACCTGGTGACCTGAATGCCCACAGCCAGAGGTAAGAAAAAAAACAAAAACAAAAAAACGCAGAGATTCCACAGAGGATCCGGGAAAGAGCGCCCTGCTGCTCCTGTGCCCAGGGACCTGTTGGAGGATGGTGTTTTGGAAGAACTTAATCTATTAGTCCCCATCACCTCTTTAGATAAACCCAGAACTGTCTCTTGAGGGCAGAACATTCTCTGCATTGGAGACTAGCCTACGTGTCGCTGGCCCCATACAGACAAGTCTAGCACTTTCCTCCCTAACCTCTGACTCACCCCTAAGGCTCAGCTGGTCTCCAGCCGGCCACGTCCTCTATTTCTTCATCTGTAAATGATAACCCTCAAAGGGAACAATGGTAATAGCCTCAGCCGACATTGTTCACTGAAACTCAGACAAGATTTAAGGCAATTGGGTTAAAAGTCTTTTGCGCCACAAAGAAATTCTTTCTTTCCCCACAGCGAAGACTTCAGGAGAAGTCTTTTAAGGCTCCATTCTCCAACTTCCCTTTTGAGAACAGTCCTTTTCGAGAACCCCAAAGAACATTCAGGAGTGCAGTTACCCCCACTCTGTGAAAGCAGCACCACAGGACGACAGCTTGAGGAAGATGGAGTTCTAATCCAAAACCTTGACTTTACATATGGATCACGTTGAGAGCGATAAAGGTTATTGGTTCACCAAAGAGCACATGACTCATTAGGTGATGAGCCAGGAGGAACCATATCATTCTTCTTAAATTATTTACGGGAACCTTTCCCACACTTCCGCTGGGGCAGCAAACTGAGATAACCCTTCTGAAAAGTAACTTAGGCAACCTCTTTCAGTAGGGTTAAATACATGCATGTAAGTTGAGCCAGAATTTCCATTTCTAGGAATTTGCCCTAAGAGAATAACCGGAAAACTGAGCTATGACTTAGCCACAGAGATATTCCCATCGGGGCAGTTGAAAGAAAGAAAAAATGGGGAGCAACGTCAATGTACAGTAACAAAGCATTGGTTAAATTAAAATGGTACCCATCCATGAAAACCTACACAAGTACTAAAAGCTACATTGTAATATCTTATGTTATTAGCGTGCTGGGTGAAAAAGGGAGGCGGCAATACCATGTGTGCCTAAGATCCAAATTCCATAAAGAATCTGAAAGGATGTGAAGAATTGCCCGAGTGATATTGAGTCAGGTCAGGGAAGGTAAAGTAGATGGTGTCATAAATACATTCTCTTCAGTTTCAGTCTGCATGGCCTATATTTTTAGGGACTTTGAGAAGCTGTCACTTGACACGCTCTGGGTTTTGGGGGTTTTTTTTTTAGATGATTAAGTTAACCCCTCCCCCCCCCACTGGAAGGACATGTTGTAACAATGAATGGGAAAGGGGATAAAGCAGAGGTCAGGAATGAGGATTGGTGGAGGGAGGGAGTAGGGAGAGGGTGTAACTGAAAATAAGAATCCAGATAGAGATAAGAGTGGAATCGGGTGGAGTTCTAAAGATGAATAACAGATGTCTGATAAACTCTGACCTAGCCATCATCATGAGGAGTCACCTAAGCCATAGCAGGGACAGGTGGGATGCAGAGCTCAAAATGGAGGTTAAAAGTTCCAGGATGTTCAAGTACTTCCAGGATTTACAAGGGAGGTGAAAGTTAACAGAGTACCAAGACAGACTAATTAAGAATTTCGTTGATTAGAAAAGGCACTCATTGGGGTGCCTGGGTGGCTCGGTCGGTTAAACGACCAACCGACTTCAGCTCAGGTCATGATCTCACAGTTCATGGGTACAAGCTCTGCGTCAGGCTCTGTGCTGACAGTTCAGAGCCTGGAGCCTGCTTTGGATTCTGTGTCTCCCTCCCTCCCTTATGCTCTCGCTCTCGCTCTCGCTCTCGCTCTCTCTCTCAAAACTAAATAAACATTAAAAATTTTTTTAAAAAGAAAAAGGCATTCTCTGACAAGGATTCTGAATGTCACAGTGAGGAAGGACCATCGCAGCATTCAAAGACCGTCACAGCAATTTTATATCTCTGGGGCAATACAATTAACAAAAGGAATAATACTTAACCAGCAGGTATAGTATAACACCTGCTGTCATCTTCCTTCTCCTTTTCTTATCCAGCACGTGTCATGAAAAAAAAAAAAAAAAAACACAGGCTAACGGAGTCAGATCCAGCCACAGATCCCGACAAATCTCCCTGAGACTGTTTCCTTGTCTGCCAACCACAGAAGATGATAGTAAGAACTAAGTGAGCTAGGATGTATGGAGTGGCTAGCACATAACAGCCTTTCAGTAAATATTTGCTCTTCCTTACCCACCTCTCTGTGCCACTGGTGGGCAGTGGTGGGGAAAGAAGGTTGAATGTGGCAAAGAGAGAGAGTCAGGCCATCTAGATATCCCATCTCTCACTGGGTTTTACGGTCACCCTGGGTTTGATCCAGATATACTTCGATCTTGACTGGTTTCTTCCCTCCTGGAGAAGACTATCAAACACCATGTACTTGTACACAACTTCTTTCACTGCTGCAAATGGACCTGTTGATTTTACTTAAGGTCTTGCCTTTCAGAAAGGAGCCAGGGGATTAGTTATGTCTATAGGTAATATTTGTGATTTCCTGACACTCCCATTTTCTGATTCTAGAAAATATGCATCTCACATCAGTGACTAAAACCCAGTGATCACCCACTGTCAATCTCTCACCATTCTATGGACCCCCTACTCACTCATCCCACAATATCCCAGAGTTAACCAAACACTGGTTCAAGGCCAGCCACACCAAGTACTGCCTACATTTTTAGCATGGCTGTCTGGCAAGGCCATTTCAGGCTGTGTTCCCAATTATCTTCTTTGAAACACTAGCCAGTATTAGAAGCAGAGGCTGAGAGATTTCCAGCTTAGAAGAAGACTGCATCAAAAGAGTCTGCTAGGAAAGTATCCCACTCTATTTTCTATATTCTGACTGCTAGAAAGTTCTTCCTTCTTGTGAATTGAGATCTGTTCGCCCATATCTTACATCTGTTGAGCTCAGTTCCACTCTTGAGTCATGTAAAACAAGCTTAAAATTCCTTCTTTTCTTTCATATGCTCCATAGTTAATAACAGATGCACAATAAGTGAGATTATTACTCATTTTCATAGACTGTAACCTCTAACAGAAGTATATTCTACAAGCAAAAGAAAAAATTGCGACAATAAAATGGCTATTACCAGCTTAGAAAATTTCTCTATCCAAAATATCCCCAAGATAATTTCTGGAAAGCAAGTCAGAGTGGAAAAAGAAATAATGGCCAATATCAAAAGCAAAATAAAGACAAACACAGGGAACTTCATTGCCTGGGTTTCCCTCTTTTCTATATTCAGACATATTTGCACTCAAAAAAATCTTATCAGACAGATAAATGGTAGGCTATGCGGCCATTATTCAAAAGCAAGAGACACATGGGCGGCTCAGTCAGTTGAGCATCAGACTTTGGCTCAGGTCATGATCTCTCTGCTGGCCTCATGGGTTCAAGCCCCATGTTGGCCTCTGTGCTGACAGCTCAAAGCCTGGAGCCTGCTTCGGATTCTCTGTCTCCACTTCTCTCTGCCTTCCCCCCTCTCGCACCCTGACTCTCTCTCTCAAAAAATAAACATTTTTTTAATTTTAAATATTAAAAAAAGAGCAATGCTGATTCTTTATGTAGAAAAAAGACAGCAATCCTTCAATTAAACAAAGAAAAAGAAAAAAAAAAAAGAAAGAGACAACCGTCAGACACCTTTCCAAGTAGTGGAGCTTTAGCCCACAGAATGTACCCCCAAGATATGTATTTTATAATTTCATTACTGTTATTACCAACATTAATATTTTTATATGTACAGTAATTGATATTTCCCAATCCCTTTCATCGCCAACACCTCATCAGATGGATCATCAGACAGAGAAATTAAAGCAGGTATTATTAACACCATATTTCAGATTAGACCCCGGAGGCCTAGCAAAATTGGGTAACACACCTAACATAAGAGCTTAGAAAATTCATTGCTACTCTCCATGGAATCAGTGTGGCATTGCGTTTCTTTCACTTTTATTGAGATGTAAGTGACACACAGCACTGCCTACGTTTAAGGTGACTTGACTTACATGTATCACATAATGATCACCACAGTATGTTTAGTTAATATCCATCCTCTCCTGTCGACAGAAAATAGAAAAAAATATTTTTTTCCTTGTGATGAGAACTCAGAGTTTACTATCTTAAGAACTTTCCCGTTGGGGCACCTGGGTGGCTCAGTTGGTTAAGCATCCGACTCTTGATTTCAGCTTAGGTCATGATCTCACGGGGTTTGAGCCCCCGTGTCTCACTGTCAGTGCAGAGCCTGCCTGGGATTCTCTCTCTGTCTCCCTCTCTCCCTGCCCCTCCCGTGCTCACTCTCTTAAAATAAATAAATAAACTTAAAAAAAAAAAAAAAAAACTTTCCTGTATATTATGCAACAGTGTTAGCTGTAGGCATCATGTTGCCCATTATTTCCCTAGTGCTTATGCATCTTATAACTGGAAGTTGGTACTTTTTGACCACCCTCCTCCAATTCCCCTGTCCCTCTATCCCCTACCTCTGGTAACCAAAGCTCTGATCTCTTTTTCTGTGAGCTTGGGTCTTATTTTTGTTTTTGCTTTAGATTCCATATATAAGTAAGATGACACAGTATTTGTCTTTCTCTGACTTATTTCACTCAGTGTAACACCCTCAAGGTCCATCCATGTTGTCAAAAATGGCACGCTGTCCTTTTTTCATGGCTGAATACCATTTCTGGTGTGAATCTATATCAACTTTTATCCATTCATCCATCAATGGATACTTAGGTTGGTTCCATGTCTTGGCTATTGTTAATCATGCTGCTACGAACATGACGTGCAGATTATCCCTTTGACATAGTGTTTTCATTTCCTTCAGCTACATCTCCAGAAGTGGAATTGCTGGATCTCTATGTGGTTTTATTTTAAAACCTAAATTAGTAGATTCCATGAAGAAGGGAACTCATTTCAAAATTCTCCAGGTGGACTACACTGTGCCCCCCAGCCAAAGTCTTACGCTGAAATCCTAACCACCGATACCACAGGATGTGACTTTATTTGGCAGTAATGTCGTTGAAGAGGAAACTAAGGTTCAGTTAGGTCATCGGGATATGGATCCTAAACCAATCTGACTGGTGTCCATATAGGAGGAGGAGATTAGGACACAGACATACACAGAGGGAAGACCACGTGGGGACAAGGGGAGAAGGTGGCCATTTACAAGCCAAGAAGCACCTTGATTCGAAGTTCTGTACTGTGACAATTGTCATTGGCAGGTTCTGTTAGTTACAGCATCACCAGCCAGTGCTCCGAAGCTCTGTGAATTTTTTGGTTGTGATCTAGGGGTCACAAAAGGATAGAAAGTCAGTGGCACTTGTCTGTCTCCCATGATCCCCACAGCAGTCCGTACAACAGGGTAAGGGCACACCCATGACTTCTAACTTCACCCCATGCCCCTAGAATGTGTCTTCACCTACAAGCTGAAGGCCACGTTGGTCTCGTTGAGACACCAGGATAACTTCTTACAGGGAAGCCCAAGCCCTAAAACAAGTCCATCAACGCAACTCCGTGTAATGGACAGAGTGACAGAAAGGTGGAACATCTCAATTCTATCATTTCTCAAATAAAGTGATCACACACCAAACTGGGATATATGGCAGCAGAATCAGCTATAGGATCTCTCAAGTCACATCATTTAAGAGGGCCCTAGCATTCAAAAGACTATACTTTTATGGACCATTTCTACAGTTTGTAGCCTAGCATTCAAGCACATCATCAACATCCAAACCAATGGTTCACTTCCAAACCCAACTGCAGACAGAGATGTTTCATTTGGACTAACAAGAATACTGGATATTTCTCACCAGTTGGACCTTATGCCAAGGAATAAAAAGACCTTGGGGACGCCTGGGTGGCTCAGTCGGTTAAGCATCTGACTTCGGCTCAGGTCACGATCTCATGGTTCATGGGTTAGAGCCCCGAGTCCGGCTCTGTGCTGACAGCTCGCTCAGAGCCTGGAGCCTGTTTCGGATTCTGTATATCCGTCTCTCTCTGACCCTCCCCTGCTCACACTGTCTCTCTCTCTCTCAGAAATAATTAAAACATTAAAAATTTAAAAAAAAGACCTTGAGCCCTTCTACTACTTGGTGTCCACCATATTTCTCTACGTCATAACTAAATAGCTGGGCTTACACTCACACTTTCTACATTGAATTATTTCCCGAAATGGATTTAATCATTGATAGAGTTTTCTCACATTATGTAAAACAATGACTCCACCTGGCTGGCTTACCTGTGAATAGTTATAAATGTGCTCTGTAAGTAATGGGCTTTCCTTGAAGAAGGCACACATGCTGTTCTAGAGCCTCTTTGAATCATTAGCACAAAGTCCCCAACAAACATACACATCTGGTAAGGACACAGCTGTGCTGGAGCCAAACACATGGTCACTTCCTGGTAACTGTCCTTTAAGCACCAAATCTTAAACAGTCCCGGGTAACCACAACTGCGATGTCTGCGTATTTCCTTCTACTTAGATCTGACCATCACACTTATAGCTTAGCCTTTCAAGATAATTAATTTAAATATGGAAAGAAACATGCAAAACATAGATCTTGGGCTACCTGGGATGTATGGTCCTAACCAATCATGGGACAAACACAAGAGATTATTATTCCATCCAGCCCGGATGCTTCCTTGGCATTATCATTCTGAAATTATTCCAGGTTTTTCCAAATGTGGTAGATACAACACATTCAAACCCACGTCCTCCAAGGAAACTTTTTCTAGGGCCTTCCCCACCCCCGGACTATTTTTCCTGGAAACCTTTGAAAGGAACATCTTCAAGGAATCAACGAGTATTTATTGAACCCCTGCAGTTGCTATGGCCAAATGTCCTGCTTTTCAGGGGCGTACATCTAAGTGTAAAAAATATTCACATTTGAAATTTGGGGGAATGCTTAAGTCTTGTGTGATGAAGTTCCTCTGTAATATGGAGCATGTGTCTCCATGACGGTCCAGGTACACATCTGCATTTGCTCATGCTCCTGTTCCCCGTGCTTCTAACGATGCTTAGTCCCTGATCATTATTCATGAATACATTTGAATAAAATGTATAATAAGGTGTAACAGGAGTTGAGGGAAAGGGGACCCCAATTAAGGGCAGAGTTAGAGGGATGATTTCATGGAGGAAATGAACCGAGGCTTAGAAATTCAGAAGTCTTTTCATGTGGCGGCATGTACAAAGGGAAAGATGAACAAGATACAAGAGCAAAAGTGCACAGTTCTTAGACCACACATCACCCCAAGTCTGTTTATGCCACCAAATTTTGTCACTGTCCATCAGCCCCCTAAGGTGTTCCTTCCCCTCCCTCCCCATTCTTACAGTCCATGATCCATCCAGATTTTCTCCCCCTTGCACACGCCACCAACCCCCTTCTGTCTCTCCCTCCCTTGCAGAACACACTTGGCAAAACTCCCAAACCTGGTTACAACCAAGCCTCCATCTGCTTAGCATCTGTCCTCCAGCTGAACGTGACCGGAAGAAAGAACACAACTGCACAAACAGGTTTCATTTCAAATGTAGTTTCTATTTTAACTTTGTGAACAAACATCTCAAGTTGCTTTCCAAAACTTCCTAACAACACCAAATGTCCCGTTGAATCAGGTTCTGATCCTCCCAAATGACTGTTTCACACCTTTTCCTCTCTTCCCAAGGTTCTCAATGACCCACACTGCTCTTTGATGACACTGCTTTATTTATTAGAAAAAATAAAAACAATAAGCATAGATGAACTAGCTTTCCCACAGCCCAATTCTGCCAGCCTATCAGTATTCATCTCTTTTCCCTACTTCCTACATTTTAAGGTCAACTGTTTACTTACTCTCTTCAACCCACTCCGCTTGCCTACTTAAGAGATTAGCAACTCCTATTATCTCCTTTTTCTTCTGATTCATCAATTTTTCCCTCTTTTGCACTACTTTCATCTAAGTATTCTATTTATTGTTCATAGCAGCACTCTCAACAATAGCTAAAACATGGAAAGAGCCTAAGTGTCCATCAACGGACGAATGGATCAAGAAGATGTGGTTTATCTATACAATGGAAAACTACATGGCAATGAGAAAGAATGAAACTGGCCATGTGTAGCAACATGGATGGACCTTGAGGGTGTTATGCTTAGCAAAATAAGTCAGGCACAGAAGGACAGATATCATATGTTTGCACGTATAGGAGGATTAGGAGGAACTTAACAGAGGACCATGGGGGAGAAGAAGGGGGAAAATGGTGGGGGAAAGGGAGAGAGGCAAACCATGAGAGACTCTTGAATGCTGAGAACAAACTGAGGACTGATGGATGTGGGGGGGGGGAAGGGGGGATGGGCACGGAGGGAGGCACTTGTGGGGATGAGCACTGGGTGTTATATGGAAACCAACTTGACAATAAACTATTTAAAAAAATAAAAAATAAAAAGTTTCTTAAAAATAAATAAATAAATAATTTTAAAAAATTTAAAAATAGCTCCCTCTTTAAAAATCCATGCTTGGCCCCACCTTCTCATAGTTTCTTCCCTTTCACAGCAGAATTTGAATGATCCATGCTTGGTGTCCTCATTTCTTTGCATCTTCTCTTTAACCATTTCATTCAGAATTTCATCCCTGCCATTTAACTATAACTGTTCTTGTTATGATCATGATGTCAGATCTCACAGCTGGTCTTCTGTCTTCATTTCACCAGATGACTCAACAGGATTTGGCACAACTGACGACCTGTTCTTTCTTGAAATATTATAATTTGGGAGACACCATATCCTTCTGGCTCTCCTCTTATTTCATTGACTATTTCTTCTCAGTCTTCCTTACTGGCTCCTCATCCTCATACTGCCCTTTAAATATTTATATGCCCCTGAGCTCAGTCCCAGCCTCAAAGTGAGCACCTCCCTCTCCAGGTGACCTCTTCCTAATCCATGGCTTTAAATACCATCTACTAATTGGTGATTCCCAAAGTGTATCTCCAGCTCTGATCATTCTCTTAAATTCCAGACTACTATATCTGTCTATCTGATACTCAATGTCTTCACTTAAACTTATCAAAACAGAGCTATTAATTTCCCATTCTAAAGCACCTCTTCTCTTAATTTCCCCAGCTCAGAAAATGACCCCACAAATCTCAAACCTGGGAGTCATTCAGGACACCTCTTTTTCCTTCCTACTGCATATCTGCATTATCAAGTCTTTTGTCAGTCCCTTAGAACATGTACTAAGTCCTGTTACCTTTCACTACTTCCACTGCCATACTTAAGGCCACCATCAGCTGTCACTTCTACTCTATGATAGCCAAGTAGTTGGTGTTCCTATATCCCTCTGTCTCCTCAACAAAGTATGTTCTGCAGAAAAGACTGAGTAATTTTTTTAAACTATAGTTCAAATCACCTTGCTCCCCTGCTCAGCTCTTTCCCATGGCTTCCCATCACACTCAGAATTCAAGGTCCTTATCATAGCCTGCAAGTCCATAGTAATCTACTGGCTTCTTCTCCTCATTCTATTCTTCTTCCCCTAGATCTCTCCTCTCCAGCCACACTGACCTTCTTGCTGTTCCTTGGCCAAGCCTCAGTCTCTTCCACTTCTTCCTGCAATGCTCTCCGCCCAAATCATGACTTGAATGCCCTCCAACCCAATGTAGGTCTCTGCTTTGATGTTACTCTTCAGAGTGATCTTCCTGTCCACCCCATCACCTTGCAAGCCTAACCTGCCTTCTTTGCTTCCAAGCATTCATCACTGTATGAAACTATATATACATATATATTATTTTCATATGATTACATATAATATACATGAATTTATTTACTCAGTATTTATCTTCCTTTCTAGAATATACACTTTTTAAATTTTTTTAATGTTTATTTATTTTTAAGAGAGAGAGAGTGGGGGCGAGCACAGAGAGAGGGGGACAGAGGATCCAAAGCTGACAGCAGCAAGCCCGATGTGGAGCTCAAACTCACAAACAGTGAGATCATGACCTAAGCCGAAGTCAGACGCTTAATTGACTGAGCCACCCAGCGTCCCTGAAATGTACATTTAATAGAAGAAGGAAACTGTACTTGATTTCTTTACCTCTGTGATACCAGACCCGAGATGAGGCATTTAAAATAATACTGCTGGGGCACTTGGGTGGCTCAGTCAGTTAAGCGTCCGACTTTGGCTCAGGTCATGATCTCAGGGTTCGTGGGTTCAAGCCCCATGTCGGGCTTTGTGCTGACAGCTCAGAGCCTGGAGCCTGCTTCAGATTCTGTGGCTCCCTCTTTCTCTGACCCTCCCCTGCTCATGCTGTCTCTCTCTGTCAGAAATAAATAAAACATTTTTAAAAAAATTTTTAATAAAATAATACTGCTAAGGTAGGGAAGGAAAGAAGAGGCGACAAGGGTGGGAGCGTGCTCTTTAGCACCAGATCACTTCCACGAATCCATCAAACTAAAGTATCCAGGTGAATAGAAACACCTTCAAGTCACTAACTTTGCGAAGCAGCTGTCAAGAGCCTAACGTCAAGAGATTTCCTGTTGTGCCGCAGAGTTCAGCCTTCAGCCTGACTCGGCTGTCTTGGAATTGGATTACATGGCTGCCAGATCTAGATTTACATCTAACAGGTGCATTCTTTGAATGGATTCAGGCTATCTGCCGCTAAAAGTATCTGTCTCAGGGAACAGATATGCTAATGGAATGGCTTGGACTACCCCGGAGCGGTTGAGAATATGAACTTCTGGAGGTCAGGAGGCGCAACTCACCATGACCTGCAGAATAAACTTCAAATGTAGATGAAGCGAGGTCCCTCTTTTTAGGAGCCCCTGTGCACAGCAGGGAGGTAACCATGTTTTCCCTAGGACCACATTCATGGAGTCATGAAAAGCAGCAAGAACTTGAAGGAGGAAGACATTGCCATGCACTGACACGCTTCAGTTCCTGGTTCAAAATTCTCAATACATGATTCCGCACACTAAGAACACTCAGTAGTATCCACCTTTCCCAGCCTGACACTCAACTTTTTCTGTCTTTTCACTCCAAAGATCCTTCCTGCCCCCATCCCCACCCACCCCTCAGACAGTCTTCATGGATCTCTGCAGAAAATATGCTTGTTCTTGCTTTAAACGATTGACTATATTAAACATTTTTTAAAGGGGGAAGGGGGTGCACCTGGGTGGCTCAGTCAGTTAAGTGTCGAACTCTTGATCTCAGCTCAGGTCATGATCTCACGACTCATGGGTTCAAGTCCTGCATCAGGCTCTGCGCTGACAGGGGGGAGACTGCTTGGGATACTCTGTCTCCCTCTCTCTCTGCCCCTCCCCTGCTCACACTCTCTCTCTCTGTCTCAAAACTAAAGAAAGAAACATTTTTAATAAATAATAAAAACTATTGACCATACTTAACTTTCCCTGATTTCTCTTCTCCTTTTTGGCCCCAGTTCAAAAACCTACCCATTGTGAAAGCTTTTAATTTTTTTCATAAATTTCTCCAGTTATTATTAATATTTTGTCTCCACAAAGCTGTCCCTCCAGTGGGTCCACCCTCCCCTCCTTTCGCTCAGCCTGAGTTGACCTCACCCATCTCTCACCTCCCACAATGCCTGTTGTCTGTCCTGATCATTATGTGTCACCACAGCCAGCCGTAAATTATTGCCGACACTGTTCCCAGTGTCTGCTGATCTTCTAGTGCATCTGCGGAACAATCACTGTGTCCCTCGGGTCTTTAGGTGAGGTGTCCCCACAAGAACCACACTTGGAATATATGTTCTAGAAGTCTTTTGATCAATTCATTTATTTCATAAAACAGAAATTTGAAGCACCATTGCAATGATCACCAAAGTCTTTATTATTGACAAAAATTTCACTTAGAGGCACCTGGGTGGCTAAGTTGGTTAAACGTCAAACTCTAGATTTAGGCTCAGATCATGATCTCACAGTTCGTGAGTTCAAGACCGGCATCAGGCTCTGCACTGACAGCACAGAGACTGCTCACTCCCTATGTCTCTCTCTCAAGATAGATAAGAATAAAGTTAAAAAGGGGCACCTGGGTAGCTCGGTCTGTTAAGCATCCGACTCTTGGTTTCGGCTCAGGTCATGATCTCACAGTACATGTGCTGACAGCACAGAGCCTGCTGGGATTCTCTATCTCCCTCTCTCTCTGCCCCTCCTCCTCTCTCTGTCTCTCAAAGTAAATAAACTTAAAAAAAATAAAGTTAAAAATTTTTTTCACTTAGATTTAATATAACCAAACATTTATAATTTTGAAAGACAATGCATTCACCTGTGGCCCACATCTGTCTACCTATAGCTAATATTAATCAAATGAAAATTGCCATTTGGAAATTGAGCAGAGTGAGGGGCACCTGAGTGGCTCAGTCGGTTGAGGACCTGATGTCTACTGGGGTCATGGTCTCATGGTTTGTGAGTTTGAACCCCACACTGGGCTAGCTGCTGTCAAGCTATCAGCACAGAGCCCTCTATGGATCCTCGGTCCCCTTTTCTCTCCCCCTACCCTACTTGTGGCTATCAAAAATAAATACATTTTTAAAAATCTTAAAAGAAAAAGTAATTGACTTGAGTGAGAGAAATCACCTTCCATATAACAACATATTTCTGCACATATACATAGAATTTTCACTCTAGGCTCATCCATAATGCTATAAGTTTATTGCATCTTCCACCTGTACATAACCATACTTTCAACAAACTGTTTGGAACGTCTCCATAGAGGGTAGGCACCAGCTGATGCGCACCAGGAGGTGAATAAGTAGCCTACGGGAAGTGAAAGAAGCTGCACAGTAGGCAAAATTCTTTTTTTTTTTTTTTTTTTTTACTTTTTAGTGTTTAGTTTTGAGAGAAAGAAAGTAGGAGAGGGACAGAGAGAGAGAGGAAGATTTAGAACCTGAAGTAGGCTCTGAGCTGTCAGTGCAAAGTCTGACACGGGGCTCAAACCCACAAACCATGAGATCATGACCTGAGTTAAAGTTGGATGCTCAACTGACCAAGCCACCCATGCACCCCAGTAGGCAGAATCCTTGAGTTTAGTCTTAAAGAATGATACAGAATCTGTCAGGAAGAGAGTTGAGTGAAAAGAGACTTTGGCAGAGATTAAAAGACTGGATAAAATACATTGTAGAATTTTTTTTTTTTTTTTAGCATTTGTTTATTTTTGAGAGACAGAGCATGATTAGGGGAGGGGCAGAGAGAGAGGAAGACACAGAATCCGAAGTAGGCTCCAGGCTCTGAGCTGACAGCACAGAGCCTGACGCAGGGATCGAACCCATGAACCATGAGGTCATGACCTGAGCCCAAGTCGGACACTTAACCAACTGAACCACCCAGGCCTCCCTACACACGTAGAATATTACACAGCAGTAAAAAAGAATGAGATCTTGCCATTTTCCACAACACAGTCAGGTCTAGAGGGTATAATGCTAAGTGAAATAAGTCAGACAGAGAAACAAATACCATATGATTTCCCTCATTTAAGAAACAAAACAAATGAACAGAGGAAAAAAAGACTAACCAAGAAACAGACTCTTAGCTATAGAGAACAAACTCATGGTTCCCAGAGGGGAGCAGTGTGGGGAGATGGATGAATTAGTGAAGGGGATCAACACTTATCGTGATGAGCACTGAGGAATGTGAATTTTTGAATCACTATATTGTACACCTGGAACTAATATAACACTGTATGTTTAAGTATACTTGAATAAAAAAAAAAGAGTGGAATTGTGAGAGTGATCATGTGGAAAGGGTTAGAAATATAACTTGCTTGGACTGTGGGCACCTGTTCCAGAAACCCCACAAGCAAAGCTACACAATTCTGTCAAGGTGAGCCTTGCGGCTAGCAGGGAGGTGGGTGGTAGATTATAACAACTCCATGGACCATACTAAGGATTTAAAGCGTTTGGACTTTAGTCTGTAGGACGTGAAAGAACCCGTGTAGGTTCGAAGAATTTCCATTTTAAATAAACTACATTGACAACAAATTGAAGAATGAGCTGGAAGACTCAAGGCTAGTGGGAGGGAGAGACCAGCTGGGTGGGAGCGGTACGTCAGACCACACGTGAGGAGTTTTGACAGCAAGCATTGACAGGAGGGAAGGCAGACTTGAGAAACACATCTCAGAAAAACCAACAAGTGTGTGCTGTGAACTATCTTCCAGTAAAATCTTTTGTGACTCATTAGATGCGGAGGCTGAGGGAGGGCAGTGAATAAGGATGACGGTGAGGGTTTTCTGGGGAGAGAGACTGCCTAGGTGGTGACAGCATTATCGAAGGTGGAAGAGGGGGCAGGAAGAAGACAAGTTGGTTGGGGAAGGAACAATGTGCTTCATCTGAGACACATTAAATTGGAAGTATCATGGAACCTCAGGAGTAGAGAACAGGGAGAAGTCACAACTGGAGACAGATGTTGGGCAAAGCCATGGACACTGATGAAATCACCCAAGGAAAGCACACAGAGGAAGAAGAGAAAACAGCGTCCTTCTTCACAAAATTTAGCTATGGAGAAAGAAGGGAGACAGCATAGTGTCAGGAGAGAGAGCCATAGAGGGTAGAAGATGATTTTAGATCTGAAGACGCATAGATGGTTTTGTTGGCTAAGTGGAGGGAGCTCATGGAAAGGGGGCAAGAGACTATCCAAAAATGAAGGCTAGGACTGTAGGCAGAAGCGGGGAGTGAAGGGAACAGAGGTGGAAGGGACTGAGATGCAGTAACCCAGGGGCCAGAGGTGTTTAGCCTCTGAGAAGAGAGTACATGCCATTTCTCTCCCACAAAGAGGAGATGGATTAACAACAGGTCATGGCATGGGAGTGTCAGGTTTGAAAGGAGGCCATTGGGGTGCCTGGGTGGTTCAGTCGGTTAAGCGACCGACTTCGGCTCAGGTCATGATCTCACTGTTCGGGGGTTCGAGCCCCGCATCGGGCTCTGTGCTGACAGCTAGCTCAGAGCCTGGAGCCTGTCTTCAGATTCTGTGTTTCCCTCTCTCTCTGACCCTCCCCTGCTCATACTGTATATCTCTCTCAAAGAAATAAGAACATTTTTTTAAAAAAAAAACAACAAATAAACAAACAAGCAAACAAATAAATAAATAAAAAAGAAAGGAAGCCATTGACTGCTCCTCAGGATGGTGTCCATGTGCCCCGTAGGAGGTGGGGGTAGTGACAGAATCCGCGAAGAGTGGAGGCAGGGAGAGAAAGGAAACACACTTGAAGGAATTGGAGAGATCTGGGAACAGCAGCCCTGGAATGCGCGTAAGAAGGCCAGCTGGGAAGTGAAGACGGGAAGGTATCGGCACGGGGGGGGGGGGGGGGGGGGGGG